>NW_024470635.1:1654443-1985332 GCF_017639515.1 Carcharodon carcharias | reverse complement strand
AACTGTCTGAGGCTGAACCAGACTGTTCATAGGAACGTAAGAGTAGGAATAGGCCGTTCAGCCCATTAAACCTGCTCCACCATTCAATCCGATTAAAGTCTTTTTCCCACACTCTCCGCATATCCCTGTATGTAGCTGCTCAATCTCCATTCCTTTGTTCCGTCTAGACTTAACTCTCCGAACACACTCCTGGCCGGCCTCCCATATTCAACCTCCCTGTAATCTAAAGCTCTGCTTACTCACAAGTCTTGTTCACCCATCACCCCTGTCCTCACTGACTTACAAAGCCTCTGGGTTAAGGAGAACCTCAATTTTAAATTTCTCATCCTTGTTTTCAAATCCCTCCACGGTCTCTCCGTCCCTACCTCTGTAATCTCCTCCAGCTTCACAAACCTCCGAGATATCTACGCTGCTCTAATTCCGACCTGCTCAGCATTCCTGATTTTAACTGCTCCACCTTTCGTGTCTCCCCAGCAGCTGCCAAGGTCACAAGCTCTGGAATTTCCCCCCTAAACCTCTCCACCTCACTTTCCTCCTTTAAGATAATCCTTAAAACCTACCTCTTTCAGTAAACTTTTGTCCATCTGCCCTGATATCTTCTCATGTGGCTCAGTGTCAAATGTTGCTTTCTAACACTCCTGTGAAACACCTTGGAGCATTCTGTCACACAACAGAATTAATTAATTACCATTTCAGTGTGGGCAGAATTTGATGGTCAACATAGGTGCCAAAGTGGAAGAGAAAAGGACTACAGCACAGAAAAAACAATTCCTGAAAGATACTGTGGGAAGATAAAGCTGGTGAGCCAGCAGCACATGGTCAGGGGATGGGCAGCAGTGGAAACCTCATTTAGACACAGTTGGCAGAAGAAACATTAAACTCCTAATCATATTTAAAATGCACTCATTATTAGAGACAGAGAAAGTTAGACAATGGCAGAGAGGTGATCAGGGAGGGCAGAGGATGAAACAGAGCAATAGATGGACATGGATTCAGATCCACAGTAAAGGAGTCACACCAGCCCCAGAGCCATGAAACCTCTCATAGATAACAGAGAACAGGACTAAAAGCTCTAAACTGTAGGCGAATAGTCAAGAATACTCAACTCTGAGGTTGAAATCTCCCCATTCACTGGGAACTCTCCCAATGTCCACTCCCGAGTCACTGGGAACTCTCCCCATGACTACTGCCCATTCACTGGGAACTCTCCCCTTGTCTACTGCCCATTCACTGGGAACTCTCCCCTTGTCTACTGCCCATTCACTGGGAACTCTCCCCTTGTCTACTGCCCATTCACTGGGAACTCTCCCCATGTCCACTCCCCATTCACTGGGAACTCTCTCCATGTTCTCTCCCCATTCATTGGGAATTCCCCCCATGTACTCTCCTTAGTCACTAGGAACTCTCCCCATGTCCAGTCCCCATTCACTGGGAACTCTCCCTCTGTCCACTTCCCAGTCACTTGGAACTCTCCCCATGTGGAGTTTGAAAAGTCAATCGTAAGCCATTTAAAAACTGTTATCGTTTATTTGTAATCAAATATCTATATATACATTTAAGTGAATATCTTTAAATATATTATTAGAGGCCATTTTTCTGTGTAAGAAAAATAATAGATTGATTCATGATTACACAATGAGAGTTCATACGTCATGACTAAATACTGCCTCCATCCAGAGAAGCATGTTGTATAGTATGTCATATATTGAATGTCTCTATCCAGTGGTTTATGTAATATATCACTGTCTCTATCCACTTCATGTCTCTCTTCAACGCAGTGTGTAATATATGGACTGTCACAATCCAGTGGATTGTGCAATATGCAACTTTCTCTATCCAGTTCAATGTGCTTTACATTCACTCTTTCCAGTGCAGTGTGTAAGATATTGATCATCTCTATCCACTGCTGTGTGTTATATACTGACTGTCTCTATCCAGTGCAGTGCATTCCATACTGACTGTCTCTATTCAGTGTGGTGTGTTATGTGTTGACTGTCTCTATCCAGGGTTGTGTTTTACACATTCTGTTGGCAGCACTGTGTTGTGTTTAATAGATGTCACTATCCAGTGCTGTGTGTTATATACTGTCTCCTCAATTCATTGCTGTGTGTAATATACTGTCTTCTCTATCCAGTATGTGTGTTGTATACTGTCTCCTCAATCCATTGCTCTGTGTTATATACTGCCTTCTCTATCCAGTGCAGTGTGTTATATACTGACAGCCTCAGTCCAGTGTTGTGTGTTATATATGGCCTTCTCTATCTAGTACGGTGTGTTATATACCGACTGTCTCAGTCTAGTGCTGTGTGTTATATACTGACTGTCTCTATCCAGTGTCACTATCCTGAGCTTTGTATTATAAACTTACAGTCCAACTAGTGCACTGTATCATACACCGTCTATCATTATCCTGTGTCTTGTGCCTGTACTGGTTGTCTCTTTAGCCAGTGCCTTTGATACTGCCTGTCTCTAACAGTGTGTTGTGTTATAGAGTCTCTCCTAACTAGTGCGTTATGCTACATACTGACAACCTCTATCCAGTGTATCTTATTCTCTGCTAATGTCCCCTATATACTAACTGTCCACACCCAGTGAGTTTTACTCAATACTGTCAATCCAGTGATGTGTTCTAGACCTTGTCTCTGCTCTGCAGGATGCTCCATACTGAGAGCCTCCATTCACTGTCTGTTAAATACTGACAGTCACTGCCTTCTCACCACCCCATTTGTTGACACTCCCTCACACCGACACTCCCTCACACCGACACTCCCTCACACCGACACTCCCTCACATCGACACTCCCTCACTCCAACACTCCCTCACTCCAACACTCCCTCACTCCGGCACTCCCTTACACCGACGATCGCACACACCGACACTCCCTCACACCGAAGCTTCCTTGCACCGAAGCTCCATCACACTGACACTCCCTAACTCTGACGCTCCCTCATAATGTTGCTCCCTCACACCGATGCTCCCTCACACCGAAGCTCCCACACACAGACACTTCATCTCACCAGCAATACTTCACACCGACTGTCCCCTTCCCCTTCACAGCCCCTCCCCTCCCATTCCCCTCCCTCACCGCCATTTCTAGCCCCTTCAACTCCCTTCCACTTGCCTCCATTTCCATCTACACTCACCTCCTCTCTCCTCCCACTCCCCTTCTGCCTCTCCCTCCCAATCCCCTTCTTGCCCAGTACGCTCCCCTCCCTATGCCCTTCACCACCCCACCTCCAACTCCCCCTCCCCTCCCTTTCCACTCACATTCCCACTCCCAAACCTTTCCTTCCCTATCCCCTCCACCTACCATCCCCTTCCTTTCTCCTCTCCCTCCCCTCCCAATCCACTCCACTTCACCGCCCCCCCACTCACCTCCCCTCACACTCACCTCCCGCCCACTCGCCTACCCTCATATTCACCTCCCTTCTCACTCTCCTCCCTCACTCGCCCCTCTCCCAATCTCCTCACACCACTCCCCTTCCCTTCCACTCCCCTCCCCTCCCACTCGCCTCCCTCCCACTCACCTCCCTCCCACTCCCCTCACATCCCACTCTCTCCCATCCCACTCCCCTCCCATCACACTCACCTCCCCTCCCACTCGCCTCCCTCCCACTCGCCTCCCTGCCACTCGCCTCCCTGCGGCTCACCTCCATTCCAGGCGAGCAGGAGGGTCGAGGAGTGGGAGGGTCGGCAAGCGGGAGGGTCGGGAAGCAGGAATGTTGGCGAGTGGGAGGATCGAGGAGCAGGAGGGTCAGCGAGCGGTAGGATCGAGGAGCAGGAGGGTTGAACACTGTGACAGTGTTGGGGAACTGGAGGGTGGGTGACTGGGAGAGGCTGCCTCAAAATGACACTGATCAGATCACATGGGTTATGTTGGCTCTGGCACAAATCGAAACAAAAATAGCAACTCCCACCAAATTGTGAATACCCCATATCTTAATTGTAAGTATTCCCACATATCCTAATTGTACACACCTTCCCTATCCCAACTGTATATACCCCCCTCATATCCTAATTGTAAATACCCTCCATATCCTCACTATACATAACCACCCCACCATATCGTAATTGTACACACCCAAAAACTCTTAACCCAAAATGTTTATACCACCCACCCCCCACACCTTATATTAATGACTTTAAATGTGTTTTATACATTTTCTTTGTCCACTGTGTGTATTCCATATTAATCCAGTATGGTGTGTTTCATACTGACATTTTCATCCAGTGTGGTGTGTTATATACTGACTGTCCATATCCAGTTTGGTGTGTTATATACTGCTTGCCTCTGTCCAGAATGATGTGTTATATACTGACTATCTCTATCCAATGTGGTGAATTATATACTGACTGTCCATATCCATTTTGGTGTGTTATATACTGCTTGCCTCTGTCCAGAATGGTGTGCTGTTTACTGAATGTCTCTATCCAGTGTGGTGTGTTGTGTACTGACCGTCTCTATCCAGTGTGGTATGTTATGTACTGACCGTCTCTATCCAGTGTGGTGTGTTATATACTGACTGTCTCTATCCAGTGTGGTGTGTTATATACTGACTGTCTCTGTCCAGAATGATGTGTTGTCTACTGGCTGTCTCTCCAGTGGGATATCTTGTATCCTGATCCTCTCGTGTGTAGCACCCTTCCTACTGCTTGTCGGCATTCCACCAGATGTGATCCTGTATCCCGTGGATGCTCCTCATCTCTTCCCTCTCAGCCAGCAGATTTCTCTCCAGACCGATGATCCGTGCAGCCAGTTTTCTCTGTTCACTGGCTTTTCTTTTCTCCTGCTCCTTCCGGCTGCGAAGCCAGGCTGGAATGGGGGTGGACACTTCCCGTTGACTAACATCTCTAGGATAATATGCCTCAGGCTTCACTGCCGGGATGGGCTGGCTCCACTGGGCTGGACTGACGGTCGGCATCTTCTTCACTTCCGCTTGCCATGATCGGACTTCTGGAAGCTTCTTGACAGGGGACTGGAACTTGTCGGAAGTGGGGCGGGCGAGGATCCCGACATTGCCCAATGTCTCTGGGATTACACCCCAGGCTCTATTTTGGGGGCGTGTCCTGGGATCACCCTGTGCTGTGGCACCATGGGATTTTTCCATGGATGCACTCTGGACTCCAGCTTGGAGGCGGCTGTGGGAATTGTCCTGGGTTCTGACTCCTGAACATGATGGTTGCTCGGGATTGTGAGATCTCTCTGGGTGTAGAGTTCTATCTCCAGCAGGGGGCCTGCCCTTGGAATTGCCCTGGGCCCTGACTGGTGGACATGACTGCTCCTTTTTCTTGCCCAGCCTGTGAAGGACCTGCACTGACTCCAGGATCTGTCGGCTCAGCTGGGAGTGGGGCCTCTTCATCAGACTTTCCTCCAATAGCCACTCACAATCCTCTGGTATCTTCCTCTTCCTCCTGCACCCTCCAGCCTCCTTGGTGCCCACCTTATCCTCCACCTTGTGCTTCTTGGGTGGTTCAGGGGTAAGGGTTCCCTCAAGACCCCTGGCTGCGTTAGACTTCCACTGGCCTTCTCTGGCCCTCTTGCTCCGAGACCACCTCTGAGCTGCCAGTCCTGATCTTTACAGTGGTCACTTGGCGATGGGCCACAATTGGCCTCACCTCCCTTTGCCTTCTGGGGTTGGCCATTTTCAGACAGGCGTCCCCTTCTCCTCCCTCTGCCTTGTTCTATTGTGTTGCCCCCTTCATCTCTTCTGTCACCCTCAGCTTGAGCGCTGTCCTTCCCCCGTCCTGCCTGTCTAGATGGTGCCACCATTGTCTGGCTCTGCAGTTGGGTCCCAGGTTGGCATACAGAGGTGAATAAGGAGGATTGGCCATGGGCACTGGGCACCGGGGTGGCCCCACTGCGTGGGTATGGCCGCTGTCTCCCGCTGCTGCACATATTCAGACCGGCAACGCGCATCGTTTCCGAGAGGCAGGTTTGGGTATTGGCCGCAGAGCTGAGGGTCGCAGAGCCTCTGGTAGAGCTAAGAGTCACAGAGCCTCTGGTAGAGCTGAGGGTCGCAGAGCCTCTGGTAGAGCTGAGGGTTTTAGGGCCTCTGATTTTCACCGATCGCCTGGTGTGGATAGGATCTGAGAAAAAGAGAATTAGACACATAAGCACACTTGAAAATTGAGGGAGTGCCGCACTGTCAGAGGGTCAGTACTGAGGGAGTGCTGCCCTGTCAGAGGGTCAGTACTGAGGAAGTGCTGCACTGTCGGACTGTCGGTACTGAGGGAGTGCTGCACTGTCAGAGGTTCAGTACTGAGGCAACATGCACTGTTGGAGTGTCAGTACTGGGAGCAACACATTGTTGGAGGGTCAGTACTGAGGGAGTACTGCACCACTGGAGGGTCAGTACTGAGGGAGCACTGCACTGTCAGAGGGTCAGTACTGAGGGAGCATCGCATTGTCAAAGGGTCAGTACTGAGGGAACACCGTACTGTTGGAGGGTCGGTACTGAGGGAGCAGTGCACTGTCAAAGGGTCAGTACTGAGGGAACACTGTACTGTTGGAGGGTCAGTACTGAGGGAGAAACACCTTGTCAGAGGTTCAGGACTGAGGGAGCACCGCACTGTCAGAGGGTCAGTACTGAGGGAACATGAACTGTTGGAGTGTCAGTACTGAGGAAGCAACACATTGTTGGAGGGTCAGTACTGAGGGAGCACTGCACTGAGGTTCAGTACTGAGGGAGCATCGCACTGTCAAAGGGTCAGTACTGAGGGAATACTGTACTGTTGGAGGGTCGGTACTGAGGGAGCACTGCACTGTCAAAGGGTCAGTACTGAGGGAACACCATACTGTTGGAGGGTCAGTACTGAGGGAGAAACACCTTGTCAGAGGTTCAGGACTGAGGGTGCACCGCACTGTCAGAGCGTCAACACTGAAGGAATGTGCATTTTTAGAATGTCTTTACTGCGGGATATTGTGGCATTGAGGAGACCTATTGGATTGGGGGAGTGAGGGGTCTTGCAATTTGGTGATGGGGCTGAGGAGTCCCACCATTTGTGGGTGACGAGGAGACTCACAGTTTGTTGGAATGTGTATGGAGTCCTAGATTTAGTGGTGTTGAGGACTCCCACTGTTTGCGTGAATTTTAAAGGGACGGATTCTCTGGTTTTGAGGACGGTGGGATGGGTGTCGAGGTGACAGACAGTGAAGGGGTTTGGGTTCTGGCTGGTGGGTGTTCGAGGATGAAGGGAGGAGATGAGACAGATAAAAGGGCGGGACGATAGTGGGGTAAGTGAGAGGGGAAGAGATTCCCAAAGGAGACCACCTCACCATTTATAGCTGGAGTCTGGTTGAAGAGCAGAGTCTGATCCATCTTGCTAGTAGCTGGAGTCTGGTTGAAGAGCGGAGTCTGATCCATCTTGTTAGTAGCTGGGGTCTGATCCATCTTCACATCAGAGAATATCTGATCATCTGAGAGAACCCTCCAAAGTCTAAATATTTGTGGAAACCACGGCAACACAGAAGTTCCGTCGTGACTTCATAAAGCCATGTGGTGAAGTGGGAGGGGTTTCACTGTGACAGGGAGCTGCAGGGTCCGAGAGAGACTGTTATGGGTGTGGGCTTAATGCAAGGGTCACTGTCGACTTGATAGACCCACCCACCCGAGATGCAGTGGAAATTTAACAGAACTTCTCTGCATTTCTCCTGAATTCCCGATTGGATTTCTTGGTGACTCTCTGATATTGATGGCCTCTAGTTCTGTTCTCCCCACAAGAGGAAACATTCTCTCTGCATCCACTCGACCAAAGCCATTCATCATTTTAAAGAGCTCTATTCAGTCACCCCTCAGACTTCTTTTATCGAGAGAATAGAGCCAGCCTGTCAATCCTTTCCTGATATGTTTACACACATTTCTATTTATAATATGGTGACCAGAACTGCACACAGTGCTCTCAGTGTGGGTCCAACTCAGGTTGAACAGAACCTCCCTACTTTTCAATTCTATCTTCCAAGAAGTATAACTTTGTTCTGGGTTAGTGTTTTATTCTGCCCTTGGTAACCTGTGAATTAACTTCTAGTGTTTAACGTATTCACACCTTCCCCAGTCCCTCACTGTCAATTATATTATTGCCCCCATCACCACCCCCCAATATGTTTTCAATGCTGTGAAAGATTTTTCAGGAACAATCTCACCCTGTTCTTTAATCATTCAGACTCTCACTTTATTGTGAAAAGCAATGGTCCCAACACTGTTGCTGGGGGCACTGATCACCAAACTTCCCCATGTTCGCTGATATTGTTTATGGTTTTCTTTCTTCAGCTACTGTTTACATCCCTTCAGTCTGAAGAACATCCATTAACCACCATTCCCCGTTTCCTACCCTTTTCCCAACTTCCTCTCCTCGCTGCCCCACTCCCTTTAATACCGTGAGCTTTAATTTTATCGATAAACCTCCTGTCCAGCACCTTATCAAACGCCTTTCACAATCCACCCACACAACATCCACTCTATTTCCTTTCTCACTACACTGTGTTAAAGCCTTAAATAATTCCGCTCTCTGCTCTAATGAACTCATTTCAGTAACAAATGCTGAAATATCTGCTCCACACCCACAGGGTTTCATCTGTTTAAAGTCACAAACAGAAAGGTCCAGTTTTCTCCTGGAGTTTGAGACAAATCAGCTTTCAGACTGATGCAGAGTTTCAGCCAATGAGGGAGATCCGGGCTCAGCCCCGCCCCTCGTTCATTCCGATTAGCTGGAGCGCCAGCCTCTCCCACTCAGTCCTCCAGCCAAGCCCCGTCTGCCATCAATCAGTTGGGCATTGAATCTCAATTGCTTAAACTCATAAAAACAAACAAACATCTATTCATACTCCATATCAAAGACAGCTTGTCCTTTAATAGCCCTGTTAATCAGCAAGAGGTGAACCAGAAACCAAAATGAGCCTTTAGACTGATACTCGGCTTAATTTAGTTAGAAATAAAGAGAAACAAGGAGGAAATCCTGGGGGGCTTGTTATCTCTTGGTGTGAAACCGATAGAAGTGTTTTTACTGGAGGCCACAGATGTGTTTGAAGATGATTTACAATGAAATTTGTGAACTATGCAAGGGTAAAGTGAAGGAAAAGGAATGGATCTGGAAAGCAGCAGACATTTCATGTTGTGCCAAGAGAAGTAGGGCCTGGTTGTGTGGGTTTCAGGTTTTATACAGCACACAGTCAGCCTGTGGTTTCACCCTGGATGAAGAATCTCTGAATGGTACCATTCACATCACTCGATGGGATTCACAAGAGCCACATTGTCTTACTGGGAGAGAAATGGTTGTGTTACAGCGAACGAGAAGCAGCACAGAGACTCACACATAGAGAGACCCACATATACTAACCCTCTCTCTCCCACACACATTCACACACACATACAGACATCCACACACACTGACACATACATATGGACGTCCACTCCAAACATGCACCCGTACACATACACACAAAAAGACACACATACACAGACATCCCCCAAAGACATACCCACACCCTCTCACACACAAAGACAAACTTACCCAAACACAAACAGACACACATGGGAACACGTCCTGCCTTATCCTGTGGACAACACCAAGCAACCTGATTAACACTGGGGATAAAGTCTTGGCGCCTACAAGAACTGCAATGGTCGAGAAATTCAGGTAAGCATTACCCTCCGGGAACTACGGACAGTTCTGACCATCCAATTCCACCCCTTTCTCTGAAAGTTAAATCGATATTGAACAACATCTCGGACAGAGGAAACAACAAAACATTAAGATTGAGCAGTCCATTGCCATCCTGGGTAATCAGCCCCAGTGAGATGTCGTGTAAATTTCAGAAGAACATCCTGGGATAATTACAGCCTCTAAATTCCACATGGAATTCCAGAGGATGCTAATTCCCATCTGGGTGGATGGTCTGGTTGGTGAAGAGAATTCTAAAACAGGCCACATGGAGAAAGAATAAAATGTTATTTTGACTCAGTATCCAATATTCCCCTGAGATTGTTCATTGCTGCCCCAATGTCCTGGGACACATTTTACACGGTGTATAGCAAGTACTGTAGATGTTGCTCATCTTCATAATTCACAACACTGTTCCTGATGTTCATCAGCTGCCTCACTTTCTTTCCCATTAATACCATTTGCTGATCTATCAGTAATGGACTTGCCGCCATCTCGAATAAAACTGTTTTCACCACTAAGGCTCTGCTGGTATTTAATAGTCTTCATGACATCATCGCACTGGGACTGGATGACATCATAAGAGTCCATTGTTTCTTAATGATCCACATCAATAACAAGAGGAAATATTAATAAACCTGAGCACATTATCTAGGCTGACACTCCAGTGTGACATTGAGGGACTGCTGCACTGTCAGAGACAGCATCCTTCAGATGGAACTTGTGGAGGCTCTGGTCACAATCTTCCAATCCTCCTTATATCATAGCGGTGTCAAAGGACTGAGATTGTAAATGTTATACCTCTGTTCAAAAACACAGCAATTCCAGGACAATCAACTTAATATCAGCGGTGGGGAAAGTTTGGAGACAATAATCCGGGACAAAATCAATTGGCAATTGAAAAAGTATGGATTTTTATTTCCAGCATTTTCTGTTTTTGATAGCGATGCCTTCCCTGAATCACAAGGTGAACAGAGGATCTCTGGGAGGAACAGGGAGCTGGGACTTGTCCGTGAGAGTAAGCAAAGGTATGAGAACTGAAAGAATCTCGAGTAAGAAAGGGGAAAAGATCCAAAAAAGGGGCAGTCAATAACAGGACACCAATCAGTCTCCTCTTATCCTGGAGAAATCAAGGACTTAACATACTGCATGTTTGAAACAAAACTGATTTACTTAACATCAAGATATTAAACTCCGGCCCAGTTACAGGGATTATTAACATCAGCAGAAACAAACCCTAACTGAACATGGATGTGATTAACAGTGACAGCAAAAGCAGTATTGAGCACGTTAAGGGGAACAGAGGGTAAATAGAAATTATTTCTGCTGGTTAGGCAGTCTAGGAATAGGTGGTATAGTTTAAAAGTTAGAACCAGACACTGAGTATAATTACATAGGATACATGACACAGAAACAGGCCATTTGGCCCAGCCAGTCCATGCTGGTGTTTATGTTCCTCAAGAACTTCCTCCCATTTGTCCTGATCTAAATCGACCATCTTAACCATCTATTCCCTTCTCCCTCTTGTGCTTGTCCAGCTTCCCCTTAAATGATATTAGATGCGATTCCACCATTGGACAACACTTACTAAACAATCCTGAAGTAAAAATTCAGAATCTTGTTGGAAACTAATTTGTGATGAGTTCCTGAATTGTGGGGAAAGATCAGAGACTGCGGCTCTTAAAGGGACACTGCAGCCCCCAGGACACAATCAGATATAGATCCAGAATATTAAACTCCAGCCCAGTAACAGGGATTACTAACATCAGCAGAAACAAACCCCAACTGTCAGAATGAACATGGTTCAGCCCTGGATGTGATTAACAGCAGCAATAACAGCAGAATCCAAACTCTGAGGTCACTTGTGAACTCACTGGTGTCTACGCAGATGTGGTGACTGAGTGAATCCCTTCCCACATTTGGAGCAGATGAATGGCCTCTCCCCAGTGTGAACTCACTGGTGTGTCAGTAAGTGAGGTGACTGTGTGAATCCCTTCCCACATTTGGAGTAGATGAATGGCCTCTCTCCAGTGTGAAGTCGCTGATGTACAATGAGGCTGAATGAAGACATGAATCTCTTTCCAGAGGAAGTACAGCTGAATGGCCTCTCCCCGGTGTGAATTCGCTGGTGCTTCAGGTCAAAGGACCAAGTGAATCCTTTCTCACATATAGAGCAGGTCAACGGCCTCTCCCCAGTGTGAACTCTCTGGTGTGTTAGCAGGTGGATTGACCGAATGAATCCCTTCCCACACTCGGAGCAGGTAACTGGCCTCTCCCCAGTGTGAATTCGCTGGTGTGTCAGTAGTTGGGATAACTGAGTGAATCCCTTCCCACACCGAGAGCAAGTGAACGGCCTCTCCCCAGTGTAACTGCGTCGATGTTTTTCCAGTTGGGATGGGTAATTGAATCCTTTCTCACACTCCTCACATTTCCACGGTTTCTCCATGGTGCAGGTATCCCTGTGTCTCTCCAGGTTGGATGATCAGTTGAAGCCTTGTCCACACAGAGAACACGTATACAGTTTCTCCTGCTGTGAATGGTGCAATGTTATTTCAGGTTGTGTAACTGGTTAAAGCTCTTTCCATAGTCAGTTCACTGTAACACTCTCACTCGGGTATGTGTGTGTCTCAGTGCTTTTCCAGACTCTCTGATGTTTGAAATATGTTCTCACAGACAGAACAGACAAACGTTTCTCCTTCCACATTCAAAGGCCGATGATATTCAGGTCCTGATGAATCGAGTGACTCTGTCAGATCTTGATGTGATGTTTGGTTTGAGTTTCCCATCTGTGAATCCTCCCCTTTAATTCTCTGCAAAAGGAGTTTACAAAAGTCATCACTGTAAGAACAGGATAGAAATTCAGAGCAGACAATTCTAGTTCCTGTGGAACATTTTTTCCTCCCTTGTCCCCCAAAAGCTACAAATCCCTGTCCCACACTCTTCCCTCCTCCCTGTGCTGAATTCCAGAGTTTTGGACAATTTTTTTCTGTATCTTTTTAAACAAATTTGTGCAACTGGAGATAACAATATGTCTGATCATTCACTTCAGTCATTACTCGTGACAAAACATTAATCTGAAATCCCTTGACCGACCATACAGAATAGATATTAATCTTGTATCCAAAACTTACTGCGTGGTGGTTTAATGAGTGATTGTGAAGGTGGTTTCTCCAAACCTCCCAGGGTTTCCTTCCTTCCTTCTGTCTTTCTCTAACTAAGTTAAACCTGGGATCAGTCTCATGGTCCATTCTGGTTCCTGCTTCTCTTCCTGATGACTAATTAACTCCAATCAAACACTGAGAAGGCTGAAGACACTGTTTTCAGTCCCTGCTCCAATCTCCATTTCCAAGTTACCAACTCCATCCCTCTCCCTGGGAACAGTCAGAGATTAAGCCAGTCTGTTCACAACCTCAGTGTTACATTTGATCTCAGGATAAACTTCTGACCTCATACCTTTGCCATCACTAAAATCGCCTGTTTCCACCTCCGTAGCCTCACCCTGTCTCAGTGAATCTGTTGCTGAAATCCTCACCCCTGCAATAGTTACCTCCAGTCTCGACTATTCTAACACATTCCTGGCTGGTCTCCCACATTTTACCCTCTGTAAATTTGGCGCCATCCAAATATCTGTTGTCTGTGTCTTCATCCACATTGAGGCCCATTCCCCTAACACCCCATTGCTTCCAGATTTGCCTTGGCTCCCGGTCAAGCAACAACTTGATTTTAAAATTCTCATCCTTGTTTTCGAATCCCTCCATGGCCTCACCCCTCCCTTTCTCTGTAATCTCCTCCAGCCCCACAACCCTCTGAGATATTTACACTGCTCTAATTCTGGCCTTGTACATTCCCTATTTTAATTGCTCCACCATTAGTGACCGTGCCTTCAGTTTCCTCATCACCAAGCTCTAAATTCTCTCCCTACAGCTCTCCCTCCGTCTACCACATCTTCCACCTTTAAGACGAGACTTTAAAAAGAGACATGCTGTCAAAACTTTTTATCTTGTACTCATCAGGTCAGCTGCAAGAATACCAAATTTCAAAGATTATCAGTCAGACTCAAAATGTGTCTCACTTACACTTGCTAGAAGCCATATATATTCACACATAGGGACCTGTCTTCTGCAGGCAGAAGGAACATGTCCAGCCTTGGGGCCTTGTGTTGAATTAACATAGAAACACAGAAGATTGGAACAGGAGTAGGTCATTCGGCCCTTCGAGCCTCCTCCGCCATTCTATGATCATGGGGGTTGATCCTCTCTCTCAACGCCTTACTCCCGCGCTCTCCCCATACCCCTTGACTCCTTTAGAGTCCAGAAATGTCTCTATTTCCTTCTGAAATAAATTCACTGAAATGGCCTCCACAGCCTCTGTGGTCGGTAATTCCACAGGATCACCACCATCTGGGTGAAGACGTCTCTCCTCATCTTGGTGCTAAATGGTCTACCCTGTATCCTGAGATTGTGACCCCTTGCTCTTCACACCCCCCACCCCAAGCCAGAGGAAATAACATCCCTGCATCCAGTCTGTCCATCCCTGTCAGAATGTTAAACATTTCAATGAGATTCCCTCTCATTCTTCTAAACTTCAGTGAATACAGGCCTTGTTGGTCCAATCCTGCCATCCCAGGAATCAGTCTGGTGAACCTTCGCTGCACTCCCTCTGTGACAAGGTAAGGAAACCAAAATTACACACAAATCTTCCAGATGTGGTGTCACCAAGGCCCTGTACAGCTGCAGTAAGACATTCTTGCTCCTGTGCTCAAGTCCTCTCGCAATGAAGGCCAACATATCATTTGTCTTACTCACTGCTTGCTACACCTGCTTGCTTGCTTTCAGTGATTGGTGTACAAGGACACCCAGGTCCCTTTGAACATCAACATTTCTCAATCTATCACCATTTAAATAATACTTTGCCATTCTGTTTTTTCTACCGGAGTGGATAACTTCACAGTTATCCATGTTATACTGCACCTGCCATGTATTTGTCCATTCACTCACTTTGAGTCTAAATCACTTTGAAGCCTCTTAAACCCTTGTCATCGCTCACATTGCCAAGTTTCGTGTCATCAGCAAACTTGGAAATATTACATTTGCTTCCCTCATCCAAATCATTGATATATATTCTGAATCGCAGGGACCCAAGCACTGATCCCTGCGGTAACTCACTAATCACCGCCTGCCACTCCAAAAAAGACCCACTTATTCTTTCTCTCTCTCTTTCCTGTCTGCTAACCAATTCTCAGTCCATGTCAATATATTACCCCCAATCCCATGTGCTTTAATTTTACACACAAATATGGGACTTTATCAAAAGCTTTCTCAAAACCCAAATACACCACATCCACTGGCTCTCCCGTATCTATTCTGCTTGTTACCTCCTCAAAGAGCTCCAGTACATTTGTCAAACATGATTTACCTTTAATAAATCCATGTTGACTTTGCCTAACCCCGTTGATATCTTCCAAGTGTCCTATTAACATATCCTTTATAACATGCTTCAGCATTTTCCCTACTACCAAGGTCAGGCTAACTGTCTGTAATTCCATGTTTTCTCCCTCCCTTCTTTGTTAAATAGTGGGGTTACATTTGCCACCCTCCAATCTGCTGGGACTGAACCAGAATGTGCAAAACTTTGGAAGATGACAATCAATACATCCACTATTTCCATGGTCACCTCCTTTAGGCCTCTGCGATGTAGATTATCAAGCCCTGAGGATTTATCAGTTTTCAGTTCCATTAATTTCTCCAGCACTATTGTTTCAGTAATACTAATTTCCTTCAAATCCTCCTTCTCACTGGACCCTTGGGTACCTCGCATTTCTGGAAAGTTATTTTTGTCTTCCTCCATGAAAACAGAACTAAAGTAGTTGTTTAATTGCTATGCCATTTCTTTGTTTTCCATTATAAATTCTCCTGTTTCGGACTGTAAGGGGCCTACATTTGTCTTTACTAATTTTTTTCTTTATATGTACTTAAAGAAAAGCCTGGGGGACAATAGCTCCCTGGTGTACTATCCATGGCAACGACCAATCAGAACTGACTGGCCAACCAATCAGCACCCTTTTCTCATGCAGTATAAATTGTTGTTCTCTTTGAAATGAGCTGTTCTTGTGCCCGCCCTGATGAGCGCAAGTCAAAAAGTTTTGGGACCATGCCGGTTTTCTCAGTAACACTCAAGTTCTGTACAACCAAGCAACTATTTAAAACTCTCCTTAAAACTATTGGCCCAAGCTTTTGGTCACCAACCCTAATATCTCCTTATATATCTGGGTGTCACACTTTGTTTTATAATTTCCCTGTGAAGCTCACTGGGATGATTTATGATGTTAATAGAAGTTGTTGTTGTTTCTGACTGTTACCCTGATCTCCTGTTTTACAACAACCCACTGATTTCACACCAAACTCCATCTCTGATTTATTGTCCCTCCTGCGGGTCATTCATCCGGGTCTGCAGACGCTGTAAAGATGGCGGCGACGCATGCGCTCTGCTGCTCATTGCCCCCTACAAAAGTGGCGGCGGTTATCTCGGGCCTACTTCCGGAGAAAATCCTCAGCTGTCGTTCCGCGGGACTGATGGCTCCTTATTGAGGTTTTGGGGCCGACACCGAGTTTATGAAGCCACCCACCGGCTCCATTTTTCTTAATGCGTTTATTTTCGGCTCTAAATCCGCACTCAGTCTTTGTAAAACCTGCATCTTAAATCCGCTCGCTCGAGCTCTCTTACCTTCCGTCTCCACGATCTGCGCATGCTCGAGCTCTTGATGATTGAAGGCAGCTGCGAACCAATAGGTGGAGGGGGGTGGGACTGGAGGACCGAGCGTGAGCGGCTGGTCCTCCAGCTAACAAAAACAAAAACAAAAACAGAATTAGCTGGAAAAACTCAGCAGGTCTGGCAGCATCGGCGGAGAAGAAAAGAGTTGACGTTTCGAGTCCTCATGACCCTTCGACAGAACTTGAGTTCGAGTCCAGGAAAGAGTTGAAATATAAGCTGGTTTAAGGTGTGTGTGTGGGGGGCGGAGAGATAGAGAGACAGAGAGGTGGATTGGGGGGGTGTGGTTGTAGCGACAAACAAGCAGTGATAGAAGCAGATCATCAAAAGATGTCAACAACAATAGTACAATAGAACACATAGGTATTAAAGTTAAAGTTGGTGATATTATCTAAACGAATGTGCTAATTAAGAATGGATGGTAGGGCACTCAAGGTATAGCTCTAGTGGGTTTTTTTTATATAATGGAAATAGGTGGGAAAAGGAAAATCTTTATAATTTATTGGGAAAAAAAAAGAAGGGGGAAACAGAAAGGGGGTGGGGATGGGGGAGGGGGAGGGAGCTCACGACCTAAAGTTGTTCAATTCAATATTCAGTCCGGAAGGCTGTGAAGTGCCTAGCCGGAAGATGAGGTGTTGTTCCTGCAGTTTGCGTTGGGCTTCACTGGAACAATGCAGCAAGCCAAGGACAGACATGTGGGCAAGAGAGCAGGGTGGAGTGTTAAAATGGCAAGCGACAGGGAGGTTTGGGTCATTCTTGCAGACAGACCGCAGGTGTTCTGCAAAGCGGTCGCCCAGTTTACGTTTGGTCTCTCCAATGTAGAGGAGACCACATTGGGAGCAACGAATGCAGTAGACTAAGTTGGGGGAAATGCAAGTGAAATGCTGCTTCACTTGAAAGGAGTGTTTGGGTCCTTGGACAGTGAGGAGAGAGGAAGTGAAGGGGCAGGGGTTGCATCTTTTGCGTGGGCATGGGGTGGTGCCATAGGAGGGGGTTGAGGAGTAGGAGTGATGGAGGAGTGGACCAGGGTGTCCCAGAGGGAGCGATCCCTATGGAATGCCGATAGGGGAGGTGAAGGGAAGATGTGTTTGGTGGTGGCATCATGCTGGAGTTGGCGGAAATGGCGGAGGATGATCCTTTGAATGCGGAGGCTGGTGGGGTGATAAGTGAGGACAAGGGGGACCCTATCATGTTTCTGGGAGGGAGGAGAAGGCGTGAGGGCGGATGCGCGGGAGATGGGCCGGACACGGTTGAGGGCCCTGTCAACGACCGTGGGTGGAAAACCTCGGTTAAGGAAGAAGGAGGACATGTCAGAGGAACTGTTTTTGAATGTAGCATCATCGGAACAGATGCGACGGAGGCGAAGGAACAGAGAGAATGGGATGGAGTCCTTACAGGAAGCGGGGTGTGAGGAGCTGTAGTCGAGATAGCTGTGGGAGTCGGTGGGTGTGTAATGGATATTGGTGGACAGTCTATCACCAGAGATTGAGACAGAGAGGTCAAGGAAGGGAAGGGAAGTATCAGAGATGGACCACGTGAAAATGATGGAGGGGTGGAGATTGGAAGCAAAATTAATACATTTTTCCAAATCCCGACGAGAGCATGAAGCGGCACCGAAGTAATCATCGATGTACCGGAGAAAGAGTTGTGGAAGGGGGCTGGAGTAGGACTGGAACAAGGAATGTTCCACATACCCCATAAAGAGACAGGCATAGCTGGGGCCCATGCGGGTACCCATAGCCACACCTTTTATTTGGAGGAAGTGAGAGGAGTTGAAGGAGAAATTGTTCAGCGTGAGAACAAGTTCAGCCAGACGGAGGAGAGTAGTGGTGGATGGGGCCTCTGTTCGAGGAAGAAGCTAAGGGCCCTCAGACTATCCTGGTGGGGGATGGAGGTGTAGAGGGATTGGACGTCCATGGTGAAGAGGAAGCGGTTGGGGCCAGGGAACTGGAAATTGTTGATGTGACGTAAGGTGTCAGAGGAATCACGGATGTAGGTGGGAAGGGACTGGACAAGGGGAGAGAGAAGGGAGTCAAGATAACGAGAAATGAGTTCTGTGGGGCAGGAACAAGCTGAGACGATCGGTCTACCGGGGCAGTTCTGTTTGTGGATTTTGGGTAGGAGATAGAAGCGGGCCGACCGAGGTTGGGAGACTATCAGGTTGGAAATTGTGGAAGGGAGATCCCCAGAGGAGATGAGGTCAGTGACAGTCCTGGAAACAATGGCTTGATGTTCAGTGGTGGGGTCATGGTCCAGGGAGAGGCAGGAAGAAGTGTCTGCGAGTTGACGCTCAGCCTCCGCGAGGTAGAGGTCAGTGCGCCAGACAACAACAGCACCACCCTTGTCAGCGGGTTTGATGACAATGTCAGGGTTGGACCTGAGAGAATGGAGTGCAGTAAGTTCAGAGAGAGACAGGTTAGAATGGGTGAGAGGAGCAGAGAAATTGAGACGACTAATGTCGCGCCGACAGTTCTCAATGAAAAGATCAAGGAAGGTAAGAATCCAGAGGGAGGGGTCCAGGTGGAGGGAGAATATTGGAGATGGGTAAAAGGATCCGTTGAACTGGGAGAGGACTCCTGCCCAAAGAAGTGAGCCCGGAGACAAAGACGGCGGAAGAAGAGCTCAGCATCATGCCGAGCCCGAAATTCATTGAGATGAGGGCGTAAGGGAATGAAACTAAGTCCTTTGCTGAGCACTGAACGTTCAGCAACGGAGAGGGGAAGGTCAGGGGGTATAGTGAATACACGGCTGGGGTTGGGATTGGAAGAAAGGGTGGGGACGGAGGGACAGGCAGGGGTGGAGGGTCCTCGATGGGTGTTGGTGTCAATTATTATTTTGGTCCTCCAGCTAATCGGAGTAAACTAGTTGGGGGGGGGGGGGGGGGAGCGTGTGGGGGTAGCCAGGCTGGAGCGACACATGTGCAGTACTGGTGCGGGACCGGGATGAAGATGGACGAATTGCAAGTTCAACAACTTCAGATAATGAACTCTCTCCTCCATCCTCACCCCCTCTTCAAACCCCTTTTTTCATATAATTATTATATATTTTTTAAATATATTTTTCTTTTCCCACCTATTTCTATAATTTTAAATTTATTTCCATGCATTGTTTTATCTCCAACTTTAGCCTATTTCGATCCCTTCCCCCCCACTCCATCCCCACTAGGGCTGTCTGTACCTTAGTTGTCCTGCTTTCTACCCTTAATGTCACCTCTAAGCACATTCCTGGGCTAATTTCACCATCGTCAACACTCTTTTGTCCATGACATCTTTGGCAATCTCTCCTTTGCCTCCACCTATCCCTGGCCCTCTATCCAGCTCTACCTGTCCCACTCCCCCTCAACCAGCTTATGTTTCACCTCATTTCTATTTCTCTTTAGTTCTGATGAAGTGTCATGCAGTCTCAAAACATTAACGCTGTCTTCCCCTCCACAGATGCTGTCAGACCTGCTGAGTTTTTCCAGCTATCTTTTTTTTTGTTTCGAATTTAAAGTCCAGTGAGTGAGAAAGGGCCGAGTGTAGGCGAGGAATGGAGCCAGCGGGTGGGCTGGGAGGGTTCACAAACACTCTGAACCCGGATTAGAAACTCCTGGAGCTGAGTTTACACCGAGTGTTTGGAAACTCCTTTCACAGGGGGTTCGAAGGGGAGGATTTACACACAGCAAACTCAAACCTATAGAAATGTTTGTCTCTTCTCAATTTCTACCCTGGACTGACAGTGATGGGTTTTTTTATAATCGCTTTTTTACAGGATATTAAATGGGAAGGATTTGCAGACGGGAAACTCAAACCAAATGTCACATCAAGATCTTAAGAGTCACTCGATTCATTAGGGCCTGAATATCGGCAGACTTTGACCATGGAAGGAAAAGGTTTGTCTGTTCTGTTTGTGTGAAAAGATTTCAGATATCAGTGTGACTGGAAAAGCATCGAGATATTCAAAATCCTGGTTAGACCGCACCTGAACCACTGTAATAAAAATTTAAAAAAATCCTGGAAACACTTAGCACATCAGACAGCTTCTGTGGAGCAAAACTGAGTTAATGTTTCAGGTCAACATGACCTTTGATCAGAACAGGAATACTGTGTTCAGTTCTGGGCAGCACACCTTCAGAAGGATAGACTGTATTGAACTTAGTGGGAGAGCAATGCAGATTTCCCTGAATGATACCTGGACTCCAAGGGTTAAATTATGAGGAAAGGTCAAACAAATGCATTAGAGTCATTACAGCACAGAAAGAGGCCATTCATCCCATTGAGCCCATGCCAGCTCTCTGTTGACCAATTCAGTCTGTCTCACTGTCCCATTCTGCCCTTTTAAATGCCGATTCAATCTTCTTTTTAAATCATTGATCATTTCTGCTTCGTCCACCTTCATAGGCAATGAGTTCTGGGTATTACCACTAGCTGTGTAAAACGTTCTTCCCGGCATTTGTCCTGCATCTATTGCCCATAACCTTTAAACTGTGTCCCCCCCATTTCTTGTGCCATCACGTAGTGGAAACAATTTTTTCTTTGTCCACCTTATCTAAACCTGTCACAATCTTGTCCACCTCTATAAAATCTCCCCTCAGCTCTGATACTCCAAGAAGAACAACTCCAGCTTCTCCAATCTAACCTTGTAACCAAATTCCCTTTTTCCAGGAACCATTCTAAATCTCCACTGCATCCTCTCAAGGACCCTCACATCTTTCCTAAAGTGTAGAGACCAGAACTGGATGCAATAGTCTTGTTGTGACATAAGCAGAGTTTTATGAAGGGTCAACTTTTATTCCTGCTTTTATATAAATTATATTTGTTTATGAAGCCCAAGATCCTATATATTTTGCTAACTGCTCTCTCAATATGTCCTGTCATACCCAAACATCTGTGCACATCAACCCCCAGGTCCCCTGTCCCTGCCCTCTCTTTGGGACTGTACAATTAAGTATCCATTGCCTCTCTCCCTATTCCTTCTGCCAGTATTCATCATCTCAACTTGAGGGTTGTATTCCCTGAAATTTAGAAGATTGAGGAGGATTTTCCTCAAAGTTTTCATGATATTATTTGGAAAAGGTGTGGTAGACAGAGGGGAAGTATTTCCATTGGTTGGGGAATCCAGGACTGAGGAACATAGTCTAAAAATTAGAGCCAGAGTGAGATTAGGAAAATCTTCTCCAGGTAAAGTTGGGAGAAGTTTGGAATTCTCTTCCTGAATTGGTAGTTCATGCTTGATCATTGTTCAGTTTCAATCTGACATTGATAGATCTTTGCTAACCCAAGGTATAAATTATGGGACATGAGACAAAGGGTCACAGAACAGCCGTGATCTGATTGCATGGTGGGACAGACTCGAGGGGCTAAATAGCCAACTCCTAGAATCATCGAAACTTACAGCACAGAAGAAGGCCATTCAACCCTTTGTGCTTGTGCAGCTTCTCTGAAAGAGCAGTCATGTTTAGTCCCACACACCCACTTTCCGTTGTTAACCCTGTAAATTCCTCAATCTCAAATCCCTGTCAACTCCCTTTTAAAATTTCTGGTAGAATCAGGTTCCAGCACCTTTTCAGGTAGAATGTTCCAGATTTTGACAATTCTCTGTTGGTGCAGAAACTGGTGAACTCGAAGTTGAGTCCAGAAGGTTGTAAAATGCTGAATTGAAAGATGAGCTGCTGTTCCTCAAGCTCCCATTGAGCTTCATTGGAACAGTGCAGGAGGCCGAGGACAGAGAGGTCAGACTGGGAGTGGGGCGGAGAATTAAAATGACAAGTGACCGGAAGCTCAGGGTCAAGCTCACAGACTGAACAGAGGTTGTTCCACATAGTGATCACCCAATCTGTGTTTGGTCTTCCCAATGTAGAGCAGATCGCATCATGAACAGTGAGTACATCAACTAAACTGCAAGAAGCACAAGTAAATCACTGTTTGGTTCCATCTTTCAAAACCTTGATAACAGGCAGAAGAAAGAAGAAATTTGAAGAGTAAATGTTACAAAGTAAAGCAAACTGATTGTCAGAATATATAACTCCACCCCAGTTACAGGGATTATTAACAACAGCAGAAACAAGCTACAACTGTCAGGATAAACATGGTTCAGTCCTGGATGTGATTAAGAGCAGCAATAACAGCAGAATCCAACCCCTGCAGTCACTTGTGAACTTGCTGGTTTCTCAGCAGTTGGATGATCAGTTAAATCCCTTCTCACACACGGAGCAGGTGAACGGCCTCTTCCCAGTGTGAACTCACTGGTGCGTGTCCTGGAGATGATGGTTTGCCCATGCACCGGCTGCCCTTGTATTCTGGCTAGCGTGGGCTGTGAGTTGGGGCGATTCTGTCAACATTCTGGCTGAGTTACAGATGTGCATAGTCCATTCCCCATGCCCCTTCTTTCTCTCTTCCCACATGGACCAGAGTCCTTTGTAGGCCCAGACTGAGTGGCAGGTTCCCTTCCCTGAAGGACATTAGTGAACCAGTTGGGTTTTTATGGCAATCCAGCAGTTTTCATGGTCACTTTTTCCTAGTGCCGGCCCCACAAATTACCAGTTTCATTCAGCTCAATTTCACAACCTGCCTTTGTGTCTTTGTGGGTTCTCTCTCACTCCCTTTTTTCAGTTTTAAATCAATTTCACAGGGTATTAGAAGGGGAGGATTTGTAGTTGCAAAACTGAAACCAAACATCGCACCAGGATCTGATGGAGTCACCCAAATAATCGTAACCTGAATATCATCATATTTTGAACATGGAAGGAAAGAGCACCGTTCACAGTGGGGAGAAACCCTACATGTGTCCTGTGTGTGATGAGGCTTCAGCCGATCAACTGACCTGTTTAAACACAAGCACAGTCACACCTTGGAGAAGCTGTGGTAATGTGGGGATGGTAGGAAGGGATTTAGTTACCTTTCTAGGCTGGAAACTCATTTGTGCACTCACACTGGGGAGAGGCCATTTACCTGTTTGGAGTGTGGGAAGGAATTCACTCAAATACCCACCCTGATGACACACCAGTGAGTTCACACTGATGAGAGACCATTTGGGTGCTCTCACTGTGGGACTGGGTTCAGGCAAACATCTAACCTCATTGTGTACCAGCAAATTCACACTGGTGAGAGACCGTTCCCCTGCTCTGAATGTGGGAAGCGATTCACTTAGTCATCGAGCCTTCTGAAACACCATTGAGCTCATGAGTAACTACAGTGATTGGACTTTGCTGTTAATCACATCCAGGACTGAGCTATGTTCATTGGGGTCTGTTTCTGCTGATGTTTATAAATTCCAGATAGATAGGTTAATGTTGTGGATAAAAGTCAAATAAAACAGTTTGGTGTTAAATATAATGATGCTGAGTCTATTAATACAGAGCCACTTCACAAACCTTTTCCCAGTGAGACCCCATTGTAATGCTTCAGACTTGGTGTGACCCTAGAGTGAAAATGTGAGGGATACAGGAGATGTTAAGCGGGGCAGAGACTTCAGACAGACAGCTTGAATGATCATTATTGTGCAGAGAACACTTAACACAGCTAAATGTGAAGGTTTAACTCGCTGAACCCCTGGTTTAGGACATCTTGCAGAAGTGCACTTCCATCAGTCTCTGTGGCACTATTGCTTAGCGTGTCCACTAAGGTTGATCCTGAAAGGTTGGTGAGTTGAGACAATGCACGAGGGGGTGAGGAAGCTTTCATTAATTTCTCTCCATCAGCATTTGTTTTCACACAATTCCTATTGTCAATAGTACATGAGCTCCAAGAGAATATATCCCAAATGTCAGCTCGACTGTTATCCAGTGAGTCCCTGCACAAAGTTTTATTTAAAATGTTCATTTCAAATATAATGAGAAAACAATTAGATCTACCATGTACCTACCTCTAAGCCATTAGGAATCTTTGAAATTATTGGATTCAAACAAACCCATCAATGATTCTCTCTTCCTCGGCTCCACAATGAGTGAGACGGAAAAGTAGAAAAGCAGCAATATTCGGCCCCACACTCTCCAATCACCTGCTGCCAGCAGAAAGCAGCGGCTGCAGCTTCAGTCAGCGGGTTACTGCCCATCCCTGGGATGCAAGATACTCCAACCCAGACCAAACCTCCCAATACACCGAGCACAGGCTCAGGAAAATGCTGGTAGATTATATCCCGGTTACGAAACCTCCGAGCAGAATGCTCGAGTGAGCGAGTCACAAATAAATATCACAACAACTTTCTAAATCGTTTCACTGCAAAACTCCTTTGTTTTATTGAAAAGCTAACTGTTGTGAATCTGAAAATGAGCACCATGGGATTTGTGTTACCGAGTGACTTATTTTCCATTGTTTGTCTGTCAAGTTTGCAATTCAATTTGCTTTTTTAAAATTTGTTCATGGGATGTGGGCATCACTGGCTAAGGCAGCATTTATTGTCCATCCCTATTTGTCCTTGTGTTGTATATTGAAGCGAATTTGATTTCAAAATAAGCACACAAAACAGGTAAGTATTAAATCCAGGGACAAATCCTGAGGAAAATGGATCACAAGGTTTGGAAGGAGGTGCAGTTAGGTATTGTGTAAATGCTGCTCGGAGGTTTATTGACTGGGATGTAATCTCCTTGTGTTTTCCTGAGGCTGAAATCTGTGTATTGGAAAGCATTGGACCCGTGGGCTTCTGGGTGTCAATTTCCTCCTCCACCATTGCATTCATTTTGCTGTGATAAGGGATGTGAACTTAGGTGGTTGCATGCCCCGCTAGCTTAGTTTTTAGAGCATGAAACTTGCATTCTTCGAGTTGTGGGTTTGATTCCCCAAATTGGGCACCATCAGTTTTTTAAACATTGCTGCTTTCATGGGTGAACCCCAGCTCTCAATTCCTCTGGCAGTATCACCACTCAAACTGAGTCTTTCTCCATCCCGCCTTGTTAATGTCAAAGTTACTGGTTTCAGAGTGAAAACTGCCCCCTGCTTCACTGGAAGTGCGAGAGAGAAGTTTCCAGGTGCGGCCTAATGTACAATGAGTGATGACACTTTAAACGTAGCAAGTTCCACTTAAGCCCCTGGTACCAACAAAACTGTTCAGAGTCACAGAATTAGAATGGCCACTTCCTGGGGGACCGATAGTGGCAGGTCCACGTCAAACAGGATCCGGACGAGAATAATCTGACCCATAAGATTAGGGAAGAGTATTCGGGAACTCGCCCCGATCCTTATTCACATCAAAATGTGATGTGAGGGAACATTGGAGAGGACGGGTTTGTTTTCTTTAGAACAGAGAAGGCTGAGGGGAGATTTAATTGAGGTGTATAAAATTATGAGGGAACGAGATAGAGTGGATAGGATGGAGCTATTTCTGTGATCAGAGAGATCAATAACCAGGGGCACAGATTTAGAAAGAAAGAAATCGTCACATTTATATAGCACCTTTCACCACCAGCAGAATCCCAAAGTGCTTTCCAGCCAATTAGGTACTTTGGAAGTGGATTCACTGTTGTAATGTAGGGAACACAGCAACCCCCACACACAGCAACGTCATAGTGAGCAGAGAATTTGTTTTTGTGACGTTGATTGAGGGATAAATATTGGACAGGACACAGGACCCTGCTGTTTGTGAAATAGTGACATGGAATATTTATATTCAGAAGAGAGGCAGAGGGGGCTTCAGTTTAAAATCTCAAGGAAACACCTCCGCCAGTGGAGGACTCTCTCAGTACTCTGGGGGAATGTCAACCTGGATTGCTGTGCTCAAGTCTTAGCAATGGGGTTTGATGTCAGAACTTCCAACAGAGAGAAGAAAGCGTTAGCAACAGAGTCACAGTAAAACCAGCAGTTCAACTTTACAGAATTAATGGAAGGATTAGTGGGGAGTTGTTGAGCAATTTATTTCACTCAGATGGTGTGGGGTCTGGAACTCACTGCCTGAGCTGTTGGCAGAGGCAGAAGCCCCATTGATTGAAAGAAAAGAACACTTCAGAAAATGATTTGAGCTGCCTGAACCTGCATGGCTACAGACCAAGAGCCTGAACGTGAGATTGAACTGGATTGTTCTTTTATATAATAAATAGTAATATAAAAGCAAAATACCGCAGATGCTGGAAATCTGAAATAAAAACAGAAAATGCCGGAAAAACTCAGCAGGTCTGACAGCATCTGTGGAGAGAGAAACATAGTTAACATTTTGAGTCTCAATGACCCTTCTTCAGCTTAGTTCTTTTTCTGTCAACATGGACACAATGGATCGAATGGTCACCTTCTGGGTTGTAAATATTTCTATGTTTTGGTATTTCAATGTTTAAAAATGATGAGACTTTTCCTGTATGCTTGTGTGTGTTTGCTCAATAAAACCTTTGGTGGAGAAGGATTAAGAGTTTTCAGTGTGGGATAGAAGTCATATGGGTCAACAGAGAAGCAATGCATTTCAAATCAGCTGAAATAGACACAGAATGATTCTCCTATCTTTAGTTTATTTACTCATTCCATGACCATAGTTTTTTCCTTGTATCCTCATCCCTTTTGTTATTTAATCTCTCCTGTATTCACCCAATCACAAACCTTCTCTTCTGTTCTCCCCCGCCCCTTTCCCCTGTCTGTATGTTTTCCTGAATTCTGCTGAATCACTAACTTATTTTCCAGTTCTGTTTGACGTTCAGTGACCTGAACTATGAACTGTTTTTCTTTCTATAGCCTTGGCTTGACCATTGAGTATTTCCAGCATTTTCTGGTTGGGAATCAGGATCACAGCTGGTGGAATTTAAATTCAATGAATCAGTCAAAGCATGTAATTGACAGCCAGTGTCAGTAACGGTGATGATCATTGTCAGAAAAACCATTTGGTTCATTATTGCCCTTTAAGGATATTTACAATCTATCTTTTAAAGTTCAAAGCGTTTCACCCATAATCAGCACATTCTTAATGGCAAGATGCAATTTAAATGTTCCATGTATGTGGGGAAAAAAAATCAAACATTCACCCGATCTGCTGAGTTTCCAGTGAGTTCACATCCAACGGTACTGGTTTGTTCTGCTGGTAATTACATTCAGGACAGAACGTGCAGGACGTGTACACTTTGGTTTATCAGTCAAGGGATTTAATCATTTTATATTTTGCCCCTATGTCTCCATCGCAATCAAATCACAAAACATAATTATTTATTCAACATTGTCGCCTTTCCATGGCGGGACTATTACCCAGCATTCGGAGCGACACAGAATGTGCCCTATCCTCTCTACAGGAAAGGCTAAGCATGCGCCGTGGCGTGCTTTGACTGGAGCATGCGCAGTGTGTGCGCCATCTGGCGCATGCGCGGCGGGTGCTGCAGCGCTGAGGTTTGTGATTATGTTGGCTCCACAACGAGTGAGAAATAACCGACTGTAGGAGGGTCATGGAGGCGGCGGAATGGGTGTGGCGGGTTCATGAACACCCAGCGGAGGCCCCAAACCCACAGTCGGAATGCACAGGTCCCACATTTGCTGCGAATCCGGCGGCAACTGCGGGGCCTCGTCCGCCCCTCACATTTCCGCATTTATACGGGTCAATGTGCAGCAGGGCGCATGCGCGGTCATTCTGGTCCAGGTACCAGGAGGAGAGAATGTTGGGAATTTCTATCCTGGAGTGACAGGGATGAATTTTGAAAACTCCTTTTACCGGGGGTTAGAAAGGAAGGGTTTACACACAGCAAACTCAAACCAAGAAGAATGTTTGTCTCTTCGCAATTTCTATACTGGACAGACAGAGATGACCTTTCTAAACTTCTATTACAGGATATGAGAAGGGGCGAATTGACAGACGGGAAACTCAATTCAAGAATCACATCCAGATCTGAAACATTCACTCCGTTCATCGGGACTTGACTGTCATCAGCATTGAATGTGGAAGGAATAAGGTTTGTCTGTTCTGTCTGTGGGAAAAGATTTCAATCATAGGGACTGAAAAAAAAAACAGAGGGAGAAACTGTTGAGGGATTTGAAAACAAGGATGAGAACCTTAACATTGAGGTGTTGCTTCACTGGGAGCCTGTATAGGTCAATGAGTAGACTGGTGCTGAGGGGAAAGAGATGGTATGAGTGAAGCTTACTTATGATTTTGAATACATCTTCAAATCTGTGGGGTCTGGACAGAGTAGAGAGGGAGAAACTGTTCCCATTGGTAGAAGATTCAAGAATGAGAGGGTACAGATTTAAGAAAAAAGAATCAATGTACACATGAGGAGAAACTTGTTCACACAGCGAGTGGTTAAGATGTGCTGTCTGAGAATGTGGTGAAGGCAGCTTAAATTGAGGTATTCAAGAGGAAATTGGTTATACCTGAAAAGGAAGAATGTGCAGGGTTACATGGAGAAAGTGGGGGAATGGCATGAAGTGAATTGCTCATTTGGAGAGCTGGTACAGACAGGAAGGGCCGAATGGTCGTCTTCACTGTTCAAACAGTTCTGTGATACAGAGAGTGAAGTTTTGAATGATCTCAGGTTTATGGAGTTTGAATGTGGGAGGCCGGATAAGTAAGTGTCAGCAGACTCAAGTCCAGAGGGAACAACGGAATGGATGCGATTTTCAGAAACAGTTGAGCTGAGGCAGAGGCAAAGCCGGGCGGTATTACTGAGGTGGATCCACCCAATCACAGGCCTTCCCTTTTGTTCTTCCCTCACAATCCCCCTTTCATTGACTCAAAATCTATCACATTTCTATCTTTTCACAGTTCTGAGGAAGGTTCATCACAACCTGAAACATTAATTCTCGTTCTCTCCACAGATAATGCCTGACCTGCTGAGTATTTCCAACATTTTCTGTTTTTACTACTGAGATGGAAATAGTCGCTCTTGGTGATGATGTGGATATGTGGCTGGAAGCTCATCTTGGGGTGAAATTTTTCACCATGGTGGTAAACAGTCTGGTTGCCAGGGAGAGAGATGGAATCGTTGGGCTCAGGATTGAGTTTATAGTGGGGACTGAAGACAATGGCTTCAGTCTTCCCAAAACTTAAATGGAGAAAATTTCTGCTCATCCAGTACTGGTTATCAAACAAGTCAGGACAGTGTGTGACTTGGAGGGGCACTTGGAGGTGATGGTGTTCACATACACCTGCTACCCTGGTCCTTCCAGGTCAGGGGTGAGGATCCTTTTTCTGATCACGGGCCATTCACACACAGACAAAATCAGTTGCAGGCCACACACACATAAAAATTAACATTGTGGCTGGAGCTTTAGTACATAGAACTGCATTGTCAACTTGTCATCTGCTGATTTGGGCTCTTCCTACAGAACAGCAACCACAGCCAAACATAATGTTTCTCAACGTTCCTGGTGTCATCCTTTTGTCGAAATTGGATGGCAAGTTTCCCAACCCAGAAGTCTAACACTCTCTGAAGTTCACCCGGGACTTCATTGTTTTCCCGCAGCATCGTGGTCAGTTACAGAGACAAATGAGCAGCCATGCTGTCATGATGAGTTTGTACAGATCTCACTAAAAATAGAGACTGAGTCAGCAAGAAAACAAAGTCATTTCGGCAATAGAAAGATCTGGTGCTGTGATCAGACTCTACACAAAATATCGGAGCTAATTTTAATTTTAGAACTCTTGCTGCGGGCTGGATAAAATTGAGCAACAGACCGGATCCAGCCCATGGTGTTGGGGGTTTTGCAAAGTTCTGGTTGTGTTTTAGGTACATCAAATCTCTCTCTCTCTCTTTCTCTCTCTGCCCATCCCCCCATAGAAGCCAGAGTCTTTTGTAGACCCAGACCGGGTGGCAGGTTCCCTTCCCTGAAGGGCATTAGTGAACCAGTTGGGTTTTTATGACAATCCAGCAGTTTTCATGGTCACTTTTTCCTAGTGTCGGCCCGACAAATTCCCAGATTCATTCAGCTCAATTTCACAACCTGCCTTTGTGCTTTTGTGGGTTTTCTCTCTCTCCTTTTATTCTGTTTTAAACCAATTTCACAGGGTATAAGAAGGGAAGAACTTGCAGTCAAGGAACTCAAACCAAACATCACATCAGGATCTGATGGAATTGGCCAATTTATCGTAATCTGAATATCTTCGGATTTTGAACATGGAAGGAAAAAGCACTGTTCACAGTGGGAACAAACCGTGGAAATGTGGGGACTGTGGGAAGGGATTCACTCGGTCATCCCATCTGCTCATACACCAGCGAGTTCACACTGACGAGAGACCTTTTAAATGTCCAGACTGCGGGAAGTGCTATAAAAGTTCTGGGAACCTGATGTCCCATCAACGTGTTCACACTGACGAGAGACCATTCAGGTGCTCTCACTGTGGGACTGGGTTCAGAGAATCATCCCAACTCACTGTGCACCAGCGAGTTCACACTGGGGAGAGACCGTTCACCTGCTCCAAGTGTGGGAAGGGATTCACTCAATTATCCCATGTGCTGAGACATGAGAGAGTTCACACTGGGGAGAGACCTTATAAATGCCCAGACTGTGGGATGTGCTATAAAAGTTCTGGGGAACTGATGTCCCACCAACGTGTTCACACTGACAAGAGACCATTCAGGTGCTCTCACTGTGGGGCTGGGTTCATGCTATCAGCGGAATTCACTGCACACCAGCGAGTTCACACTGGGGAATGGCCCTTCACCTGCTCCAATTGTGGGAAGGGATTTGCTCAGTCATCCCAATTGCTGACACACCAGCGAGTTCACACTGGAGAGAGGCCGTTCACCTGTTCCGAGTGTGGGAAGGGATTCATTCGGTCATCCCACCTGCTGACACACCAGCGGGTTCACACTGGGGAGAGGCCTTTCACCTGCTTTGAATGTGGGAAGGGATTCGCTCAGTCATCCACTCTGGTGTATCACCAGCGAATTCACACTGGGAATAGGCCATTCACCTGCTCCGAGTGTGGGAAGAGATTCACTCGGTTATCCCACCTGCAGAATCACCAGCGAGTTCACGTGGGGCGAAGCAGTTCACCTGCTCTGAGTGTGGGAACAGATTCACTACCTCATCCCAGCTGCTGAGCCATCAGCTAGTTCACAAGTAACTACAATGATTGGATTTTGCTGTTAATCACATCCAGGGTTGAACTATGTTCACAGGGGTCTGTTTCGGCTGATGTTAATAAACTCCAGCCTAGTTATACAGTTAACATTCTGGATAAAAGTCAAATAAATCAGCCTTGTGTTGAACACACTGTGTTGAGTCTTCTTACTATATTGTACACGTTAGGTCCTTTTGAAGGGCTCTCTCTCTCCCCTGTCTCCTCCATCCTCACCTCCAACAAGTGTGAGGAGCTCATGTCACGAAGATTGAGACAATCCGATCAGCTGCCTCTGCTGCTTCCCTTACTTCCACAAGTCCACCAGGACAAACTGTCTCTAAAGATCCCCCTTGCTTGAGCCCCGAACCTACATCTTTCTCCAGTTTCTATCCCATCTGCTCTCTCATTGCTTATCTTGTCCATGGGACCCATCTTCTGCTCCCTTGACCCTATTCTCACTAAACTGCTGACCATCCAACTTCTCCATGTTGGCTGATGCTGTTAACGGTTTTCTCTGTCTTCTGGCATTGTCCCTTTCACCTTTAAATCCACTGCCATCATCCTAAAAAAACAACCTCTGATCTCCCATTATCTTTTCAAACTACCGCCCCATCTCCAACCGCCCTTTCATCTCCAAAGTCCTTGTACTTGGTGCCCCACAAGGATCTATCCTCGGTCCTTCCTATTTCTTATCTACATGCTGCCACTAGGTGACATCATCCAAAAGCACCATGTTAGTTTTCACATGTACACTGACAACGCCCAGCTCTACCTCACCACCATCCTTGGCTTTCATTGGCTGAAACTCTGCATCATTCTGAAAGCTGATTTGTCTCAAACTCCAGGAGAAAACTGGACCTTTCTGTTTGTGACTTTAAACAGATGAAACCCTGTGGGTGTGGAGCAGACATTTCAACATTTGTGACTGAAATGTGAGAACATGATAAGACAATGTACAAATAATTCAAGGGCTGACTTCAAGGAATGACTATGCAGACAGGGAAAGTCACCATTAGAACAAGCAGAATCCCTGGTTTCAATAAATGAACAGGTAGAAAGGTTCGGAAGAAGCTTAATACCATCATCATTCAGAACATCACATGGTAGACAAGGCCTGGGAGAGGGGGAACCACTGCAGACATAGGAACAGGAGAAGGCCATTCAGCTTGTCCGGCCTGCTCTGCCATTCAATACGATCATGGCTGACCAAACACTTCAATACCTTTCACCCACATGATCCCCATAACCCTTTACATTATTGTTAGTCAGAAATCTCCGACTCTCTACCTTAAACATACTCAATGACTGAGCATCCACGGCCCTCTGGGGTAGAGAATTCCAAAGGTTCACAACCCTGTATGCAAAGAAATTTCTCCTCACCTCGGTCATAAGTGGCTTCCCCCTTATTTTGAAATTGTGTCCGCTGGTTCTGGACTCCCCGACCAGGAGAAACATCTTACCTGCATCTATCCTGTCTATTTATTTAAGTATTCTGTAGGTTTCAATGAGATCACTTCTCATTCTTCGAAACTCTAGAGAATACAGGCTCAGTTTGCCCAATCTCTCTTTATAAGACAGTCCTGCCATCCCCAGAACAAGTCTGGTGAACCTTCGTTGCACTCCCTCTATTAATATCCTTCTGAGGTAAGGGGACCAAAACAACACACAGTACTCCAAGTGCGATCTAACCAAGCTTCTATACAATTGAAGCAACACTTCACTACTCTTGTACTCAAATCCTCTTGTGTTAAAAGGTATGTTTCCATTAGCCTTCCTAATAACTTGCTACACCTGCATGCTAGCCTTCAGTAACTTATGCACAAGGACACCCAGGTCCCTTTGTACATCTACACTTTTTAATCTCATCATTTAGGAAATACTCTGCACATCTGTTCCTTCTACCAAGGTGGATAACCTCACATATTTCTACATTATATTCCACGTGTCATGATCTTGCCCACTCACTAAGTCTGTCCAAATCCCCTATAGCTGCTTTACATCTCCCTCCCAACACACATTCCAGCCTAGCTTTGTATCGTCCACGAACTTGGAAGTATTGCATTTAGTCCCCACATCCAAATCATTAATATATATTGTGACCATCTGGGACCTAAGTACTGATCCTTGCAGTACTCCGCTAGTCACAGTTTACCAATGTGAGAATTAACCGTTTATTCATACTCTGTTTTATACCTGTTCGCCAATCCTTAATTCATGCCAGTCCACTGCCTCCTATCATGTGTGTTTATTTTGTTAATCAACCTCCTGTCGGTGATCTTATCAAAAGCCTTCTGAAAATCAAGTATATTACATCCATCCACCCTCCTTTATCAATTTTGTTAGTAGCTTCCTCAAAAATTTCCAACAAGTTCGTCAAACATGATTTCCCATTCACAAATCCATGCTGACCATGCCCAATCAGATCATGATTATCCAAGTATCCATTTATCACATCCTTTATAATAGATTCCAGCATTTTCCCTACTGCTGATGTAAGACTAACAGGTCTGTAGTGCTGTTTTCTCTCTCTCTCCTTTCTTAAATAGTGAGGTGACATTTGCTACCTTCTTTCTTCAGGAACCATTCCAGAATCTATAGGATGTTGGAAAGTGATCACCAATGCATCCACTATCTCTATAGCCACCTCTTTCAACATGCTGGGATGCAGAATATCAGGTCCCGGTGACTTATCAACTTTCAGTCCCATGCTTACTTATGTTAATTTCCTTCAGCTCCTTATTCTCCCTAGTCCCTTGGATCTCTAAATTTCCTGTATCTTCCTCAGTTAAGACAGACACAAATTTATCCTTTGGTTTCTCTGCCATTTCTCTATTCTCCATCATGAATTCTCCCGACTCTGCATGCAATGGACCCACATTTGTTTAATCCATACGTATAGAAGCTTTTAGAGTCTGTTTTTATCTTTTTTCTAGATTGCATTCATATGCTACTCTCCCTTTCTTTACCAATTTCCTGGTCTTCCTTTGCTGTATTCTTTAAAAACCTCCCAATCCTCAGGTTTACAACTACTTCTTGCAACTTTATAAGCCTTTTCTTTAAATCTCATACAATCCTTAACTTCCTTTGTCAGCCATGGTTGAATGACCTTTTGGAGAGTTTTGCACCTTGAAGGAGCGTGTATGTGCTGTAAACTATTTAATTATTCTTTGATGACTATATGTTGCCTATGTACCTTTTAATGTATTTTCCCATCCTATGTCAGCCAATTTGTCCCTCATGCCTTCATGATTTCCTTCACTCACCTTGAACACCCTTGCTTCAGAGTGAACGACCTCATTTTCAAACATAATATAAAATACTGCAATGTTCTATTCACTCGTCCTGAAAGGTTCTTTAAGAACAAGATTATTAATTAGTCCTATTTCATTATATAATGCAAGATCCAAAAGAGCATGTCCTCTAGTTGGCTCCTCCACATATTGCTCTTGAAAACCATCCCTAGCACATTCCAGAAACTCGTCTTCCACAGCATTAGTGCTCAGTTGGTTTACCCAGTCTATATGCAGATTGAAGTCACCCATGATTTCTGTATTGCCTATGCTACATGCTTCTCTCCTCTCCTGATTAATCCATTGCCATTACTATTTGGTGGCCTATAAACAACTCCAACCAATGTCTGTGCTGCCCTTTGCTGTTTCTTAGCTCCACCCAAACAGATTCCACACATTGTTCTTCTGAACTGAGATCCTCCCTTACTAATGCACTGATCTCGCCCCTTATTAATACAACTCCACCTCCTTTCCCTTCTTGCCTGTCCTTCCTAAATGTCGAATATCCTTGAATATTCAGTTCCCAGTCTTGGTCACCATGCAGCCATGTTTCCATAATGGCAATAATACCATACCCATTTACCTCACTTTGTGCCTTTAGATCATCTACCTTATTGCGAATGCTGCACACATTCAGGTAGAGCACCCTTAACTTTGTCTTTTTGACATAATTCTGTATTCGAAGCATACTCAATGCTCTGCTTGTTTCTCCTGCCTTCTTGTCTCATTACCACTTCCTGTTGCCAACTTTATTTCCCTCTAATTTTTAGACTTAGAGTAAGTAGAGTAAATTACTAGTAACGTAACTTTACTACACTTCTGCTAACTTCATCTTGCTTTGGTTTAGTTAAGTACTCAATTTCACTTTGACTTGATTTAAATTTAATTCCCTATTGCTATTGTTCCTTACTGAAATCCAAGTAACTACTTCTTTATAAATTAAACGTTTTTCTAATTTTAAGCTATTTAAACACACTCCCTAATAGCAGCATCTCACCAACCAATGAACTTACAGTTACCCTCTGATGTCACTCTTGGATTGTTTTCAAACTCAGCCCACTGCCTGAGTAGAGGTGTCCCTCGCATGTCCGCCTGTCTCCACTCCCAGAAGGTGAGACAGGTTGCGAAGGACCAGAAGGGAAAGTTTACCTTTGTCACAGCCTTAAAAGATGTCATTTGTGGCTTTGATAGGAACTGTTTTGGAACTGTAGTGGGGCAGAAACCTGATTGGCGGGATTCAAATCTGGAGTTCTGTGAAAGATGGACACAGATTTGGGAGATTACAAAATGTTTAAGGCTTGTTGAAAGGAAAGTGAGGCTGGAGATGGGGGCGACAGCATTCAAAGATGAAGGAGTGAAGATTTGTTTTTATTTAAGGACAGTTGTAATAATGGAATATTTAAAGGAGAGAGGAACAGTATCTGAAAAGAGAACCATTGACAATGTCAGCAAGCATGGGGAAGTTCAGTGCACAGAGAGCTTTGAGGGAATATGAGATGAGATGGGGAGAAACATGTGAGTTCAGGGCTCTGACAAAGGGGAATCTTTAGAGACAGTTTGGCTCGTTGGGTTAGTGGAAGTGAGGGAAGCAGCAGAGGGAGCTGATCGGATTTTCTGAATCTTAGTGACAAAGAAGCTCCATGAGCTCTTCACACATATTTGAGGTGAGGATGGAGGAGACAGGGAAGAGGGAAAGCACTTCCACAGCAACAAACTTGTGGAAGAGATCTTAAAAAGACTCAACACTCTGTGTTTAACATAAAGGTGATTTATTTGAATTTTATACAGAATCTGTAACTGGGCTGGTGTTTATTAACATCAGAAGAAACACACTCCAATGAATATGCTTCAGAGAAGAATATCATTAGGATCCAAATCCAAGCTGAGAAGTTACTTGTGAACCCGCTGGTGCCTCAGCAAGTGGGATGATTGAATGAATCCCTTCCCACACTCGGAGCAGGTAAACGGCCTCTCTCCAGTGTGAACTTGCTGGTGTCTCAGTAGGGTAGTTGAATCAAGAAAACCATTTCCACACATGGAGCAGGTGAACGGTCTCTCCCCAGTGTGAACCCGCTGGTGTCTCAGCAGCCTGGACAACTGAATGAATCCATTCCCACACTCAGAGCAGGTGATTGACCTCTCCCCAGTGTGAATGGACTGGTGTCTCTGTAGGTTGGATGAATCAGAAAATCCCTTCTCACACACTGAACATGTGAATGGCTTCTCTCCAGTGTGAGAACGCCAATGAATTTCCAGCTGGGATGGGTAATTGAACCACTTTCCACAGTCCCCATATTTCCATGGATTCTATCCAGTGTGACTGCGCTTGTGTTTCGAGAGGTCAGATGATCGGCTGAAGCCTCGTCCACATAAAGAGCATGTGTACGGTTTCTCCACCGTGAATGGTACTTTTAACTTCCATATTTAAAATCTGATGATATTTGGGTTACGGTAAATTGAGCGACACCCTCAAATCCTGATGTGATGTCGGGTTTGAGATTCCGGACTGCAAACCCTGTGAAAATAGTTTAAAACAAACAAAAGGGATTGAGAGAGAACCCACAAAAACGCAAAGGCAGGTTGTGAAGCTGAGCTGAATGAATCCAGTAATTTGTGGGGCCAGCAATAGGAGAGCCCATGAAAGCTGCTGATTGCTGTAAAAACACAATGGTTACTAATGTCCTTCAGGGAAGGAAACCTGCCAAGTGGCCAGGACCTATATAAAACTCCAGAATCTGTGGGAGGAAAGAGGGAGGGAGATGGGAGAACCAGGGGCAGAAGGAGAGCGATTGAATATATCTAAACCTCTGCCAGCTCTTTGACAAAATCTCAAAAACCCTCATTCTCCATCACATCGAAGGACCAGCGTAGCAGTTGTATGTGAACACCATCACCTCCAAGTTCCCCTCCAAGTCACACACCGTCCTGACTTGTCTGACATCTAGTACTGAATGAACAGAAATTTCCCCTGTTTAAATATTGGGATGACTACAGCCATTGTCTTCAGTCCCCACTACAAGCTCCACTCCCGAGCCATCAATGCCATCTCTATTGCAACTTTGATGCTGAACTAGACTGTTCAAAGTCTTGGTGTCACATTTCACCCCAAGCTAACTTTGCCTAAATTCACTCCTGCCTCAGCTCATCTGCTGCTGAAGCTCATCCATTTCTTTTTCCCCTCTAAACTGGGCTATTATGATCTGCCCACATAAAGATGGAGTCATTCAAAACTCTGCATACCGTGTTTTTACTTGCACTAAATCTCATTCATCCAACACCCCGTGCCCACAGAGTTACATAGGCTGCTGGTTAAGCAGAACCTCAATGTTCAAATTCTCATCCTTGTTCTGAAATCCTTCAATGACCACTCCCCTCACTATCTCTATAATGTCCTCAAAACTGCATCCCTCCCAGATATTTGGGCTGATCTAATTCTGGCCTCTTGAGCATCCCTGATTTAATTGACCCACCATTGGTGACCGTGCCTTCAGATGCCCAGGCCAGAAGCTCTGGAATTCCCTCCTTGTACCTTTCTGACTCTCCCTCATCCTTTAAGATTCTCCTTATAACTTACCTCTTGACCAAGCTTTTGATCATCTGCCCTGATGTCTCCTTATGTGCCTCAATGTTAAATATTGCACAATAAAATTCCTGTGAACTACATTGGAAAATTTTATTTTACCCAGAGTGCTTTTTAATACAGGTTGTTGCTGATTTGGACATATATCATTACTGAGTGAAAATCCTTTAACAACTTACGAAACAGCATGTGGGAGCACCTCACCACAGTGACTGCATCGGTTCAGGAATAAGGTCCACCAACACCTGATCAACACACATCTGGGATAAAGGTAACATGCTGCATATGCTGGCAATCTGAAACAAAAACAAAAAATGCTGGAAAAACTCAGCAGGTCTGAGAGCATCTGTGAAGAGAAAGACTGAGTTAACGTTTTGAGTCCGTATGACTCTTCAGAGTTGGTGAGGGATGGAGATGTAGACGGATTGGATGATCTGAGGACTCTCCGCTTCTTCCTCGAACAGAGGCCCGAACAATCCCCATCCACCACCACTCTCCTCTGTCTGGCTGAACTAGTTCTCTCACTGAACAAGTTCTCCTTAAACTTGGCTCACTTCCTCCAAATAAAAGGTGTGGCTGCGGGTACCTGCCAGTTATGCCTCTTTCTTTATGGGGTATGTGGAACATTCCTTGTTCCAGTCCTACTCAGGGCCCCTCCCACAACTCTTTTTCCAGGACATCGATGACTGTTTCGGTGCAGCTTCATGCTCTCGTCTGGACCCGGAAAATTTTTTATCAATTTTGCTTCCAATTTCCACCCCTCCATCACTTCCAAATGGCCCATCTCCGACACTTCCCTTCCCTAATCTCTGTCTCAATTTCTGGTGATAGATTGTCCACCAATATTCATTACAAGCCTACCGACTCCCACATCTATCTTAACTACAGCTCCTCACACCCTGCTTCCTGTAAGGACTCCATTCCATTCTCTCAGTTCCTTTGCCTCCGTCGCATCTGTTCCAATTATGCAACTTTCCAAAACAATTCTTCTGACATGTCTTCCTTCTTCCTTAACCAAGATTTTCCACCCACAGTGCCCTCAACCGTATCCAACCCATCTCCCGCGCATCCGCCCTCCCCATCTCATAACCATGATAAAGTTCCCCTTGTCCTCACTTTTCATCCCACCAGCCTCCGCATTCAAAGGACCATTCTGCGCCAACTCCAGCACGATGCCACCACCAAACATCTTCCCTTCACCCCCCTGTCGGCACTCCGTAGGGACTGTTCTCTCTGGGATACCCTGGTCCATTCCTCCGTCACCCCCAACACCTCAACCCCCTCCTAACGGCACCTTCCATGCAATCGCAGAAGGTGCAACACCTGACCCTTTACTTCACCCTCCTCAACTTCCAAGGGCCCAAACACTCCTTTCAAGTGAAGCAGCATTTCATTTGCACTTCCCACAATCCGGTCAACTGCATTTGCTGCTCCCAATGCGGTCTCTTCTACATTGGAGAGACCAAACGCAGACTGGGTGACCGCTTTGCCAAACACCTTCAGTCTGTCCGCAAGCATGACCCAGACCTCCCTGTCGCTTGCCATTTCAACGCTCCACCCTGCTCTCATGCCCACATGTCCGTCCTTGGCCTGCTGCAACGTTCCAGTGAAGCTCAACGCAAACTGGAGGAACAGCACCTCATCTTCCGATTAGGCCCTTTACAGCCTTCCGGACTGAATATTGAGTTCAACAACTTCAGACCATGAACTCTTTCCTCCCACCCCAGCCATTTCTGATCCACATTTTTTCATATTCATTTTTATTTTTCAATTTAACTTCATTTTTTTCCACTTATTTTCATTATTATTATTTAAATTTACTTCCATTTTTATTCATTGTTTTATCCCCAGCATTTAGTTTGTTTTCGATCTTTTTTCCTCCTCCAACCCCACCCTCCACAGCCCCCACAACCACCCCCAACAGGGCCATCTGTCACTTTCCAGAGTGCTTGCCCTAGTCCTATTATCATATTCTACTTTCAACTCTTAATGTCACCATTAGCACCTCCTTTAGCCAGTGCCACCACTGTTAACAACCCTTTGACCTTTTGTTTATGACATCTTTGCAATCTTTCCCTTACCTCCACCTATCGCTGACCATCTATCCAGCTTCACCTGTTCCACCCCCCTTAAACAGGACATATTTCACCACATTTCTACTTCCCTTTAGCTCTGAAGATGACTCATACAGAATCGAAACGTTAACTCTGCCTTTCTCTCCACAGATGCTGTCAGACCTGCTGAGTTTTTTGAGCATTTTTGTTTTTGTAACAGACAGCTGGACATTGACGATATCTGCAGGTCTTGTTAGTGACACCCAAATACCAAGACTGCACTACAGAAATACTTGATACTAAAACAATACTCTTAAATTGAATGGCTAGTGTTCATTTAGCAAACTGATCTCACCCAGAATCTACCTCCCTTGACAGTCTCACATTGGAAATTGCTGAGCCCGACTGGGTTCCAAAGTCCACGGGGTTAAACCCGGCAGCTTCTCCTCCAGCTACACTCCAGCTCAAAACTGATGCAACAAAGAGGACCCCCATTTAACACCCACCCTAATTCAAAGCGGTTCCTAATTGGCCTGAACTCAAAACATAAAATGCTGGAAAAACTCAGCATGTCTGACAGCATCTGTGGAGACTGAAACAGAGTTAACGTTTCGAGTCTGTATGACCCTTCTTGAGAGCTCTGTTTTGTTCAGAGCTCCATCCAAAAAAGCCGTGGAACAGCAAGACAGGGTTTAGAAACACTGGCCCACACGACTCCAGTGAAATATTCACCAGGAAAAGGGGGAGCAGTGGCTGTGCCTGCTCTGATATAGCCTCAGACCTGTCACTCAAAACTCCCAACTCCGCCCAGTTCACAGCAGCACAGCTCTGAAGAAGGGTCATAGACTCGAAACATTAACTCTGTTTCTCTCTCCACAGATCCTGTCAGACCTGGTAATTGAATCCTGCTTTTTCTGCTGTGATTTCAGATTCCCAGCATCTGCAGTATTTTGCTTTTATTTGTGTTTCGAGACTCGGTTCTATAAAACAATAAAATGAAAACAAAACTCTGCAATGTTGGATCTGAAATTAAAATGTAAAATGCTTTAAATATCCAGCAGGTCAGACAGAAAAAAAACGATTAAGAAACTGAGCAAGGGGCTCAGGTCACTGACCTGCCTTTAGACTGGACGAAAACTCTCAGTGAAAGCCGTTGACGAAGGGCGGCCAATGTTCCCACAATGTTCTGTGCCCCAGAAACCGCTCGATTTAAAAGTTATCTATTTTTCTAATCCAAGGTCGCTCGTTGCAATCTGCAGGTGGCAACAATGGCGCAGTGAGAACCAGGGAGGTGAAGGACTGCAGCAAAATACAGGAAGACAAACAGATTTGCAGACTACACATATAAACGGAAAATGGATAAAAAGAACTGTCCCGCATCCAAAATCACCGGGACCTGCAGCCTGGAACTGGGAGTGGGAGAAGCGGGAAGAATGAAGAGAAACAATATAACCCAACACTCACAGCAACCTCCAATCCACCTCCATTCCCGGGATAGTGAGACAGAGTTTAGAAACACTCACCAACACGATTCCAGTGAAACATTCACGAGGAAAAGGGGGAGCAGTGGCTGTGCTGCTCTGATATAGCCCCAGACCTGTCACTGAAACCCCCCTAACTCCGCCCAGTTCTGGCTATGCCTGCTTTGATGTAGCCCCAGACCTATCACTCAAACCCCCCCTAACTCCGCCCAGTTCACAGCTCAACCTACCAGCTTGCAGCTTCCTGCACCTTGATCCCACCCTGTCCAGGTGTGGGATAGTCCAAGGTGAGTCCTTTGTGTCACCAGGAGAGTGGGGGAGGGGTTACTTACCACCCTGTGCTGTGTCCCAAATGGATTCTTCTTCCCCTCCCCCAGGACCCACTAAACACTGCATGCAGATGGCTGATGGATGTTCGGGAACCTCAATGACCTGCGCGGGTACATTATGCTGCGCCTCCCTCAATTCACTGTGTGAACCAGTTGATTTTCTTTTTTTTGGTACCGCTTCGCGTAAACATTATCTTTTGTACCAATCTTGCTTCAGATTTGTTTAATTTTGGTTAATTGCGGGGCTATGGGGCAAAGGCAGAGCTGTGGCATGAGGTAAATTGCTCCTTCAGTGGGCCAACACAGACAGGTCGGGCCGGATGGCCTCCTTCTCTGCTGCGATAATTCTATAAATCTCTGATGTGTCTATCCCGCTGCTCCATTCCCAGTGATTTCAATCTTCGGGGGCACTTTACAGCCTTAAGGAATCAAAATTGAGTTCAACAATTTTCTATCGTTATCTCTGCCCTCATTTTGTTTCTTGTTTCTTTGTGTCTTTGTTCCCTCTCTCATTCTGCTTTTTATTTTCTTTACATTCAGACGGTTGCGAAAGTGCCGTCCACACCTCATCTAGGCACATCTTTTGTGTTTTTACTTGTCCCATTCTCAATCCCTTTGACCTTGCATCATGAAACCTTTTGTCAGTTAATCTCTCCCGCGCTGCAGCCTTTTAGAGACCTATCCTTCTGTTCTTCCCCTGCACTTTCTCCCTCTTCTCCCCCTTACCCCGCTCTTCCCCCCTTTTCCCCACCCTTCCCCCCTTTCCCCCCTCTTTCCCTCCCCCTTCCCTCCCAAAGTTGATTTATTTGACCCATATCACAGCGTGAAATTCCCACCATTATGTAGGCGGCCTCTTTGTTTCCTGTCACTCAGTCAACTTCATACCCATACTGCCTCCGCCCGTGGGTTTTAACTTTGCTGACAAACCTGTTACATGGCACCTTATCAAATGCCTTTTAGAAGTTCATGTGCACATCTACCGTATTACTCACATCATCCTTCTCTGTTAACTCATCAAAGAACTCAAGCACGTCCATTCAACCCGATTTGCTCCAAGAAATCCGTGCTGGCCTTTCTTAATTCATCCACATTTGTCCAAATGACAGTTAATTTTGCCCTGAATCACCACTTATAAATCCTTTCCCACACCGAGGTTAAACTGACTCATCTGTCAGTGTTGAGCTGATCCTTCATTTAAGATTAATAAGGATTTAATATTAGTGCCAGGAAGTGAGGAAAACCAAGGAAGTGATGAAATCGTAACTACATTTAAAAACACTGATGACTGATAAATAGCTCAATAATTAATCACAGATCAAGAAATAAATTACAAATAAGAAATGAATGTATTAATTACTTTGTTAATCAGCGTAATCAGTCCCTGTGTCGGCATTGTACAAAATGGAAATATTGTGCAGACTTAAAATCTGAGATAAAATCAGTAAAAGCTGGAAACTCTCAGCAGGTCTGGAAGAATCTGTGGAGAGAGAAACAGAATTAACGTTTCAGGTCTGTGAGCAAGTGAAAGGTGGGAGGTGGGAAGAAGAACACAAGGAAGGGTCTGAAAGGCTACAGGGCTGGAGAGATTAACTGACAGAAGCTTGCATGATGCGAGATCAAAGTAAGTGGTAATGGGACAAGTAAAATACAAAAGATGTGTCTCTACGAGGTGTGAATGGCACGTTAGCAATCGTCTGAATGTAAAGAAAATAAAGAGCAGAATGAGAGAGGAAACAAAGACACAAAGAAACAAGAAACAAAATGGGGCCAGAGATTAGGGCATAAAATTGTTGAACTTCAGGAGTAAAGAGTCCCCATTTCACTTTGTAATAAATGATTAAATTTCCAACTAACCCCATTCGGGTCTGATGTGCATAAATAGAAGAATCTGGAGAATAGTAGCTGCATTTTGAGTTCTGGCTTTTAACAAAATGTGTGCGGCAAAGAGTTTCAGATTTACGACAGTTAGTTAAGGCGAGTTTGAAGCTAAATCCTGAAATTCTTTAGATTTAACTAAAGACAAAAACAGAAAGCTGCTGATGGTTAAATGGGACGGGGCGGTGATGGGGGGAGCTGTCCGGAGGAAGTCTGACACACACACTGCACAGGGTGAGCATGGGAAAGACGGGGAATTACTTGGTTATACAGGGAGCCAGAGACAATAGCAGAAGGCAGGAATCACTGGCAATGGAGCAGCGGGATAAAGGCACCTCAGAAGATCATAGAATGGTTGCAGCATAGTAGAAGGCTGCTCGGCCCGTCGTGTCTATATTGTCCCCAAAAAGGAAATATTTACCGAATGCCACCTCCCTGCCTTTGTTAATTTGCCCTACAATTAAACAAGTTTTAAACAAGACTTGTATGATAGAAGATGTTTGCTTGAAGGTGTGGCAGAATAGTAGAACAACAGCTGTTCACAGAGTGAATCGTGAGTGGGGTGCAGGTTAGTGAGGATCCCCAAGGTCCGCCAGCCGTCTGCATGCAGTGTTTAGAATGCCCGGGGAGGAGGAGATTAAGAATGCATTTGAGACACAGCACAAGGTGGGAAGTCACCCCTCCACCACTCCCCTTGTTACACAAATGACTCACCTGGGATTGTCTCACCCTGGGCAGGGCAGGGTCAAGGTGCAGGAAGCTGAAAGCTCATAGGTTGAGCTGTGAACGGGGCAGTGTTGGGGGTTTGAGTCTGGGGCTATATCAGAGCAGACACAGTCACTGCTTCCCCCTTTCCTCGTGGATGTTTTACTGGAGTCGCGTTGGTGAATGTTTCTAAACGCTGTCTCACTATCCCGGGAATTAAGGTGGTTTGGAGATGCTATGAGTGTTAGATGACAATGTTTCTCCTCATTCTTCCTGCTCCTCTCACTCCCAGTTTCAGGCAGCAGGTTTCGGTGATTCTGGATGGCTTTAAGATGGTGTGGGTGCGCAAGCGCAGAAGCGCGGCTTATTGTTCTATAATAATGGCGGCTGATCCTACCCAGGATACTCCGGAAGGTCGAATACGGTCTACCTCCATCAGCAGGGACACAACCTGCTCTCATCCCACTATTTCGAATCTAATTTTCAATTTATCCGTGTAGTCCGCAAACCTGTTATGTCTTCCTATATTTTTCTGCAGTTCTTCACCTCCTAAACTCTCTGCGCCATTGTTGCCACTTGCACATTGCGACAACTGATCTTCAGTGGGAAAATGAACAACTTTCCGATCGAGTTGTTTCTGGGGCGCATGGCATTGTCACCACCATTACTTTGCTACTGTCGCTAAGAGTTTTCAGGCAATCTGAAGGCCGTTCTTCATCTGTTTCTTAATCGATTGATGCTGCCTGACCTGCTAGATATTTAAAATATTTTATCCCTTAATTTCAGACCCAGCTTTGGTGAGTTTTGCTTTCGTTTTATTGTTTTTTTTAACCGAGTCTAGAAACACAGATCTCCAATTCGGAGCCGGTTTGAATTTGGGTGGGTGTTGGATGGGGGTCTTTATTTGTTGCATCAGTTTGAGCTGGAGTGTATTTCACCCCGAGGATTTTGGAACACAGTCGGGCCCAGCAATTTCCAACGTGAGACTGTCAAGGGAGGTAGATTCTGGGGGAGATCAGGTTGCTAAATGGACACTATCCATTCATTTAAGAGCATTATTTTAGTACCAAATATTTCTACGGTTCCTTTTCATCCGAGATTTATTTTGCCAGCTCCATTCTTGGTATTTGGGTATCACTAACAAGACCAGCAGATATTGTCAATCCCCAGTTGTGTGTTGGTGGGCCTTCTTCCTGAACCGCTGCAGCCACTGTGGTTAAGGTGCTGTTGGGTAAGGAGTTACAGGATTTTCATTCAGTGATGATATATGTCCAAATCAAGAACAAGTTGTATTTATATAGCACGCTGGATATAATAAATATTCCAAAGTATTTCATAGGAATATTACATTCCAATAATTGACACCGAGGCACATAAGGAGATGTCAGGGCAGATGATCAGAAGCTTGGTCAAAGAGGTAGATCAAATGAAGAGTCTTAAAGGATGAGAAAGAGGCAGAGATGTCTAAGGAGTGAATTCCAGAGCTTATGGCTTGGGCAGCTGAAGGCACAGCCGCCAATGGGGGGGTCAATTAAAATTAGGGATGCTCAATAGGCCAGAACTGAATGACCCCCAGATATTTGGGAGGGATGGAGGGTATTACTGAGATAGTGAGGGGCTAAGTCATTGATGGAATTTGAACACTTAGGGTGCTGCTTAACCAGGAGCCTGTGTAACTCAGTGCGAACACGGGTGTTGGATGAATGAGACTTAGTTCGAGTAAGGACATGGGAAGCAGAGTTTGAAATGATCCCATCTTTACGTGGGCAGCCAGGAATAGTCCGGTTTAGAGGGAACAAAGGAATGGATGAGTTTCAGCAGCAGATGAGAGAAGGAGTGAAGTTAGGAAGCTACTGAGGTGGACAGAGACTGTCTTCCTGATCTGTAGTCAGAATCTCAGCTTGGGGTGAAATATGACACCAAGATTGTGAACAGTCTGGTTCAGCCTCAAAGTTGCAAAAGAGATGGATGGTATTGATGGTTAGGGAGTACAATTTGTAGTGGGGATTTGTTATGATCCCAGTTGACGTTACCCCTGGACAAGCCTGATCCCACACTGGAAACCAGCTTGATGGATCCTGACTTTTATTGGTTTGTAAAGATATGTGGAGAGTAGCTACTGAACAGAGGCACAGGGGTCAGCTGATGAACTTTTAGCAGCAGAATAAAACATTTATTCAACAAGAAAAGATAAACTATATTACAATACTCCTTCACTCACACCTATACCTTTACAGATGTATACAGATTTGTAAGGATAAATCAAGTCACAAAAGCTATCTTATACTTTAATGTACACAGTAAATACCTAGTCCATATAAACCTATAGCACCATGTAGTCAGACACACCACACTCTGACCTCAAGTGACAGATGTCACCTCAACCAGATGCTATGGATCTCTCCTCAACTCCCCCCAGGCACATGTCTCACCATGAGCCAATCAGTCTCACTGAATTCCGTCCTTCACATGAGGGTTTCCAATATCCACTCTCCAAAACCTCGCCTTGGAATCTTCTCCCAACTGACCTTTTCTCTCAGACACCATCCACAAGGCTTCATCTCCAGGGTTTCGAACTCTCCTTCCAATGTTCCTCCTCCCTGGGTAACCACATGCATTCAAGCTGTCTTCCATGCACTCTCTCTCACCAATTCAGCCATCAACAGTACACCACTGCTTCACATGCCCATAGCAAAGAATTACAGACCTTCAGCTGTCTCTTTGAATGTTCTTGCTTCTTGCAAGTTGTTATCATTTTAAACCTGAAACTTGGAGCCTTTCTCTCTGCCCCTCACTCTTAACTTCGCTTAACAGGATGTTTTCCCAGGTTCCTGTCCATCCTTTACCTGCAAGATCTCCTTAGGTCTTCCCCTTTTCCACTCTCCTGGATTTTTAGGGGTTTTCATTAGTTTGGAACTTCTATCTGTCCCCTTTGCTCCAGTCTCTCTGGCAGCAACTTCAAAACCAGCCGAACTCCAACAGGTTCCAAATAAAACTGCTGCCTTTCTTCCTCTGTGTGTCTGAGGGAGGAACCTGTATATCTGTACCCCCCACCACTCCCTCCCCCCACCCCAAGTGCTAAGCAACAGCACTGTTGTTTCTGCTCTTGCGTATTTACTTTTACTTTATAGGGAGTGTAAACGTCTCATTAGAAATGCAAGCAGCCTTTTAAAATGAAACTAAAATATTTGACCTTTCTTAACATGCAGATACAGAAAATCAAATCAAACCTAAACTTTAAAGCTAAGACCCATTCCTAATATCCACAAATTCAAAGATAACATAATTAAACTATCTCTATTTCCTAACAGGACTGAAGGCAATGAATTAAGTCTTCCCAATATTTAAATGGACCAGATGTCAGACAGTCATGACTTGGAGGGGAACTTGGAGGTGATGGTGTTCACATACACCTGCTACCCTGGCTCTTCTACCTAATGGAGTTTGAGGGTTTGGGAGATTCTGTCAACGTTCTGGTAGAAATGTAAATATATAAAATCCCTCTCCTTCACCCCTTGCCTCTTTCATCTCCCTCTCTCTTTCCTCCATAGATGCTGGAGTTTTGTATTGATTCTGACCAGTTGGCAAGCTCCCTGTCCTGATGGACATTAGTGAACTAGCTGGGTCCAGCAGCTTTGATGGTCAATTTTCCAGGTGCCGGCCCCACAAGCTCCAGATTCATTCAGTTCAATTTCACAACCTGCCTTTGTGTTTTTGTGGATTCTCTCTCACTCCCTTGTTCCTATTTTCAATCAATTTCACAGGGGATTAGGAGAGGATTTACAGTTGAGAAACTGAAACCAAACATCACAACAGGATCTCACAGAGTCGCCCAATTTATCATAACCTGAATAACATCGGATTTTGAACATGGAAGGAAAAAGCACTGTTCACAGTGGGAAGAACCCGCACATCTGTTCTGTGTGGACGAGGCTTCAGCCGATTATCTGGTCTGTCGAGACACAAGCACAGTCACAATGGGGAGATATCGTGTAAATGTGGGGATTGTGGGAAAGAAGGCAATTTCCTGTCAAAGCTGGAAACTCATCAGTGCAGCCACACTGGGGACAAACCATTCACCTGCTCTGAGTGTGGAAAGGGATTCACTCAGTCATCGAACCTGTGGACACATCAGCGAGTTCACTCTGACGAGAGACCTTTTAAATGTCCAGACTGTGGGAAGTGCTATAAAAGTTCCGGGGAGCTGATTCGTCATCAACAGGTTCACACTGATGAGAGGCCATTCAGGTGCTCTCAGTGTGGGGCTGGGTTCAGGAGGCCAGTGCACCTCACTGAACACCAGCGCACTCACACTGGGGAGAGGCCGTTCACCTGCTCAAAGTGTGGGAAACGATTCATTACCTCATCCCATTGGCTGAGACACCAGCGAGTCCACACAGGTGAGAGGCCGTTCACCTGCTCAAACTGTGGGAAAGGATTCATTACCTCAACCCACCTGCAGTCACACCAGCGAGTTCACACTGAGAAGAGACCTTTTAAATGCCCAGACTGCGGGAAGTGCTATAAATGTTCTGGGGACCTGATGTCCCATCAACGTGTTCACACTGACGAGAGACCGTTCAGGTGTTCTCACTGCGGGACTGGATTCAGGTGGCCATCTCAACTCATTGTGCACCAGCGAGTTCACACTGGGGAGAGGCCTTTCATCTGCTCCAAGTGTGGGAAGGAATTCATTAACTCATCTAACCTGCTGAGACACCAGCGAATTCACAAGTGACTACAGTGATTGGATTTTGCTGTTAATCACATCCAGGACTGAAGTTCATTGGGGTCTGTTTTTGCTGATGTTAATAAACCCCAGCCCAGTTATAAGTTTTCTGGATGAAAGTCAAATAAATCAGGTTGTGTTAAAAACATCGAGTTGAGTCTTTTAATATCTCTAACACAAGCCAGTTCCTCTCCATTACCCACATCTTCAGCCACATTGACACCTGTTTTATGTTTACCAGTTTCTTAACCTGATGCCCCCATTTATTTACATTTGAAACTTTAATTCCTAAAACTAAAAGTTATATTCCAAAACATATGAATTATATTCACTACAATGTATCAAAATCACATAAATCGGCTTTGTGTTATACGCATTGTGGCAAGTCTTTTCTTTATCTCCAAGACAAGTTAATTTCTTTTGAAGTGCTCTCCCTTGTTTCCTCCATCCTCACCCCCAACAACAAGTGTGAGGAGCTCATAGAGCTTCATTGTCACTAAGACCGAGACAATCTGATCAGCTGCCTCTGCTGCTTCCCTCCCTTCCACGAGCCCACCGGGACAAACTTCCTCCTTGTCTGATTCCTAACTCACAGCTTTGTCCATGCAGCCTCCACACAAGCACAAACAAACACATACGAGTTAGTTCATACTGAAGAAAGAAAGGGTTCAAATGCTTAGATTGTACCAAGAACTTTAAAAGCCAACATTCACTGATGTTGCACCAGTGCATTCTCTCCGGTTCCACTCCATTCATCTGCTCTCACTGCGGGAAGAGGTTTAGGTGATTGTCCATCCTGCTGGAACACCAGAGTTCACACTGGGAAGAGGTCATTCATATGCTCTATGTGTGGGGAGGGATTCACTGATTCATCTAACTTGTTGGCACATCAGTGATTTCACACCGATGGAAGATATTTTAAATGCCTGGATTGCAGGAAGTGTTATAAAAGTTCCGTGGAGCTGATGTGCTATCAACAGTGACAAGAGACCGTTCGCGATCTCCCGCTGTGGGACTGGGTTCAGGCGATCATATGAACTCAGGGTCCACCAGCGCACTGAGACTAGGGAGAGACTGTACACCTGCTCCGTGTATGTGAGAAGAGTTATCCCACCTCAAAACACATCAACTTCTTCACACTGATAAGGAATCTTGTCAAACTTCTGGCCATGAGCAGAGATTTCAAAGCAAAATGGATCTGCTGACACACAAACACATTCACACTGGGGAGAGGCTGTTCACCTGCTCTGTGTGTGGGAAGAGATTCACTCAGTTGTCTCTGCTGCTGGCACACGAGTGACTGCTGAGGTTGGATTCTACTGTTGTTGCTGCTGTTACATCCAGGACTGAATTCTGCTGATGTTATTAACCCGTGACTGGCCTGGAGTTTGATATTCAGGAAATATGTCAAATAAATCAGCTTTGATTTAACACAGTGTTGTAGATTTCTGTCTTTCCCACCTGGGTGTTTAACATCACCTGGCTGGAGCTCAGGAAGGACAATCTGGGTCGTGGATCATACAGCAGGAACAGAACTTCAGCCTGGACACAGTCCTTCAGGGTCACACTGAGAGACAAACAACACTTTGGTTTTTCTCAGCTTTCTTCACTGACAGCAAAGCCCCCGTGTGGGTTAATCCTGAGGTGTGTGAGAAATGTGTCCCAGCCACTCTCTTCCATGATTCAGAGCTCCTAGACACAGATCAGAAGGCTCCTTTCCAACTGTGTTTAGGGTCAGGAAGAACAACGTTGAATGCTGGAAACGTGCTGTCAAATCAGAGATTCGTGTAAAACTGTGATCTGTTCCTGACTGAAAGTGAAACTGCAGATAAATTGGTAACCAAGGTTTCCTAAAGACTCACGACTGGTCAACTCAGGTTCAGCCCTCAAGCCCTGGGATTTGTTACAGAACTCGCTGCTCTCTTGGTCATCTGACCTCTGAGCTCTCTTCCTTTTGGTTTTCGGAACCATCAACAATCACTCATCATCATTACATTGTGAGATAGAGTTCAGGAGATGGGAGGAAGAAACAAATTGAGGCCATGAATCTGAGTTTGGAAATAAAATTAGATAAACATGATTACATGTTCACAGAATCACAGTGCAGAAGAGGCCCTTTGGCCCATCGAGTCTGCACCGATATGTGAGAAACACCTGAACTACCTAATCCCATTTATCAGCACTTGGCCCATAGCCTTGAATGTTATGACATGCCAAGTGCTCATCCAGGTACTTTTTAAAGGATGTGAGGTAACCCATCTCCACCACCCTCCCAGGCAGTGCATCCCAGACTGTCACCACCCTCTGGGTAAAAAAGTTTTTCCTCACATCCCCCCTAAACCTCCTGCCCCTCACCTTGAAATTATGTCCCCTTGTGACTGACCTTTCTAGTAAGGGGAACAGCTGCTCCCTATCCACCCTGTCCATGCCCCTCATAATCTTGTACACCTCGATCAGGTCGCCCCTCAGTCTTCTCTGCTCCAATGAAAACAACATAAGTCTATCCAACCCCTCTTCATAATTGAAATGTTTCATCCCAGGCAACATCCTGGTTAATCTCCTCTGCACCCCCTCCGGTGCAATCACATCATTCCTGTAATGTGGTGACTAGAACTCCAGCTGTGGTCTCACTTAGGTTCTATACAACTCCAGCATGACCTCCCCACTTTTAGAATCTGTGCCTCGATTGATAAACGCAAGTGTCCCATATGCCTTTCTCACCACCCCACTAACATGCCCCTCCACCTTCAGAGATCTATGGACACATACACCAAGGTCTCTTTGTTCCTCAGAACTTCCTAGTTTCATGCCGTTCATTGAATACTTCTTTGTCAAATTACTCCTTCCAAAGTGTATCACCTCACGCTTTTCAGGTTTAAATTCCATCTGCTACTTATCTGCCCATTCCGTCTATATCTTCCTGTAGCCCAAGGCATTCAGCCTCACTGTTAACCACCCGGCCAATCTTTGTGTCATCCGCAAACTTACTAATCCTACCCCCCATATAGTCATCTATGTCATTTATATAAATGACAAATAACAGGGGACCAAGCACAGATCCCTGTGGTACACCACTGGACACTGGCTTCCAATCACTGAAGCATCCTTCTGTCATCACCCTCTGAGTACTACAGCTAAGCCAATTTTGAATCCACATTATCAAATTACCCTGTATCCCATGTGCATTTGCCTTCTTTATCAGTCTCCCATGTGGGACCTTGTCAAAGGCTTTGCTGAAATCCATATAAACTACATCAACTACACTGCCCTCATCTACACACCTGGTCACCTCTTCAAAAAATTCAATCAAATTTGTTAGGCATGACCTCCCTCTGACAAAGCCATGCTGACTATCCCTGATCAAACTTTGCCTCTCCAAGTGGAGATGGATTCTCTCCTTCAGAATTTTCTCCAATAGTTTCCCTACCACTCACGTGAGACTCACTGGCCTGTCGTTCCCTGGCTTATCTTTACAGCCCTTCTGAAATAGCAGAACCACGTTAGCTGTTCTCCAGTCCTCTGGCACCTCCCCCGGGGCGAAAGAGGAATTAAAAATTTGGGTCAGAGCCCCTGCAATCTCCTCCGTTGCCTCCCTCAGCTGACTGGGACACAAATCATCCGGACCTGGACATTTGTCCACTTTTAAGCCTGCTAACATCTTCAACACCTTGTAACTCCCTATATTGATTTGCTCAAGAACCTGACAGTCTCTCTCCCCGAGTTCGACACCTTCATCCTCATTCTCTTGGGTGAAGACGGATGTGAAGTATTTGTTCAACACTCTACCAATGTCCTCCGGCTCCACCCATAGATTGCCCCCTTCGTCCCTAACGGGCCCTACTCTTTCCCTGGTTATCCTCTTCCCATTGATATACTAACAGAATATCTTGGGATTTTGCCTACTTTTACCAGCCAGAGCTTTCTCATATCCTCTCTTTGCTTTCCTAATTGCTTTATTAAGCTCCACCCTGCACTTTCTGTACTCCACTAATGCCTCTGCTGATTTGCTTCCTTTGTACCTGCTAAAAGCCTCTCTTTTCCTTCTCATTGTATCCTGAATATCTCTGGTCATCCATGGTTCTCTGGGCTTGTTACTCCTTCCTATTACCCTAGAGGGAAAATGTTGAGCCTGTATTCTCCCCATTTCCTTTTTGAATGTCCCCCACTGCTCCTCTGTCGATTTCCCCACAAGTAGCTGTTCCCAGTCTACCTTGGCCAGATCCTGCCATATTTTACTAAAATCCACTCTCCCCCAATCTAAAACATTTTTTTTTGCAACTTGTCTATTTCTTTGTCCATAACAAGCTTAAACTGTACCATGTTGTGGTCGCTATCACTAAAACACTCCTCCACCACCACCTCAGCCACCTGTCCGGCTTCATTCCCCAGAATTAGGTCCAGCAATGCGCCGTCCCTTGTTGGACTCTCTACATTTGACCTAAAAAGTTTTCCTGTCCACATTTCAAGAAATCCACTCCATCCAAGCCCTTTACACTATGTCTACCCCAATTAATGTTGGGAAAGTTGAAACCACCTGGTATAATTACCCTGTTGTTATTGTTTTTACACACCTCCGCAAAGTGTGCACCTATTTACTCCTCAATTTCCCGCTGACTATCTGAAGGGGTCTATAATAAACACCTAACAATGCGGCTGCCCCTTTTTTATTCCTAAGCTCTACCCACAAAGCTCCATTCGATGCCCCCTCCAAGATATCCCAGGGAAAAGCCCCGGAGCTGCAGACGCGCGAGCTCCAGGTTTCCATTGGGGATTTGCGGCCTCCACCGCGTATAAATGAACTTTCTCCCCCCGCCTCCGCCTCTGACCAGCTGCCGAGCAACAAAAAAGCGTCTCCCCATCGTCAGCACTCACTCTGCGCATGCTCGGAACGCATGTGTACAGCACCACCCCTGATGTGAAGATAGGGGACATTCTCCCCCGCAGGGAATGCTGGGTAAAGTCCCGGCGATTGGAAATCCCCATTAGTTTATAAATATTTGTTCGCTGTTACTGAGGCTGCGCTCGTCCCTGCCCAGCTTCCTGCAGCCCCACCGCGCATGCTCCGCGCTCGGAGGAAGGCAATGGGGGCGGAGTCTTCCGGCGCATGTGCGATTGTGCCCTTCTGATGGAGATAGGCCGTGTTCACCCGCGCTGAACTTTCTGGGTAGAAGGAATCGCCATTTATGCAATCAAGAGAGGGAAAGATCACTTGTCACAATAATTGATAAATAAAAGGGCACAAAGCAGTGAATATTATTTATTCCCACTCCTTACTATCATGTGCAAAATGAATATATTAATTGCAGTAATTATTTTTATTTTAAAATGGTGATATTATTTCCCAACTCAGATTCATGCCCTCAATTTTTTTTCTTTCTCCCAGCCCCTGAACTCCATCTGACAGTATAATGTTGACGAGTGGTGATTGATTGTTGTGGAAACCAACAGAAAGGGAACTCAGAGGCTGAAGGATCAAGGGAGCAGCGAGTTCCGTAACAAATCGTGCAGCTGGATGGCTGGATCCTGCGTTGAGTCATTGTGAAACCCTGGTTACCAATTTTTCCATTCAACTTAAACCTGCAGTTTCATTTTCAACCAGAAACAGATGACAGTTTTACACCAATCTCTGGTTCGACAGCACGTTTTCAGTGTTCACTGCTGTTCTGGACTCCAAACACATTTGTATAGGATACTTCTGTTCCATGTCTCAGATCTCTGAACCATGGAAGAAAGTGGCTGGGACACATTTCTTACCCATTTCTTACAGATGTCGGGTTTAACCCTCATAGGGACTTTGCTGTCAGTTAAGAGAGATGAGAAAGAACAAAATGTTGTTTGTCCGTTTCAGTGTGACCTTGAAAGACTGTGTCCAGGCTGAATTTCTGTTCCTACTGTATGATCCTCCCCCCAGACTGTCCTTTCTGAGCACCAGCCAGGTGCTGTTAAACACCCAAGTGGGAAAGACAAAAATCTACAACAATGTGCTTGAACTGTAAGTGATTTATTTCACATTTATCCAGAATATTAAACACCAGCCCGGTTTCAGGGATTATTAACATGAGCAGAAGCATACCCCAACTCTCAGAATGAACATGGTTCAGTCCTTGATGTGATTGACAGCAGCAATGACAGCAGAATCCAACCCCGCTTGTGTCTCAGTAAGTGAATCTCTTCCCACACACAGGTGAAGAGCCTCTCCCCAGTGTGAATATGTTTGTGTTTCAGCGAATCCATTTTGCTTTCAAATCTCCGCTCATAGTGAGAACTTTAAAAAGGTTTCTTCTCAGTGTGAACAAGTCGATTTGTAGTGAAGTGGGATGAATAAGTGAATCTCTTCTCACACAAGGAACAAATGAACAGCCTCTCTCCCCAGTGTGAGTGCACTTGTGGACACTGAACTCACATGATCACCTGAACCCAGTGAGAGCATCTGAACTGTCTCTCATCAGTGTGAACACATTGATGGCACATCAACTCCATTGAACATTTATAACATTTCCTGCAATCCAGACATTCAAAAGATCTTCCATCAGTGTGAACTCACTTGTGTCAACAGGTTGGATGAATCAATGAATCCCTCCCCATACATGGAGCAGGTGAATGATCTCTCCCTGGTGTGAACTCACTGGTGTAGCAGCAGGATTGTCAATCACCTGAACCTCCACCTGTAGTGAGAGCAGTGAATGGTCTGGTGAAACATCAGTGAATGTGAATTTTTAAAGCACTTGTCACAGCCTAAGCATTTAAACCCTCTCTCTCCAGTCTGAACTCACTGGTGTGTGTGGAGGTTGGATGGAGAAAGATGGGAATTCAGAGATTGGTTGATGAGGAGGTGAACCTGCCCCCATGTACAGGAACACTGCCTCCCTTGCTTAGTGTCACAGCAGAGCTTAGACTGATCTCCTGGGAACAAGAAACAGAGTTTGCAGAGTTTCTCTTGCAGATGGAGTTAACTGAGAGTAGCCAGGCGATGTCATCGGAGGCCCTGGATCTTGTAGGCAGAGCATTGGATCTCTTTTCTGGTGTCACGGATGAATGTCAAACCTGCTTAGGTGAGAGAAAGAAGCTTACTAATAGCATTAGTTTGGAAATTTATTTCATTCCTCTTCTCGATATACAAATGTACAAAATAGGAGCAGAGGTCGACCATTCAGCCCCTCAAGCATCCTCCACCATCAATAAGATCATGGCTAACCTTGTATTTCGAATTCCACATCCTCATCTACCTCCAATAACTTATTATTCCCTTGATGAACAAGGATCTATCAACTTCTGCCTTAAAAACATTCAATGACCCCGCTTCCACCGCTTTTGAAGGCAATCCAAAGTCGCACAAACCCGAGAGAAAAAAGTTCTTTTTATCTCTGTCCAAAAATGGCGACCCCTAATTTTAAACCAGTGCCCCCTCGATCTGGACTCGCCCACAAGAGGAAACATCCTTTCCCTCGTCCACCTACTCAAGGCTGTTCAAGATCTTACCTACTTAACTCAAGTCACCCCTCGCTCTTCTAAACTCCAGTGGAAACAAGCCCAGTCTGTCCAACCTTTCTTCAAAAGACAACCCGCTCATTCCAGGTATCAATCTAGTAAATCTTTTCTGAACTGCATCCAATGCACTTACACCCTTCCTTAAATAAAGAGACCAAAACTGCACACAACATTCTATATGTGATCTCACCAATGTTCTCCATAACTGAACCAAAACATCCTTACCTTTAGGTTCAATTCTTCTCGTAATAAAGGATAACATTCCATTTGCCTTCTTAATTACTTGCTGTCCCTGAATACTGACTCATGCACTAGAATACCTAGATTCCTCTGTACCTCTGAATTCTGCAGTCATTCTCCAGTTAAGTGATAGTCTGCTTTTTTTATTCTTCTTGCCAAGGTGAACAGCTTCACACATTCCCACATTATACTCTATCTGCTGGATTTTTGCCCACTCACTCAACCTCTATATCTGTTGGCAACCTCTTTATGTCCTCTTCATGACATATTTTCCCACATATATCTCCACCATTGGTGACCATTCTTTCATTAGCCTAGGACATAAGCTCTGGAATTTCCTCCTCAAACCTCTCCATCTCTCTTTCCTTCTTTTAAGAAACTACCAAAAACCTACCTCTTTGACCAAGCTTTTGGTCAATTGCCCTAATATCTCCTTATGTGGCTCAGTGTCAAATGTTACTTTGTGACATTTCTGTGAAATGCCTTGGAAAGTTATGTTAAAGGCGCAGATTGATGTCACAGACTTTGACATGAATCGTTGTTCTGCCTCATCAATAAGACATTGCAACTCAAAGCATGAAGCATTTTGTTGGGCAAGTTGTTCCCATTCTGTCATTGAAACATTTTCACAAATATTGCCCCTTACAAAAATGGTGACAGCGCATGTGCACTTGATGAAAATAAACTTGCAGGTCTTTGAGATAGAGCAGGCGAAATGAAACAGACAGAATTGCTCTACAGAGAGCTGGCATGGACTCGATGGGCTGAATGACCTCTTTCGGTGCTGTATTTAGTTCGTCTGGTGCAGTCTAACCAGGATTTTGAATATCTCAGTGCTTTTCCAGTCACGCTGATAACTAAAATCTTTTCTCACAAACAGGACAGACAAACCTTTTTCCTTCCACAGCCAAAGGCTGATGATATTCAGGTTCTGGTGAATCAAATGACTGTATCAGATCACAATGTGCTGTTTGGCTTGAGTTTTCCCGTCAGCAAATCCTTCCCTTTCAATATCCTGTGAAATAGAGATTCTTGAAAAACCCATCACTGTCAGTCCAGGGTAGAAATTGAGAAGAGACAAACATTTCTCTTGGTTTGAGTTTGCTGTGTGTATATCCTCCCTTTCTAACCCCCTAGAAAAGGAGTTTCCAAACACTCGGTGTAAACTCGGCTCCGAGAGTTTCTAATCCGGGTTTGGAGTCCTACACCGGGTCTGTGTGAATCCTCCCTGTCCACCCTCCAGCTCCATTCCTCTCCTGCACTCGGCACTTTCTCCTCGGCTGAACTTTGAACCCGACCCCCTTCAGTCCCATCCAGAATCCGCACTGCGCATGTCACTCCCAGTCGGCTCCGCTCCTCATTCACTGCGATTGGCTGGAGGACAAGTCGCTGCCTGTCGGTCCACCAGACCCGCCCTCCTCTTCCTATTGGTCCGGAGCTGCCATCAATCATTGTGTTGGAGCATGCGCAGTACCTGGAGACAGATGGTAAGAGAGATCGAGCGAGCGGATTTAAAATGCGAGTTTTGGAAAGACCGAGTGTGGATTCAGAGCCGAAAATAAAAACGTGAACATAGATAGAGCTTGCGGGTGAGTTGTGAGGCTTCATAAAGTCACGAAGTCGGCCCGAAACTCTCAATAAGGAGCTTTCGGTCCTGCGTTTCACTAATTGGGACGATAGCTTCGGCCTTTTTTCCGGAAGTAGGCCCGAGTTAACGGCCGCCATCTTTATGGGGGGAATGAGGCTCATGTGCGGTCGCCATCTTTGTAAGTGGCAATTTCCAACAGGGCGCATGCGTGGGCGCCACCTTTACAGAGGCTTCAGACCTGGATGAATGACCCGCAGGAGGGACAATAAATCAGAGATGGAGTTTGGTGTGAAATCAATGGCTTGTTGTAAAACAGGAGATCAGGGTAACAGTCAGAAACAACAACAACTTCTATTAACATCATAAGTCATCCCAGTGAGCTTCACAGGAAAATTATAAAACAAAGTGTGACATCCAGACACATAAAGAGATATTAGGGCTGGTGACCAAAAGCTTGGGCAAATTGTTTTAAGGAGAGTCTTAAACAGTCACTTGGATGGACAGAACTTGAGCATGACTGAAAAAAGAGACATGTTATCGAAGATTTTCACTCATCAGGACACAGACACAAATATCAAATTTCAAAGGGAACAGTAATTTCTACTGCTTGAGAAAAAGGTGCTGATTGGTTGGCTAGTCAGTTGCCATGGAGAATACAGCAGGGAGCTATTGTTCCCTATGCTTTTGTTTAATCCAATAACAGGCGCCAAGCCTGGACATGTTCCTAATGCTTGCAGAGGACAAGTCCCTGTCGATGAATATATGTAGCTTCTAGCAAGTGTAAGTTGTTATGGCACAGCAAAAGTTAAACGTTGAGCTGCACAAATCCCAGAGGGAAACTTAAAACAGCTGCCACAACTGTTTTTGCAATTTGTATTTTAGTTTGAGGTGCGTGCCTTGAATTCAGTAGTAATAAGTCCACAGAGGCTTGGAATTTATTTTTTATGAAACTAAATTAAACATTTAATAATAGAAGAAAAGATTTTAAGCACATACATAGATCTACAAATTACTACTATAATAACTCCTAAATTCCCTAATTAATCTGACTCCGTTACACGTTAAGGCAACTGTAAAAACAAATAACTTTTAACAGACCTAGGCAAAGAGCATAATACCCTGGACAGTGATATTCACACTGAGTTTTCTTAGCTTCAGTTCCTGTAGACAGTAACTTAATGCATAGAGGCTGGATGCTTTTCACACCTGTTAGATCTTAGAATTCCTTCACCCTTACCCATAGCATCATCTCCTTTATACATGTTTCTCCCTTTTTAATGTAATTTCCATTGTTCCAATATGTCTTTGCAACTTTACTTTTCTCAGAATATAAATCTTTCATAATACCCATATTATCAGTAACCTTTGGGAAAAAAATAAACTCACTGTTTGGCCTAACTTCTTATGGCTGGGTGTAACACCTTACCACCCCTTTGAAATTCAAACTACTCTTTATCCAAAAATGCAAATGTTCCTCTCACCTCACATTCAAAAACTTCAGCCATGTTTATGTATTTAGCATTTTAAACCTATCTTCCCTTTTGATCACTCAAAAGCTCCAGACTAGCTGTCTCCAATTCAGTTAAATCCCCCACCCCCCCCACTCACACACACATCCACACAGAGAAACTAATCCAAACCTCACCATTAACCTACCTTTACAATAAATCACACTAATGTGAAAGTTATTATGTTTTCATGACAAAGTGAGACACATTATGAGTCCGTCTGATAATCTTTGAAATTTGGTGTTCTTGTATCTGTCCTGGTGAGTACAAGATAAAAAGTTTTGACAGAATGTTTCTTTTTTTTTACAATATCAAATGTCTTAAAGGAGGAAAGTGTGGTAGAGATAGGGAGAGAATTTGAGAGCTTGGGGATAAGAGAATTGAAGGCACGGTCACTAATGGTGGAGCAATTAAAATAGGGAATGTACAAAACCAGAATTAGAGGAGTGTCAATATCTCAGAGGGTTGTGGGGCTGGAGGAGATTACAGAGATAGGGAGGGGGTGAGGCCATGGAGGGATTTGAAAACAAGAATCAAAATTATACAATCTGGTTGTTGCTTGACCAGAAGCCAAGGAAGGTCAGGAAGCAGAGGGGTGTGACGGGAATGGGCCTCGCTGTGAATGAAGACACAGACAGCAGACATTTGGATGGGGTCAAGTCTGCAGAGGGTAGAATGTGGAAGACCAGCCAGGAGTGTGTTGGAATATTCGAGTCTGGAGATAATAACGGCAGTGATGAGAGTTTCAGCAGCAGATGCACTGATACAGGGGTGAGGTTGGGTGATATTACAGAGGTGGAAACAGGCGGTCTTAGTGATGGCACAGATATGAGGTTAGAAACTCATGTTGAAATCAAATGTAACAACAAGGTTGTGAACAGACTGGTTTATTCTCAGACTGTTCCCAGGGAGAGGGATGGATTTGGTATCTGAGAAATAGAGTTTGGAGCAGGGACTGAAAACAGTGTCTTCAGTCTTCTCAGTGTTTAATTGGAGTTAATTAATCATCAGGAAGAGAAGCAGGAACCAGAATGGGCCATGAGACTGATCCCAGGTTTAACTCAGTTAGAGGGGGAGAGAAGGAAGGAAGGAACCCCTGGGAGGTTTGGAGAAACCATCTTCATGATCACTCATTAAACCTCCACACAGTAAGTTTTGGACACAAGGTTAACGTCTGCTATTCTGTATGGTCAGTCAGGGGGCTTCAGGTTAATGTTTTGTCACGAGTAATGACTGAAGTGAATGATCAAACATATTGTTATCTCCAGTTGTAGAAATTTGTTAAAAAGATACAGAAATAATTGTCCAAAACTCTGTTTGGATTTCAGCACAGGGAGGAGGGAGAGCGTGGGACAGGGATTTGCTGCTTTGGGGGAACAAGAGAGGAAAAAATGTTCCAGAGCAGTTAGAGTTGTTTGTTCTGAATTTCTATCCTGTGCTTATAGTGGTGACTTTTGTTAACTCCTTTTCCAGGGTATAAGAAGGGGACACCTTGTAGATGGGAAACTCAAACCAAACATCACATCAAAATCAGACAGTCAATTGATTCATCAGGACCCGAATACAATCAACTTTTAATGTGGAAGGAGAAATGTTTGTTCTGTCTGTGGGAAAGATTTCAAACATCAGTGTGTCTGGAAAGGCACCGAGACCCCCACACCCGAGTTAGAGTGTTCCAGTGAACTGACTGTGGAAAGGGCTTTAAACAGTCATACAGTCTGAAAAAATAAATCACACCATTCACAGTGGGGAGAAACTGTACACTGTTCTGTGTGTGGATGAGGATTCAACTGATCATCAAACAAGGAGAGACACAGGAACACCTGCACCATGGAGAAACCGTGGAAATGTGAGGATTGTGGGAAAGGATTCAATTACCCATCCCAGCTGGAAAACCATCGACGCCGTCACACTGGGGAGAGGCCGTTCACCTGCTCCGAATGTGGGAAGGGATTCACTCAGTCATCTGACCTGCTGACACACCAGCGAGTTCACACAGGAGAGAGACCATTCACCTGCTCCGAGTGTGGGAAGGGTTTCACCCAGTCATCCCACCTGCTGACTCATCAGCGGTTTCACGCTGGAGAGATACCATTCACCTGCTCTGAGTGTGGGAAGGGATTCCCTCACTTATCACACCTGCAAACACACCAGCGAGTTCACACTGGGGAACGGCCATTCATCTGCTCTGAGTGTGGGAAGGGATTCACCAAGTCATCTAATCTGCTGACACACCAGAGAGTTCACAGTGGGAAGAGGCCATTCACCTGCTCTGAGTGTGGGAAGCAATTCACTCAGTCATCCAACCTACTGACACACCAGCGAGTTCACACTGGAGAGAGGCCGTTCACCTGCTTCGAGTGTGGGAAGGGATTCACTCAGTCATCTGACCTGCTGATACACCAGCGGGTTCACACTGGGGAGCGACCATTCACTTGCTCTGAGTGTGGAAAGGGATTCACTCAATCATCATACCTGCTGATACACCAACGGCTTCACACTGGGGAGAGACCATTCACCTGCCCTGTATGTGGGAAGGGATTCACTAGATCCTCTGACCTGCTGAAGCACCAGCAAGTTCACACTGAGGAGAGGCCATTTAGCTGTACTTCCTGTGGAAAGAGATTCAGGTCTTCTTCAGACTGCAAAGTGCATCAGCGAATTCACACTGGAGAGAGGCCGTTCACCTGCTCCAAGTGTGGAAAGGGATTCATTCGGTCACCCCATTTGCTGAAACACCAGCGAGTTCATAAGTGACTTTAGAGATTAGATTCTGCTGTAGTTGCTGCTGTTAATCACATCCAGGACTGAACCATGTTCATTCTGACAGTTGTGGTTTATTTCTGCTGATGTTAATAATCCCTGCAACTGGCCTGGAGTTTAATATTCTGGATCTGTAGCTGATTGTGTTCTCAGGCTGCAGTGTCCCTTTAAGAACCGCTGTCTCTGATCTTTCTCCATAATTCAGGAACTCTCATCAGAAATTAGTTTACAACAAGATTCCGAACTTTCACTTCGATCCTAAATTGATCTTTGGTACAAACTCTACAATTCAGTGTCTGAGAGGTTCCACTGATTAACATCTCCAGTTAGAAATTGCTGATTAATCCTTGCTGACAATTCTTACTGACTTGCACATTACACACCTCCATTATCCACCAGAAAGAAAAGGAATGAGAATTGGCGGAAAATCGAGAGTTCCCAAATGTTACCCCTCCTGCCTGGTACAGAAATCCCCTCGGCACGGGAATGGAGACAAGTTTAGTCCAAGTAGTGGACTGTAAGAAATCACTGTCTAATAACTCTGTAAAATCTTCAGAAGTGTGTGGAATATTACAGAAATAGCTCACTCTTATGAAGAAAGCTTCCATAGCAGCTTGCTGGCTGACAAACACAGGACAGGCCTGTTATCTCTGCCAAGGACATGTCTCTAGCATAGGTCCTGAGACAAGCCATTTCTAACCATGTTACAATTGGAACTCATGACCCATCCGTAAACCAACTGTCTGTGTAAAGGTTAAAACAGGCTCTCGAGAGCACAGAGATATTGACGTGATCCATACTGGCTTCAGCCCAACTCTGGTTCACACCAGTTAACCGTTCAGAGGAGTCTGTCACCACCAGCTACAGAGACCTGCACTCACTCTGTGTCATCTGTCCGTTTGTCCACCAGGACTGGTAAACTGTTCTCACCTGTCTTGGGTCGTGTGTTTTTCGTGTCTATTTCGTTTTCGCATCATATTTAAACTGTTGCTTCTTAATAAACTCCTTTAAAATCTCTTGAGCTTAGCCCCCTTTTTGGGTAATCTGTGACTCCTGAACCTAAATCTTACCAGCCAGAATAAAGAGGGCAGTTCTGGTCACCATATTATAGAAAAAGATTTACAGTCAGTGGATGGGGCCCAGAGTAGATTTAGTTTATGTTTAGTTAAAAAGGGTGCAATGTGTGGGTGTATTCTTTTTATTTTTGGAAAGGACAGGGCTCTGTGTGGGCCTTTATGTAGCTTCTAGCACATGTAAGTGAGCCACAGTGTGAGCCCGGCTGATAATCTTAAATTAGTTGTTCCAGTAATTCTTAGCACAATCAGGATTGTTTAGTGAGTGTTGTCCAATTGTGGAATCACATCTTATATTATTTAAGGGGAAGTTAGAGAAACACAAGAGGGAGAAGGGAATAGATGATTACAATAGCAGATTTAGATGAGGAAAGATGAGACCAGGCTCTAGTGGAGCATTAACACCAGCATGGACTGGTTGGGCCGAATGGCCTGTTTCTGTGTCATGTATCCGATGTAATTGCATTCCTGAAGGGTCTGGTTCTAACTTTTAGACTACACTGCCTATTCCTAGACTGCCTAACCAGCAGAAATAATTTCTATTTACCCTCTGCTTCCCTTAACATGCTTGATTCTGCTGTTACTGTCACTGTTAATCACATCCAGAACTGAACCATGTTCATTCTGACAGTTGGGGTTTATTTTTACTGATGTTAATAATCCCTGTAACTGGGCTGGAGTTTAATATATTGATGTCTGTTAAATAAATCAGCTTTGTTTCAAATACACAGAATGTTGACTCCTTGATTTCTCCAGGATAAGAGGAGACTGATTGATGTCCTGTTCCCGACTGCTCCATTTTTGGATCTTTTCTCCTTTCTAATTCTAGATTATTTCAGTTCTCAGACCTTTCGTTACTCTCATGGACAAGTCCCAGCTCCCCACACAGCCCAGATGCCTCTCCTCACCTTGGGATCCAGGGATTGTGTCGGTATTAAAAACATAAAATGCTGGAAATAATAACCCATTCTTTTCCAAGCATTGATTTAGACCGGGATTATTGGCCCCAACCTTTCCCACTACCGATGCGAAACTGATTGTTCTGGAATTGCTGTGTTTTTGAACAGGGGTGTAACATTTACACTCCGTCAATGCTTTGACACCACTACGATATAAGGAGGATTAGAAGATTGTGACCAGAGCCTCCATAAGTTCCATCTGAAGGATGCTGTCTCTGACAGTGCAGCAGTCCCTCAATGTCACCCTGGAGTGTCAGCCTAGATAATGTGCTCAGGTTTATTAATATTTCCTCTTGTTATTGATGTGGATCATTAAGAAACAATGCACTCTTATGATGTCATCCAGTCCCAGTGCGATGATGTCATGAAGACTATTAAGTACCAGTGGAGCCTGAAACAGTGACGATTAATTTATCACTTTCTAATGGTGATTGACCTGCTGTGTATTTCCCCAGGCTTTGCTTTTCAGTATTTGTATTTTTAATGTCAACAAAAGCATACTCTTGTTCTGGCACTGAAACACAGACGATTTAAGTCAGTTAAATTCAATCCCCATCGAGTACACTGGAGGACTCAACTGGTCCGACCTTCTTATGGTATCAATAAACAAAGATCCTACAAGGTGTTTATATGGGGAATTGTTTTCCTCTGAGACCAGGGATGGTCAAACTATGTCCCAAATTTCAGATTTGGGCCTTGAGCCTGGACTATGGGGCCCACGTGCATGGAGCACCATTACTGGATGTCCTTCATCCCCAGTTTTAATCACTCCACCATTTGTGGCTGTACCTTCAGCTGCCTGGACACTTAGCTCTGGAATTTCCACCCTAAACCTCTCTATCTTTGTACTTCACTTTCCTCCTTTAAAATATTCCTTATAGCAGGCCTCTTTGACCATGCTTTGGTCTAAGATGACCTAATATGGCCATCTGACCTAATTTGTCCTTATGCTCCTGTGAAACTCCTTGGGACATTTTATTATGTTAAAAGCCCAATATAAATATAAGTTGTTGCTGTTGTTGCTGTAGTTCAGTCAGACCTGATCGCTTGCTGAGTAAGTGAGTCTGTATAAATGTCATTCATAGACACAGCTTTTTTCATAGTTCAGTGAGATCTCATCACTTACTGAGTGAGTGAGTCTGTATAAATGTAACTCAGATAGACACAGCTTGTGTCATAGTTCAGAGAGACCTGATCACTTACTGAGTGAGTGAGTCCGTATAAATGTAACTCAGATAGACACAGCTTGTGTCATAGTTCAGTGAGATCTCATCGTTTACTGAGTGAGTGAGTCTGTATAAATGTAACTCAGATAGACACAGCTTGTTAGAACAGACCTTGGGAGAAGGAAGCTCTGAACTAACCACTGGACTTTCTGTTCTCCAAAATTGAGAGAAGGTGATTTTTTTTCCAAACATTCAAAATGACTAATAAAGTTATTAAAGATGATTTGTTGTGAGTTGAATTATTTGGTAGAATTAGAGTGAAGGAATGGGATTGACCCACAGTCTGAGTCACCACTTTAAGGACAGGAAGAGAAAGAATCTGGAGAGGAGAAAAGAACTAGTTGGAGACCAGGCACTGAATCTGGAACAGTGAGCAGAGAGAGGAAGAGTGTGTGGGACAGGGATTTATAGAATTGGAGAAATGAAAGGAGGATGAATATTCTATAGAAACCAGAATTGTCTGTTCTGAATTTCTACCCTGTACTGACAGTGATAATTTCTCTAAACTCTGTTTATAGGGGATTAGAGGGAGAGATTTTCAGATGAGAAACTCAAACTAAAAGTCTTGCAAGATCTAATGTAATCACTGAATTCAGGTATGATCAGCCTCTGATTATGGAAGGAAAAATGTTTGTTCTGTCTGTGGGGAAAGATTTAAATTATCAGTGTGACTGGAAAATCACCGGGACACATACACCCAAGTCAGAACGTATATTGGAGTCAAACCTGACATCACGTCAAGTCTGGTTTAGATTCAGACAGTTTCCAGGGAGAGGAATGGAGTTGGTAATGAGGGAATGAAAACAATGGCTTCAGTCTCCCCGATACTCAAACATCCACACCTGGTGTTTCTGAATCCTCCTTGCCCACCCATCAGCTCCATTGCTTTTTCATTGCGAGCGATCGTGAAGGTGGTTTCTCCAAACCTCCCAGGGTTTTGTTTCCTTCTTCCTGTTCCTCTGTAACTAAATTCAACTCAGTCTCTTGTCCCATTTTGGTTTGGTTCTCTACCTGCCCAAAGTAACCCTGAGCCGATATTTTACAATGACCCATTTCATAGTTTCTCAAAGATCAGTTGATTTCAAAGTGTAACATCTTATTTGAAGGGTTCATTTTGTGTGTGTGTTACACTGGAGAGACTGTGACTGGCTTCAATAAGATATATATATTTTTTAAGTGGAAAGATTTGAAATCAAGCCGGGGCGGTGCCTCAGAACACATTAGACAGAGGAGCCCACTTCATCAATGCTGCCAACATAGGACCTGATCCCCATCCCCTCACCACTGCTCCACTCATGTCTGCAGGATATGTGGCCTATGAGGGTGACCGAGGACACTGTGGAGTGAAGGGTCCAGCAGCAGATCTGAGCACAAAACAGTGGTCAGGGGGAAGGAGTTAGGAGATGTTTCTCAGACTGGAAGAAAGTGAGAAGTGATGTCCTGCAGGGATCCCTGCTGGGAGCAACTACTGTTCATCACTTGGAATTGGAAATATCTTTATGTAATTTACAGGTGACAACAGTTGGGTGATAGTGAAGAATGGGGAATTTTGCACAAAAATCCAGGAAGATGGAAACAGACTGGCAAACTGGACAGATCAATGGGAAATAAAATTCAATCTAGTGAAATGTGAGGAGGTTCATTTTGAGAGGAGCAATAAGGAGGCAGTTATTGGTTAGAATGTAAGAAATGGGGTAGATGATCAAAGAGTTCTGGAAATAAAATACACCCACATAAATGACGAAAGGAACAACAGAAATTGATAAGAGAACAAAGATAGAGCTGATGTTCATTTCGAGAGAAATTTAGTGCAACAGCAGTGAGGGAATCTTAAATTTCCAGAGGATATTGGTGAACTTGAAGGACTGTGTGCAGTTCCAGACTCCATATGGAAAGGATACTTAAGCACTGAAGAAAATGCTGAATAGATTTAAACATACTCTCTAGGATATGTATCAGTGTCTTGATGATTTAACATGTTGCCTCATTCTACTGTCCACATTAATCCCTCAATGTTGTTCTGTTGTTGAGTAGCTGAGCATGTCTGGGAAATGTTCTTCAATGCAGACTCACCCCTGCCTTTCCGCATGTTCGTTAAGTCACACGTAACAAATCACATCTGCATGCTCACACCGGTATCCCAATATCATATTAAACATGCCATCTGCTACAAGCAAAAAATGAAATGACCCCCAGAGAGGCTGTAACTACCAACAACTTATAAGCTATAAAGCACCTTTAATGAAATAAAATGACGAAAGGCACTTCATACTCACATAAGAAAACAAAATACAACACATCAAGAGATATTCAGTCAGATGATCAAAAGTTTGGTCAAAGAGGCAGGTTTTAAAGAGCAATTCCAGGAGGAAAGAGAGCTAGAGAGGTGGAGGTAAAAGCAAAATACTTCGGATGCTGGAAATCTGAAACAAAAACAAAAATACCTGGAAAGGTTCAGCAGGTCTGACAGCATCTCCGGAGAGGAACACAGTTAATGTTTCGAGTCCACATAACTGTTCGATCGAACCCTGATGAAGAGTCACACGGACTCGAAACGTTAACTGTATTCTTCTCTGCAGATGCTATCAGATTTGCTGAGCTTTTCCAGGTATTTTTTGTTTTTGTTTGTAATCCGGATTTGGAGTCCTACACCGGGTGTTTGTGAACGCTTCCAGTCCACCCTCTGGCTCCATTCCCCTCCTGCACTCGGCCCTTTCTCACCCACTGGACTTTCAGCCCGACCGCCTTCATTCCAGTAAAAACTCAGCAGGTCTGGAAGCATCGGCGGAGAAGAAAAGAGTTGACGTTTCGAGTCCTCATGACCCTTCCACAGAACTGAGTGAATATAAGGAGAGGGGTGAAATATAAGCTGGTTTAAGGTGGGTGGGGGGAGAGAAGTGGGGGGAGTGGTGTGGTTGTAGGGACAAGCAAGCAGTGATAGGAGCAGATAATCCAAAGATGTCACAGACAAAAGAACACAGAGGTGTTGAAGGTGGTGATATTATCTAAACGAATGTGCGAATTAAGAATGGATGTTAGGGCACTCAAGGGACAGCTCTAGTGGGGGTGGGGTGGAAAGACTAGCAGGGCATAAAAGATTTTAAAATAATGGAAATAGGTGGAAAAGGAAAAATCAATATAAATTATTGGAAAAAACAAAAGGAAGGGGGGGAAAGAAACAGAAAGGGGGTGGGGATGGAGGAGAGAGTTCAAGATCTAAAGTTGTTGAATTCAATATTCAGTCTGGAAGGCTGTAAAGTGCTTAGTCAGAAGATGAGGTGCTGTTCCTCCAGTTTGCATTGGGCTTCACTGAAACAATGCAGCAAGCCAAGGACAGACATGTGGACAAGAGAGCAGGGTGGAGTGTTAAAATGGCAAGCGACAGGGAGGTTTGGGTCATTCTTGCAGACAGACCGCAGGTGTTCTGCAAAGCGGTCGCCCAGTTTACGTTTGGTCTCTCCAATGTAGAGGAGACCACATTGGGAGCAACAAGTGCAGTAGACTAAGTTGGGGGAAATGCAAGTGAATTAGCCCATTCGTTTAGATAATATCAAAACCTCTGTGTTCTTTTGTCTGTGACATTTTTGATTATCTGCTGCAATCACTGCTTGCTTGTCCCTACAACCACACCACCACCCCCCCCCCCGCCAACCTTAAACCAGCTTATATTTCACCCCTCTCCTTATATTCACTCAGTTCTGTGGAAGGGTCATGAGGACTCGAAACGTCAACTCTTTTCTTCTCCGCCGATGCCGCCAGACCTGCTGAGTTTTTACAGGTAATTCTGTTTTTGTTTTGCATTTCCAGCATCCGCAGTTTTTTGTTTTTATTTATGCCTTCACTCCAGTCCCGCCCAGGTAGTGCGCATTCTCCACTCCCAGCGGGCTCCGCCCCTCGTTCACTCCGATTGGTTGGAGGAGCAATCGCTCCCGCTCGATCCTCCAGCCCCGCCCCATTTTTCTATTGGTCCTGAGCTTCCGTCAATCATTTGGAATCGCAATATGCGCAGCCTGTGCAGACCGGAAGACAGCTCGAGCGAGTGGATTTAAAATGCGGATTTAAAAAGAGCGAGTGCGGATCCAGAGCCGAAATCAAAGCCGTGAATAGAATAGAGCCGGCGGGTGAGTTTGGAAGCTTCATAAACTCACGGTGTCGGCCCCAAACCCTCAATAAGGAGCCAGCGGTCCCGGGTTTGCTCGGCGCTGCGGCAGGAAGGCCCGAGTTCACGGTCACCAGATAAAAACAAAAAAACTGCGGATGCTGGAAATCCAAAACAAAAACAGAATTACCTGGAAAAACTCAGCAGGTCTGGCAGCATCGGCGGAGAAGAAAAGAGTTGACGTTTCGAGTCCTCATGACCCTTCGACAGAACTTGAGTTCGAGTCCAGGAAAGAGCTGAAATATAAGCTGGTTTAAGGTGTGTGTGTGGGGGGTGGAGAGATAGAGAGACAGAGAGGTGGGGGTGGGTGTGGTTGTAGCGACAAACAAGCAGTGATAGAAGCAGATCATCAAAAGATGTCAACAACAATAGTACAATAGAACACATAGGTGTTAAAGTTAAAGTTGGTGATATTATCTAAACGAATGTGCTAATTAAGAATGGATGGTAGGGCACTCAAGGTATAGCTCTAGTGGGTTTTTTTTTTATTTTATATAATGGAAATAGGTGGGAAAAGGAAAATCTTTATAATTTATTGGGAAAAAAAAGAAAGGGGGTGGGGATGGGGGAGGGGACTCACGACCTAAAGTTGTTGAATTCAATATTCAGTCCGGAAGGCTGTAAAGTCCCTAGTCGGAAGATGAGGTGTTGTTCCTCCAGTTTGCGTTGGGCTTCACTGGAACAATGCAGCAAGCCAAGGACAGGCATGTGGGCAAGAGAGCAGGGTGGAGTGTTAAAATGGCAAGCGACAGGGAGGTTTGGGTCATTCTTGCGGACAGACCGCAGGTGTTCTGCAAAGCGGTCGCCCAGTTTACGTTTGGTCTCTCCAATGTAGAGGAGACCACATTGGGAGCAACGAATGCAGTAGACTAAGTTGGGGGAAATGCAAGTGAAATGCTGCTTCACTTGAAAGGAGTGTTTGGGTCCTTGGACGGTGAGGAGAGAGGAAGTGAAGGGGCAGGTGTTGCATCTTTTGCGTGGGCAAGGGGTTGTGCCATAGGAGGGGGTTGAGGAGTAGGGGGTGATGGAGGAGTGGACCAGGGTGTCCCGGAGGGAGCGATCCCTACGGAATGCCGATAAGGGGGGTGAAGGGAAGATGTGTTTGGAGTTGGCGGAAATGGCGGAGGATGATCCTTTGAATGCGGAGGCTGGTGGGGTGATAAGTGAGGACAAGGGGGACCCTATCATGTTTCTGGGAGGGAGGAGAAGGAGTGAGGGCGGATGCGCGGGAGATGGGCCGGACATGGTTGAGGGCCCTGTCAACGACCGTGGGTGGAAAACCTCGGTTAAGGAAGAAGGAGGACATGTCAGGGGAACTGTTTTTGAATGTAGCATCATCGGAACAGATGCGACGGAGGCGAAGGAACTGAGGGAATGGGATGGAGTCCTTACAGGAAGTGGGGTGTGAGGAGCTGTAGTCGAGATAGCTGTGGGTGTCGGTGGGTTTGTAATGGATATTGGTGGACAGTCTATCACCAGAGATTGAGACAGAGAGGTCAAGGAAGGGAAGGGAAGTGTCAGAGATGGACCACGTGAAAATGATGGAGGGGTGGAGATTGGAAGCAAAATTAATAAATTTTTCCAAGTCCTGACGAGAGCATGAAGCAGCACCAAAGTAATCATCGATGTACCGGAGAAAGAGTTGTGGAAGGGGGCCGGAGTAGGACTGCAACAAGGAATGTTCCACATACCCCATAAAGAGACAGGCATAGCTGGGGCCCATGCGGGTACCCATAGCCACACCTTTTATTTGGAGGAAGTGAGAGGAGTTGAAGGAGAAATTGTTCAGCGTGAGAACAAGTTCAGCCAGATGGAGGAGAGTAGTGGTGGATGGGGATTGTTCGGGCCTCTGTTCGAGGAAGAAGCTAAGGGCCCTCAGACCATCCTGGTGGGGGATGGAGGTGTAGAGGGATTGGACGTCCATGGTGAAGAGGAAACGGTAGGGGCCAGGGAACTGGAAATTGTTGATGTGACGTAAGGTGTCAGAGGAATCACGGATGTAGGTGGGAAGGGACTGGACAAGGGGAGAGAGAAGGGAGTCACGATAACGAGAAATGAGTTCTGTGGGGCAGGAGCAAGCTGAGACGATCGGTCTACCGGGGCAGTTCTGTTTGTGGATTTTGGGTAGGAGATAGAAGCGGGCCGTCCGAGGTTGGGCAACTATCAGGTTGGAAGCTGTGGGAGGGAGATCCCCAGAGGAGATGAGGTCAGTGACAGTCCTGGAAACAGTGGCTTGATGTTCAGTGGTGGGGTCATGGTCCAGGGAGAGGTAGGAGGAAGTGTCTGCGAGTTGACGCTCAGCCTCCGCGTGGTAGAGGTCAGTGCGCCAGACAACAACAGCACCACCCTTGTCAGCAGGTTTGATGACAATGTCAGGGTTGGACCTGAGAGAATGGAGTGCAGTAAGTTCAGAGAGAGACAGGTTAGAATGGGTGAGAGGAGCAGAGAAATTGAGACGACTAATGTCGCGCCGACAGTTCTCAATGAAAAGATCGAGAGAAGGTAAGAATCCAGAGGGAGGGGTCCAGGTGGAGGGAGAATATTGAAGATGGGTAAAAGGATCCGTTGAACTGGGAGAGGACTCCTGCCCAAAGAAGTGAGCCCGGAGACGAAGACGGCGGAAGAAGAGTTCAGTATCATGCCGAGCCCGAAATTCATTGAGGTGAGGGCGTAAGGGTATGAAACTAAGTCCTTTGCTGAGCACTGAACGTTCAGCATCGGAGAGGGGAAGGTCAGGGGGTATAGTGAATACACGGCTGGGGCTGGGATTGGAAGATGGGGTGGGGACGGAGGGACAGGCAGGGGTGGAGGGTCCTAGATGGGTGTTGGTGTCGATGAGTTGTTGGAGCTTGTGTTCCTTAGCACTTGAGAGAAACAGAAAAAGTTTCTTGTTGAGGCGTCGGATGAGCCGAAGAATAAAATGAAACTGGGGGCACGCGCAGCTTTGAAAAAGGGTACGGCGGTGCTGCTGGAGGGAGAGGTCGAGTGTGTTCATATGGCGGCGCATGGCACTGAGAGTGGATTTCAGAATGTGACGGGAACAGCAGTCCGAGAAACGTTTTATGTCCCGGAGATACCTGTAATCCTGGGTGGGTTCGAAACATGAGGGGTGGAATTTCAGTTGAAATCCATGTGGGGTAAGTCGGAGACGGAGACAGTCACTGAGAAAGGAGATATGGCTGTGAAAGCGGGTTTTAGTAAACACCTTGTCAAACACTAGGAGAGAAATGGAAAGCAATGAAGGTGAACAAGGCAACAGAGAAATCCGGAAATCTTGTCGCAGAGAGGAACAGAACTTCTTCAAGGAGGTAGGCATTTCTTGAAGAGCAGTGGCAGTCAATTAAACACAGAGATAAAAACAAAAAAACTGCGGATGCTGGAAATCCAAAACAAAAACAGAATTACCTGGAAAAACTCAGCAGGTCTGGCAGCATCGGCGGAGAAGAAAAGAGTTGACGTTTCGAGTCCTCATGACCCTTCGACAGAACTTGAGTTCGAGTCCAGGAAAACATTCTCTCAGTTCCTTCGCCTCCGTCGCATCTGTTCCGATGATGCTACATTCAAAAACAGTTCCTCTGACATGTCCTCCTTCTTCCTTAACCGAGGTTTTCCACCCACGGTCGTTGACAGGGCCCTCAACCGTGTCCGGCCCATCTCCCGCGCATCCGCCCTCACTCCTTCTCCTCCCTCCCAGAAACATGATAGGGTCCCCCTTGTCCTCACTTATCACCCCACCAGCCTCCGCATTCAAAGGATCATCCTCCGCCATTTCCGCCAACTCCAGCATGATGCCACTACCAAACACATCTTCCCTTCACCCCCCTTATCGGCATTCCGTAGGGATCGCTCCCTCCGGGACACCCTGGTCCACTCCTCCATCACCCCCTACTCCTCAACCCCCTCCTATGGCACAACCCCTTGCCCACGCAAAAGATGCAACACCTGCCCCTTCACTTCCTCTCTCCTCACCGTCCAAGGACCCAAACACTCCTTTCAAGTGAAGCAGCATTTCACTTGCATTTCCCCCAACTTAGTCTACTGCATTCGTTGCTCCCAATGTGGTCTCCTCTACATTGGAGAGACCAAACGTAAACTGGGCGACCGCTTTGCAGAACACCTGTGGTCTGTCCGCAAGAATGACCCAAACCTCCCTGTCGCTTGCCATTTTAACACTCCACCCTGCTCTCTTGCCCACATGTCTGTCCTTGGCTTGCTGCATTGTTCCAGTGAAGCCCAACGCAAACTGGAGGAACAACACCTCATCTTCCGACTAGGGACTTTACAGCCTTCCGGACTGAATATTGAATTCAACAACTTTAGGTCGTGAGTCCCCTCCCCCATCCCCACCCCCTTTCTGTTTCCCCCTTCTTTTTTTTCCCAATAAATTATAAAGATTTTCCTTTTCCCACCTATTTCCATTATATAAAATAAAAAAAAAACCCACTAGAGCTATACCTTGAGTGCCCTACCATCCATTCTTAATTAGCACATTCGTTTAGATAATATCACCAACTTTAACACCTATGTGTTCTATTGTACTATTGTTGTTGACATCTTTTGATGATCTGCTTCTATCACTGCTTGTTTGTCCCTACAACCACACCCCCCCCCTCCACCTCTCTGTCTCTCTATCTCTCCGCCCCCCACACACACACCTTAAACCAGCTTATATTTCAGCTCTTTCCTGGACTCGAACTCAAGTTCTGTCGAAGGGTCATGACTCGAAACGTCAACTCTTTTCTTCTCCGCCGATGCTGCCAGACCTGCTGAGTTTTTCCGGGTAATTCTGTTTTTGTTCACGGTCACCATCTTTATAGGGGCAATGAAGTGATGGGCGCATGCGCGACCTCCATCTTTATAGAGCAATATAGGGATGAGCGCATGCGAGAGCGCCATCTCTTTTGGGGGTAATGTGCAGCAAGGCGCATGCGCCCCGATTCCAGGACAATGAGGGGGAGGGACAAATGTGCTATGGGCGCATGCGCATTCTTCGCTCTTCGGCGCAATGAACAACAGGGTTTCCACCAGAACCCGAGAGAGACATTCATAAAATGTGCGGTCACCGGGACTTTTAGATCAGCAACAATAGAATTATAAACCCACAGTCACTCATTCTTACAGAATTTAAGTATTGCTGAAAAGAGACATACCGCTGAAGGTTTTCATGTTGCACTCATCTGGACAGATGCAAGAAAACCACATTTCTGAGCAAACAACAATTTATGCTGCACGAGGAAAGGGTGTTGACGGGTTGGCTAGTGAGCTCTGATTGGTCAAGGCATTGCCATGGAGAATGCACCAAAGAGCTATCATCCTCCATGCTTTTGTTAAATTCAACAAAAGGCCCCATGCCTGGACAAGCACCTTCTGCCTGCAGTGGACAGTTCCCTGTGTATGAATATATGTAGCTTCTAGCAAGCATAAGTGAGCCACATTATGAGCCCGATTGATAATCTTTGAAATTCCCTGTTCTTGCGTCTGTCCTGATGAGTACAAGATGAAAAGTTTGACAGAATGTCATTTTATTAGCAGTGCTCAAGTGTCTTAAAGGGGGAAAGTGTAGTAAACAGAGGGAGAGGTGTAGAGAGAGAATTTCACAGCTTGAGAATGAGGGAACTGAAGGCAGGGTCACCAATGGTGGAGACATTAAAATAGAGAATGCACAAAAATCCAGAATTAGAGCAGTGCAAATATCTCAGAGGGTTGTGGGGCTGGAGGAGATTACAGAGATAGGAAGGGGCAAGGCCAGGGAATGATTTGAAAGCGAGGATGAGAATTTTAAATGAAGTTGTTGCTTGACCGGGAGCCAAGACAGGTCAGGAAGCAGAGGGGTGTTCGGGGAATGGGACTCAGTGTGAGTGAAGACACAGATAGCAGAGTTTTGGATGGCTTAAACTTTACGGAGGGTAGAATGTGGAAGACCAGCCAGGAGTGTGTTGGAATAGTCGAGTCTGCAGGTAACAATGGCGTGAATGAGGGTTTCAGCAGCAGATGCACTGAGACAGAGTGAAGTTGGGTGATATTATGGAGGTGGAAACAGGCGATCTTATTGACGGCAGGGATATGAGGTCAGAAGCTTATCTCGAGATCAAGTGTAACGCCAAGGTTGTGAACAGAGTGGTTTAATCTCAGACTGTTCCCAGGAGAGGGATGGAGTTGGTATCTGAGAAATGGAGATTGGAGCAGGGACTGAAAACAATGTCTTCAGTCTTCTCAGTTTTTAATTGGAGTTAATTAGTCATCAGGAAGAGAAGCTGGAACCAGAATGGGCCGTGAGACTGATCCCAGAGAGAAGGAAGGAAGGAAACCCTGGGAGGTTTGGAGAAACCACCTTCATGATCACTCATTAAATCTCCACCCAGTAAGTTTTGGACACAAGGTTAACATCTGCTCTTCTGTACAGTCGGTCAGGGGGTTTCAGATTAATGTTTTGTCACGAGTAATGACGGAAGTGAATGGTCAAACATATTGTTATCTCAGGCTGTATAAATTTGTTAAAAATAAACGGAAAGAATTCTCCAAAACTCTGTTTTGATTTCAGCACAGGAAGGAGGGAGAGTGTGTGGGATGGGGATTTGCAACTTTGGAGAAACAAGAGAGGAAAAAATGTTCCATGGAAACTAGGATTGTTTGTTCTGAATTTCTATACTGCACTGACAGTGATGACTCTTGTACACTCCTTTCATAGGGTATTGGAAGGGGAGGACTTGCAGACTCAAACTCAAACCAAACATCACATCAAGATCTGACAGAGTCACTCAATTCATCAGGACCTGAATATCATCGGCCTTTGACTGTGGAAGGAGAAATGTTTGTCAGTTCTGTCTGTGGGAATAGATTTCAAACATCAGTGTGACTGGAAAAGCACCGAGACACATACAAACACCTGAGTGAGAGTGTTCCAGTGAACTGACTGTGGAAAGAGCTTTAACCAGTTACACAGCCTGAAATAACATTGCACCATTCACAGTGGGGAGAAACTGTACACGTGTTCTCTGCGTGGACGAGGCTTCAACTGATCATCCAATCTGGAGAGACACAGGGATATCCACACTATGGAGAAACCATGGAAATGTGAGGAATGTGGAAATGGATTCAATTACCCATCTCAGCTACAAAAGCATCAGCGCAGTCACACTGAGGAGAAGCCATTCACCTGCTCTGACTGTGGGAAGGGATTCACTCAGTCAGCCAACCTGCGAGCACACCAGCGAGTTCACACTGGAGAGACACCATTCACCTGCTCTGAGTGTGGGAAGGGATTCACTAAGTCATTTGACTTGCTGAGACACTGGCGGGTTCACACTGGAGAGAGGCCGTTCACCTGCTCTGAGTGTGGGAAGAGATTCACTCAGTCATCTGACCTGCTGAGACATCAGCGAGTGCACAGTGGAGAGAGGCCGTTCACCTGCTCTGAATGCGGGAAGGGATTCACTCAGTCATCCAACCTGCTTATACACCAGCGGTTTCACACTGGAGAGAGGCCTTTCACCTGCTCCGAGTGTGGGAAGGGATTCAGTTAGTTATCCCACCTGCTGGTGCACCAGCTTTGTCACACTGGAGAGAAGCTGTTCACCTGCTCCAAGTGTGGGAAGAAATTCACTCGGTCATCCCACCTGCAAAAGCACCAGCGAATACACACTGGAGAGAGACCGTTCACCTGCTCCGAGTGTGGGAAGGGATTCACTCAGTCATCCCACCTGCGAACACACCAACAAATTCACACTGGGGAGAGGCTGTTCCCCTGCTTTGAGTGTGGGAAGGGATTCACTCAGTCATCCGACCTGCAGAGACACCAACGAGTTCACACTGGGGAGAGGCCGTTCACTTGCTCCGAATGTGGGAAGGGATTCACTCAGTCATCTGACCTGCTGATACACCAACGGATTCACACTGGGGAGAGACCGTTCACCTGTCCTGTCTATGGGAAAGGATTCACTGCGTCCTCTGACCTGCTGAAACACCAGCAAATTCACACTGAGGAGAGGCCATTCAGCTGTACTTCCTGTGAAAAGAGATTCAGGTCTTCAGCCCAGCTCAAAGCACACCAGCGAGTTCACACTAGGGAGAGACCATTCACCTGCTCTGACTGTGGGAAGAAATTCACTCACTCATCACAACTGCAGAGACACCAGCAAGTTCATAGCTGACTGTAGGGGTTGGACTCTACTATTATTGCTGCTGTTTATCACATCCAGGACTGAACTGTGTTGAAGGGTCATGAGGACTCGAAACGTCAACTGTGCTTTTCTCCGCCGATGCTGCCAGACCTGCTGAGTTTTTCCAGGTATTTCTGTTTCTGTTTTTGTTTTGGATTTCCAGCATCCACAGTTCTTTGCTTTTAGGACTGAACCATGTTCAGTCTGACAGTTGAGGTTTGTTTCTGCTGCTGATCATTACCCCTGTAACTGGGCTGAAGTTTAATATTCTGGATCTAAAGCTGATTGTGTTCTCGGGGCTGCAGTGGACCAGGAGGCTCCACAAATATCCCCATCCTCAATGATGGAGGAGCCCAGCACATCAGCCTGAAGCATTTACAGCAATAATCAGCCAGAAATGGCAAGCCGATGATCCACCTCAGCTTCCTCTGGTGGTGCTCGGGATCACAGATGCCAGTCTTTAGCCAACTCGATTCACTCCACGTGATATCGAAAATCGGTTGAAGGCATTAGATACTGCAAAGGCTATGGGCCCTGACAGTATTCTGCAATTGTATTGAAGATTTGTGCTCCATGCCGTGCCACTATCCAAGCTGCTCCAGCACAGCTACAACACAGGCATCTACCCATCAATGTGGAAAATTGCCCAGGAATGTCCTGCACACAAAAGCAGGATAAGTCCAACCAGGCCAATTACCATCCCATCAGTCTACTCTCGATCATCAATAAAGTGATGGAAGGGGTCATCAACAGTGCTACCAAGTGGCACTTGCTTAGCAATAACCTGCACATTGATGCCCAGTTGGGTTCCACTAGGACCACTCAGCTCCTGCCATCATTAACGCCTTGATTCAAACATGAACAAAAGAGCTGAATTCCCAAGGTGAGGTGAGAGTGTCTGCCCTTAACATCAAGGCTGCATTTGATCAAGTGTGGCATCAAGGAACCCTAGCAAAACTGGAGTCAATGGGAATCACTGGGGGGGTGGGGGGGAACGACTCCCCGCTTGTTGGAGTCATACCAAGCACAAAGGAAGATGATTGTGGTTGTTGGAGGTCAATCATCTCAGTTCCATGACATCTCAGCAGGAGTTCCTCAGGGTAGTGTCCTAGGCCCAACCATCTTCAGCTGCTTCATCATAAGGTCAGAAGTGGGGATGTTCGCTGATGATTGCACAATGTTCAGCCCATTCGCAACTCCTCAGATACTGAAACAGTCATTGTCCAAATGCAGCAGGACATGGACAATATCCAGTCTTGGGCTGACAAGGGGCAAATAATATTCGTGCCAGACAATGACAAATTCCAACAAGAGAGAATCTAACCATTGTCCCTTGACGTTCAATGCCATTGCTAAATCCTGCACTATCAACATTCTTGGGGTTTCCATTGAACGGAAACTGAGCTGGACTTGCCATATAAACACTGTGGCTATAAGAGCTGGTCAGAGACTAGCAATCCTGCAATGAGTACTCACCTCTTGACACCGCAAAGTCTGTCCACCATCTACGAAGTACAAATCAGGAGTGATGGAATATTCTCCACTTGCCTGGATGAGAGCAGCTCCAACAACACTCAAGAAGCTTGACACCATCCAGGACAAAGCAGCCAGCTTGATTGGCACCTCTTCCACAAACATGCACTCCCTCTACCACCGACAAACAGTGGCATCATTGTGTACCATCTATAATATGCACTGAAGAAACTCAGCAAGGCTCCTTAGCAGCACCTTCCAAACCCATGACTACTTCCATCTAGACGGACAAGGGCAGCAGATACACCACCAACTGGAAGTTTCCATCCAAGTCACTCACCATCTTGACTTGGAAATATATTGTTGTTCCTTCACTGTCACTGGGTCAAAATCCTGGAGCACCCCCCACCCCATCAGACTGTGGGTGTACCTACACCACAGGAACTGAAGCGGTTCATGAAGGCAGCTCACCACCACCTTCTCAAGGGCAATTAGGGATGGGCGATAAATGCTAGCCTAGGCAGCGACACCCACATCCTGTAAATAAATTCAGATATACATATATAATAGAGACATACCAAAAGTAGCAGAGGCCTAAGGAGAGACAAATACCAGAACGAAATGATATTACCAATTTGGCTCAGTTTTTATTCCATTTCCGACTGGAAATTTGTGGAAGGCTGACAAATGGATGGAAATAAGAGAACACTGATGTGTTTGGATGGCTTTCCCTCTAGTTAAACAATAATTAGTACCATCAGCACTCGGTTAAAATTAGAAACAACGAGAAGCTTAGTTGGCCGGATTCAAACCTACATGGGGAGACCCCAATGGATTTCTAATCCATCGCCTTAACTACTCAGCCACGACTACAAACCTTGCGAGTATATTAATATTATTTGCATGAAATCATAGAATAGTTACAGCAGAGAAAGAGGGCCGTCTGTCCATTCTGTCCCTGACATTACCCAACCTTTTCCCTGGTCACTGAAATAAATACTGTCACTCCTCATTCTTCCTCCCAAACTAGGAATGAAAGAATGAGAATAAAAGAGGAAGAGAAGGGCGGCATAAGTGGGAGTGCCGAATAATAGCATGTTTAGTTCAAACACAGAAGACTTGTTCAGCCAATAACAGCATCGAGTGTGTTAGACATGAACATGAAGTGAGCAGTGAGGTGAAATAGTGCCATAAGCTGCGAATGTACAACGTTCAATTTCCAAAACCTACCAACTTCATCAATGCGGCTTCTCTGAATCTTTCAAGGCAAATATTGATCCTTTATAAGGTGCCATTCCCAGAACTATACACAGTCCTCCAGGTGTGATCTAACCAGGGCTTTGTATAGCTGTAGCAAACCTTTCCCACTTTTCCATCACAGCCTCTGTAACAGGTTGAACAGCAAGGGGAATTAGATTGTATATATCAACTGAGAAAAATGAGGAGGTGCTTGATCAGAATAAACTTCATTTAAATATTTAAATTGAAATCAACAGCTTAAGTACATTTTGTGGCTTAAAAAATGGCATAATAATCCCCAGTGCAACTCTTCGTGTCATTGGGTCAAGGAAACTTTTGTTAACACTGCAGTATTTAGCAGACTGGGCACAGCAGAAGTTCCTGCTTATCTTTCAATATTATTTTTCTTCACTCAGGGGTTTTCAAAAAGGAATTGGATAGTGACTGGAGAGGGAGAAAATCAAGGTTACGGAGAGAAGGAAACTAGGACTAATTAGAAAACTGTTTGCAAAATGCTTAGACATAGAAATGATGCGTTGTAGGGCCTATTCTTGTGCTCTACCATTTGATGATGACATTGTTGATCAGTCCGTCTCCAGCATTCCTAATGAGAACAGCCGAATTCCATTTCTTCAAAACAAAGACCCAAAGTGCTGCTGCATGACGTCACCATTTAATATTCTAGCCAGGTGCCTGCGCAGTTCAGAGGAGACAAGTAACATCCCAGATTCAGCTGTAAATAAGGAAATTGAATGGAGAGAGAAACTTAAGAAAATTACAATCCCAAGGGAAGTGGTCCTGAGTAAATTGTTGGAGCTGCGGCTGACAAGTCTCCCGGTCCTGATGACATCTTTAGGTCTTAAAAGAAGTGTTGAGTGAGATATTTGATGCATTGGTTTTAATTTTCCAAATTCCCTAAATTTGGGCAAGGTTCCAAGAGATTGGAAAATAGTCAATGTAACTCTTTTGCTTGAAAAGGGAGGGAGGCAGAAAGCAGGAAACTACAGGCCAATTAGCCTAACATCTGTCATAGGGAAAATGTTCGATGTTATTCTTAATGACGTTATAGCAGGAGACTTCAAAACATTCATGGTAATCAGGCCAAGTCAACATGGTTCTGTTAAAGGCAAATCATGGTTAACCAGTTTGTTAGAGTTCTTTTAAGTAACATGTGCTGTAGATAATGGTGAACTGATGGATGTGCTGTACTTAGATTTCCAGAAGGCATTTGATAAAGTGCCACATCAAATGTTATTGCGGAAAGTAAAAGTTCATGGTGGAGGGATAAAAGATTGGCTAGCTAACAGGAAGCAGGGACTAGGCAAAAATAGCTCATTTTTCAGGATGGCAGGACGAGTGGTATGTCACAGGGATCAGTGCTAGGGCCCCAACTTGTAACAATGTGAATAAATGACTTGGATGAAGGGACCAAATTATAGTTGCTAAATATGCTGATGACACAAAGATAGGTGGAAAGTAATTTTTGAAGAGGATATAAGGAGTCTACAATGGGATAGAGATCAGTTAAGTGAGTGGGCAAAGATCTGGTAAATGGAGTATAATGTAGGCAAATGTGAAATTGTCTATTTTGACAGGAAGGATAAAAAAGCATATTATGTAAACGGTGAGAGATTGCAGGGCTCTGGGATATAGAGAATGTGGCTGTCTGAGAGCATGAATTGCAAAATGTTAGTGTGCAGGTATAGCAAATAATTAGAAAAAAAACAATAGAATGATGTTGTTTATTGTAAGGGGAACTGAATACAAAAGTAAGGAGGTTATAGTTCAGTTATACATGGCATTGGTGAGACAACATCAAGAGTAGTGTGTACAGTATTGGTCTCCTTATTTAAGGAACGATGTAAATGCATTGCAAGCAGTCTAGAGAAAATTTATTAGACTAATACCTGGAATGGGAATGTTGTCTTATGAGGAAATGTTGGACAGGCCAGGCTTGTATCCACTGGAGTTTAGAAGAGTAAGAGGCGACTTGATTGAAACATCTAAGATCATGATGAGTCTTGTGAGGGTGGATGAGGAACGGATGTTTTCTCTTGTGGGAGAAACTGGAATTATGGGTCACTGTTTAAAAAAGAGGTCACCCATTTAGGACAGAGATGAGGAGGCATTTTTCTCTTTGGGTAGTAAGTCTTTGGAAGTCTTCCTCAAAAGATAGTGGAAGCAGAGTCTTTGAATATTTTTAAAGCAGAAGTAGATAGATTCTTGATGAGCAAGGGGGTGAAATGTTATCGGGTTAGGTGGGAATATGGAGTTGAGGTTTGAATCAGATCAGCCATAATCTTATCGAGCGGTGGAGCAGGCTTGAAGGGACAAGTGACCTCCTCCTGTTCCTTGTTCATTTGTAGCTTGTACTAGAGATGTTTAAAAAAAATTGACACACCGTATGTTCAACAGAAAGCTAATTCATTTCACTTTAATCCAGAATATTACCCCTTATAACTGGGCTGCAGTTTATTAACATCAGCAAAAACTAACATGGTTCAGTTCCGGATGTGATTAACAGCAAAATCCAATCATTGTAGTTACTTGTGAACTCGCTGGTGTGTTAGCAGGCGAGAAGAATGAGTGAATCCCTTCCTACACTCAAAAGAGCTGAACAGTCTCTCCCCAATGTGAATTCATTGGTGTCCAGTGAATTGAGATGATCGCCTGAACCCAGTTCCACACTGAGAGCAGCTGAAAGGTCTCTCATCAGTGTGAACACGTTGATGGGACGTCACTTCCCCAGAACTTTTATAGAACTTCCCGCACGCTGGGCATTTAAAAGATCTCTTGCTGTGTGAACTCTTTGGTGTGTCTTCAGGCTGGAAGACTGAGTGAATCCCTTCCCACATGTGGAGCAGGTGAATGGCCTCTCCCCAGTGTGTACTCGCTGGTGTTCAGTGAGATGAGATGAACGCCTGAACTCAGCCCCACAATGAGAACATCTGAAAGGTCTCTCGTCAGTGTGAACACGTTGATGGCACAGCAGTTCCTTGGAACTTTTAAAGCACTTGCCGCAGTCTGGGCATTTAAAAGGTCTCTCCCCACTGTGAACTCGCTGATGTGTCAGCAGGTGGGATGACTGAGTGAATCTCTTCCCACACTTGGAGCAGGTGAACGGCCTCTCCCCAGTGTGAGTGCGCTGGTGTTTAGTGAGGGTAGATGAACGCTTGAACCCAGTCCCACAGTTCAAGCACCTGAACGGTCTCTCGTCAGTATGAACACGTTGATGGGACATCAGTTCCCCGGAGCTTTTATAGCACTTCATGCAGTCTGGGCATTTAAAAGGTCTCTCGTCAGTGTGAACTCGTTCATGGGACATCAGTTCCCAGGAACTTTTGTAGCACTTCCAGCAGTCTGGACATTTGAATGGTCTCTCGTCAGTGTGAACACGTTGATGGCGCATCAGGTCCCCAGAACGTTTATAGCACTTCCCACATTCTGGGCATTTAAAAGGTGTCTCATCAGTGTGAACTCGCTGGTGTGTCATCAGGTTGGATGAAGTAATGAATCCCTTGCCACACGTGGAGCAGGTGAACAGCCTCTCCCCAGTGTGAGTCCGTCGATGAGCTTCCAATTGAAATGGGTAATTGAATCCCTTCCCACAATCCTGACATTTCCATGGTTTCTCTTCAGTGTAACTGCATTTATGTTTTGACAAGCCAGATGATTGGCTGAAGCCTTGTCCACACACATAACACATGTACGGTCTCTTCCCACTGTGAAGGGTTCTTTTTCCTTCCATGTTCAAAATCCCATCATATTCAGATTGTGATAAATTGGGCGACTCCGTCAGATCCTGTTGGGATGTTTAGTTTTGCTTTCCTGACTACAAATCCTCCCCTTCTAATACCCTGTGAAATTGATTTACAACAGAAAAAAGGGAGTGAGAGAGAACCCACAAAAACACAAACGCAGGTTGTGAAATTGAGCTGAATGAATCTGGTAAATTGTGGGGCCGGCACTAGGAAAAAGTGACCATGAAAGCTGCCGGACTGTCATAAAAACACAACTAGTTCATTGATGTCCTTCAGAGAAGGGAACCTGCCACCCCGTCTGTGCCTACACAAGACTCTGTCCTCTGTGGGTGAAGAGAATGGGAAAGAGAGAGAAATGTGGGAGATGGACCGAAGAAGACAAATTTCGTATCTCTACAACTCGACCAGAACTATGACAGAACCTCCCAAACCCTCAACCTCCACCACCTAGGACCAGGGTAGCAGGTGCACGTGAACACCATCACCTCCAGGTCTCACACCATCCTGACTTATCTGACATCCAGTATTGGATGAGCAGAAATTTCCTCCATTTAAGTATTGGGAAGACTGAAGCCATTGTCTTCAGCCCCACGACAAACATCACTTCCTACCCACCGACTCCATCCCTCCCTGACAACTGTCTTGAGACTGAACCAGATTGTTCACAACCATGGTGAAATATTTCAGCCCAAGATGAGCTTCCAGCCACATATCCACATCGTCACCAAGACCACCTATTTCCATCTCAGTAACATTGCCCAACTCTACCCCAGTCTCAGCTCATCTGCTGCTGAAATTCTCAACCATTCCTTTGTTATCTCTAGACTTAACTACCCTCACGTACTTCTAGCAGACCTCCCACATTCAACCTCCCTGTAATCTTGAGGTCATCCAAAACTCTGCTGCCCGTGTGCTTACTCGCATCAAGTTTTCTTCACCCAACACCTCTGTGGTCACTGACCGACAAAGGCTAAGAAGCATTAAAATTTTATATTCCTGATCCTTTCAAGTCCCTTCATGATCTCTCCCCTCCCTATCCCTGTCATCTTCCCCAGACTTATAATCCTCCGAGATATCTTCACTTTCTCTAATTCCGGATTTCTGGCTCCAAATCTTAATTCTTCCACCAAACATGCGCACAGCTGCAATTGCCCCGCATAAAGATGGTGGACACACGCTCACTGTAGCAGATTGCCTCCGACAAAGATGGCGACACATGCGCACTGTTGCACATTGTCTCCGACAAAGATGGCGCACTGCTGCATGTTGCCCCCAATAAAGATGGCGGACACACTTCTGCACACCATTTAAAGGATGGCGGCTGTTAATCTGGGCCTGAAATCGGGAGAAGCGCGGCAACTTCCAAACCCTGTGCGAGTGTTGGACCGGAAACTTCTTATTCGCGTCTTAAGGCCTCCAGCAAGTGTTAATGAAAACTCCCCACTCACTTGACGGCTCCAATTTCCCTCACCCACCCGCTGGCTCGATTCCTCTGCTCTCCTCACTGATGCCACACGGCCCCGTCTGTCCTTCCAGCACCGGACTGCGCATGCTCTGGTTAGAGGCTCTGGTTAGAGCCCCTGCTGCGCATGCCCTAGTCACTGCCTGGCACTGCGCCTGCGCAAGGACGGCCCAAGGTGAAGATAGAGCGTAAAAATAATAAACTGCGGATGCTGGAAATCCAAAACAAAAACAATTACCTGGAAAAACTCAGCAGGTCTGGCAGCATCGGCGGAGAAGAAAAGAGTTGACGTTTCGAGTCCTCGTGACCCTTCAACAGAACTAGGTGAATCCAAGGAGAGGGGTGAAATATAAGCTGGTTTAAGGGGGGAGGTGGGGGAGGGTGGTTTGGTGGGGGGGGGGAGAAGTTGGGGGGGGTTGGTGTGGTTGTAGGGACAAGCAAGCAGTGATAGGAGCAGATCATCAAAATATGTCACAGACAAAAGAACACAGGTGTTGAAGGTGGTGATATTATCTAAACGAATGCGCTAATTAATAATGGATGGTCGGGCACTCAAGGTACAGCTCTAGTGGGGGTGGGATGGAAAGACTAGCAGAGCATACAAGATTTAAAAATAATGGAAATAGGTGGGAAAAGAAAAATCTATATAAATTATTGGAAAAAACAAAAGGAAGGGGGAAGAAACAGAAAGGGGGTGGGGATGGAGGAGGGAATTCAATATTCAGTCCGGAAGGCTGGAAAGTGCCTAGTCAGAAGATGAGGTGCTGTTCCTCCAGTTTGCGTTGGGCTTCACTGGAACAATGCAGCAAGCCAAGGACAGACATGTGGGCAAGCGAGCAGGGTGGAGTGTTAAAATGGCAAGTGACAGGGAGGTTTGGGTCATTCTTGCGGACAGACCGCAGGCGTTCTGCAAAGTGGTCGCCCAGTTTACGTTTGGTCTCTCCAATCCAGTAGAATAAGTTGGGGGAAATGCAAGTGAAATGTTAATTCACTTGCATTTTCCCCAACTTAGTCTACTGCATTTGTTGCTCCCAATGCAGTCTCCTGTACATTGGAGACACCAAACATAAACTGGAAGACCGCTTTGCAGAACACCTGTGGGCTGTCCGCAAGAATGACCCAAACCTCCCTGTCGCTTGCCATTTTAACACTCCACCCTGCTCTCTTGTCCACATTTCTGTCCTTGGCTTGCTGCATTGTTCCAGTGAAGCCCAACGCAAACTGGAGGAACAGCACCTCATCTTCCGACTAATCACTTTACAGCCTTCCAGACTGAATTTTGAATTCAACAACTTTAGATCTTGAACTCCCTCCTCCATTCCCACTCCTTTTCTGTTTCTTCCCCCTTCCTTTTGTTTTTTCCAATAATTTATATAGATTTTTCTTTTCCCACCTATTTCCATTATTTTTAAATCTTTTATGCCCCCCCACCCCCACTAGAGCTATACCTTGAGTGCCCTACCATCCATTCTTAATTAGCACATTCGTTTAGATAATGTCACCACCTTCAACACCTCTGTGTTCTTTTGTCTGTGACATATTTTGATGATCTGCTCCTATCACTGCTTGCTTGTCCCTACAACCACCCCCCCCACTCTTCTCTCCCCCCACCCAACCCCCCACCCCCCCACCTTAAACCAGCTTATATTTCACCCCTCTCCTTGGATTCACCTAGTTCTGTTGAAGGGTCATGAGGACTCGAAACGTCAACTCTTTTCTTCTCCGCCGATGCTGTCAGACCTGCTGAGTTTTTCCAGGTAATTCTGTTTTTGTTGAAGATAGAGCATATTCTAGGATCGGTGAATGCTGGGTAATGTTAACTCCATTGAAGGTCTCCATGGTTGTATGCAGAATCATATTTTGTGTTCTGATTATTAAGTTAATTTATACAGTAACCAAGTACACAGGAGGGGAGTCTGTCCTCTGCTCTGTGTCCCTACATGCTGAGAGAGGGAAATGGGCAGGGTGATAAAGAAGAATTTTATGCACCTTTACCCTCTCTTCCCTCCATCCGTTACACTAGGTGTCACTACCAAGTGAGCGATTGCTGTGTTTTCCCAATCTACCTTAACGCCCTGGTCTTGGTGCTCATTGTCCAACTCATTAAATTAATTCTGGTGTCTGGATTAAAGAGGATCAACCAAAATTTGCTCGACGTGCATTCAGGAAAATATAGAGAACAAGGGTACATCAAGAAGGCAGTTCACCACCAACTTCTCAAAGACACCTATGGATGGGAAATAAATGCTGGCCCAGCCAGCAAAGCCCACATCCTGTGAATGAATTTTTCAAAAGTTAGAGCTTGGCCATTCAGCAGTGCTATCGAGCAGAGATTCTTAACACAAATTGCAGTAGAAATGTGGAACTCTCACCGACAAAATGCAGCGGATGCTCACTGTCAATCAGAGCTTACAAGACTTAGATGGATAGACTTTTGTTCAGTAAGTGATTCACGGGATATGCAATGAAGGCGGGTAAATGGAGTTCTGATATAAATCAACCCTCATCAAATTGAATCGTGGAGCAGCTTTCAGACATCAACCGCCTTCTCCTGTTCCTGGTGGTCCAGTGACACACTCAGAAATGCCCCAGCACATTGAAATCCCAATGGATCCTAGTGCATATCCAGCAGGAAGCCCAGGTCAAGGATAAACCCAGGGTATATATTCGGAGCCCTATTTGCTGCTCTGTGTCCACTGTCTGCAGCCCCTGCACACAGAAGTGGAATTTCAAAAGAAGGAAGGAACCTGTCATCAGGTTCCAAGGGGACCTCGGAGAGTTGGGATCTTTCTTTATTCTCGGGGAGTTGGACATCAGACTGTCTCCTGTCAATATAGAGCTGCGTGGTGGGGCTGGTACCATCTTTGAAAGAGCTGCCAAGTGGTCCCACTCTCCTGCTCTTTTCCCCAGAACCCTGAAAACTTTACCTTATCATAACAGATCCAATTCACTTTGGAAAGTCACTTTTGAAACTGCTTCCAACTTTCTGGTAGTACATTTCACATCAACACTCACTGTATTTTTGCCGATTATTTGATGTGATCTGTTTACTTGTTCACATTTGTTAAAAATATTTGCCGAGTGGATTCAGTTTTAAATCTGAACCAGGTTTGTAGGCGCGATGCTCCTTTCACACATCGAAGGTGGGAGAGAAGCTGTGAGAACACACGATAAACATTTTTAGAGAAATCAAAGATAAGACACACGCTGTGTTTGAAACAAAGCTGATTCGTTTGACACATATCACCATGTAAAATTCCCACCAATTTGTGGCCGGCCTTTTGTTTCCTTTCACTCAGTCAGATCCGTCCCATGGGCTTTAACTTGGCTGACAAGCTTGTTACGGCACTTTATCAAATGCCTTTCAGAAGTTTATGTGCACAGCTATCGTATGACCCTCATCATCTTTCTCTTTCCTTATCAAAAAACTCAAGCAAGTTCGTTCAACTCGATTTGCCCTTAACAAATGGCCTTTCTTAATTAATCCACATTTATCCAAGTGACTGTTAATTTTGTCCTGAATCCCCTCTTCTAAATGCTTTCCCACACCGAGGTTAAGCTGGGCTGATCCTTCCGTTTAAGATTAGTCAAGATTTAATCTTAGTGCCAGGAAGTATGAGGAAAATCAGGGAAGTGATGAAATTGTAACGACATTTAAGGACACTCATAACTGATAAAATAGCTCAATAATTAAACACAGATCAAAACATTAAGTGCAAATAACAAATGAATGCATGAATGACTTTGTTAATCAGTGTAATCAGTGTTTCGGCATTGTACAAAATGGAAATATTGTGGATTCTTAAAATCTAAGATAAAATCAGTAAAAACTCGAAACACTCAGCAGGTCTGCAAGAATCTGTGGAGAGAGATACAGAATTAACGTTTCACATCTGTGAGCAAGTGAAAGGGGAGGTGGGAAGAAAAACAGAAGGAAATGGTTGTAAAAGGCTGCAGGGCGGGAGAGATTAACTGACAAAAGGTTTTATGATGCAAGATCAAAGAGAATGGAAATGGAACGAGTAAAAGTACAAAATATGTTTCCAGATGAGGTGTGAATGGCACAATAGCAACCGTCTGAATGCAAAGTAGAGATAATGAGAGCGGAATGATAAAGGAAAACAAAGAAACAAATAAACAAGAAACAAAATGGGGGCAAAGATTATGATATTATATTGTTAAACTCAATTTTGATTACTTAAGGTTGTAAAGTGCCCCATTTTCAACTGCTAATAAACAATTACATTTCTATCTACTCCCCATCAAGATGAAAGCTAACGTGAATTCTGTTTCTCTATCCATAGATGCGGGCCAGACCTGCCGAGGATTTCCAGCATTTTCAGTTTCATGTCGGATTGTAAACTGTGAGAGTTTCTAAATAATGAGACTGTCCCAAGTTCATTTGTCACATCTACAACAACTGCCTCGGCCTCCAGTCTCATTGTTTTATATTCAGGTCTGGGGGATAATGTTCACTGTTTTATATTCGGGTCTGGGGGATAATGTTCACTGTTTTATATTCGGGTCTGGGGGATAATGTTCACTGTTTTATATTCGGGTCTGGGGGATAATGTTCACTGTTTTATATTCGGTTCTGGGGGATAATGTTCACTGTTTTATATTCGGGTCTGGGGATAATGTTCACTGTTTTATTTCTGGGTCTTGTGTGCATCAGAAGAAGCAGCTGGACGATTGTAACTGCATTTTGAGTTCCGGTTTTTAACAAAATAAACTATTCTGGTGTGAGGGACAATCATTTTCGGAATTGCTGTATTCAGTTAAGGTGTGTTTGAAGCTCAATCATCTAAGTCCTTAAATTTAAACTAAATCCAGACAGGGGCGGGCTGGTGCTGAGGGAGCAGGTGTCTGTAAGATAAAATACCTCTGCAGGTCAGTGAGGCTCCCCAAGGTACATGAGCCATCTGCATTCAGTGTTTAAGGGCCCTGGGAGAAGGGAGGCAGGAATAATTGGAGACAGAGCAAATGGCGGGAGGTTACACCCACCCCCTTCCTGGTTACACAAACGACTCACCTTGGACTAAAAACAAAAACAAAAAAACTGCGGATGCTGGAAATCCAAAACAAAAACAAAAACAGAATTACCTGGAAAAACTCAGCAGGTCTGGCAGCATCGGCGGAGAAGAAAAGAGTTGACGTTTCGAATCCTCATGACCCTTCGACACTGTCCCACACCTGGGCAGGGCGGGGTCAAGGTGCAGGAAGCTGCAAGCTGGTAGGTTGTGCTGTGAACTAGGCGGAGTTGGGGGGTTTGAGTGACAGGTCTGGGTCTATATCCGAACAGGCACAGTCACTGCTCCCCCTTTTCCTCGTGGATGTTTTACTGGAGTCGCGTTGGTGAGTGTTTCTAAACTCTGTCTCACTATCCCGGGAATGGAGGTGGATTGGAGGTTGCTGTGAGTGTTGGGTTATATTGTTTCTCCTCATTCTTCCCGCTTCTCCCTCTCCCAGTCTCAGGCTGTAAGTTCTGGTGAAGCTGAATGCGGTTGGTTGTTAGTCTCAGCCCTGGTGTGGATGAGCAAGCATGAAAGAAAGGCTGAATGTCCTGCAGTATTGATGGGTGATGCTAACCAGAATGCTCAGCGAGCTAGAATACAGTCTATTTCCACTATCAGGAGCCCAGTCCGCCCTCATTTCACAATTTTGAGTTACCTTTCCATTTATCCATGCAATCAGCCAGTCTGTTTATGTCTTCCTATATTTTGATGCAGTTTTTCACCTTCTTAACTGGAATTACGGGACTGTTGTCATCTGCAGATTCCATCAACCAACATTCAATTAGCAAATGATAAGTTTTAGATAGAGCGGTTTATTGGATGCATAGAATTGTTGGAACAATGGCCATCATTAGTCAGCGACTGTCGCTGAGATTTTTCTGACAGTCTCACGGCCAAGCTCTGTTTCTCACTCGATTGATGCGGACTGACCTGTTCAATATTTTCAGTGTTTTATCTTTTAAATTTCAGATTCAGCCATGCAGAGCAAGGACATGGGAAGCAGAGTTTTTAATGACCTCATCTTTATGTGGGCAGCTAGGAATAGTCCAGTTTAGCGGGAACAAAGGAATGGGTGAGTTTCAGCAGCAGATGAGCTGAGGCAGGAGTGAATTTAGGCAAAGTTACTGAGGTACAAATCGGCAGTATTAGTGATATGTGGTCAAAAGCTCAGCTGAGGATGAAATTTGACACCAAGATAGTGAACAGCCTGGTTCAGCCTCAGAATTGTCAGAGAGATGGATGGCATTGATGGTGATGGACTGGAGTTTATAGAAGGGATGAAGACAATGGCTTCAATCTTCCCAATACGTAAATGGAGGAAGTTACTGTTCATCCAGTGCTGGATGTCAGACAAGTCAGGACGGTGTGTGACTTGGAGGGGAACTTGGAGGTGATGGTGTACACCTGCTACCCTGGTCCTGCTAGGGGGTGGAGGATGAGGGTTTGGGAGATGTTGGTCGAATTGCAGATGCATAAAATCCCTATCCTTCATCGCCTGCCTCTCCCATCTCCCTCTCTACTCCCCTCAGTAGATGCTGATGTTTTGTATAGTCCCTGGACAGTTGGCAGGTTCCCTTCCCTGAAGGACATTAGTGAACCAGTTGGGTTTTTATAACGATCCAGCAGTTTTCATGGTCACTTTTTCCTAGTGCCGGCCCCACAAATTCCCAGATTCATTCAGCTCAATTTGACAACCTGTTTTTGTGCTATTGTGGTTTCTCTCTCATTCACTTTTGTCTGTTTAAACTATTTCCCTAGGATTTTAAATCAGGAAACCCAGCATTTCATCAGAAACTGACAGTGTCGCATAATTTGTCATAACCTGAATTTCATTAAGCATGAAAGATAAAATTGCTTTTCCCACTGGCGAGAAACCATCCACGTGTTCTGTGTGGACGAGGTTTCAGCCAACCATCTGACCTGTCAAAACACAAGCACAGTCACACTGGGGAGAAACGATGGAAATGTGGGCACTGTGGGAAAGGATTCAATTATCCAACCAGACTGGATACTCACTGGCACATTCACACTCGGGAGAGGCCTTTCACATGTTCTGTATGTGAGAAGGGATTTGTTGATTCATCCACCCTCCTGAGACACCAGCCCATTCACACTGAAGAGTTGGCCGTTCACCTGCTCCGTGTGTGGGAAGGGATTCACTTGGGCATCCAACCTGCTGAGACATCAGTGAGTTCACACTGAGGAGAGGCCATTTACCTGCTCCCTGTGTGGAAAGGGATTCACTCAGTTATCCAACCTGCTGACACACCAGCGAGTTCATACTGGGAAGAAACCATTTACCTGCTCCGAATGTGGGAAGGGATTCACTCATTTCTTGATCTGTTGAGATACCAGCGAGTTCACACTGGGGAGAGACAGTTCACCTACTCCCACAGTGGGAAGAGCTTCACACAGTTATCCCACTTGCTGAGACATCAGCAAATTCATGCTGGAGAGAGGCTGGTCATCTGCCCTGTATGTGGGAAGGGATTCACTGTGTCCCCTGAACTGCTGAAGCACCAGTGAATTCACACTGAGGAGAGGCCGTTCAGCTCTCCAAGTGGGTGAAGGGATTCGCCCGGTCATCCCAATTGATGAGATACCAACGAGTTCACAAATAACAAACAGGATGTTGCTGTTAATCACATCCAGGACTGAACCTTGTTCGTTGGGGTCTGTTTCTGCTGATGATAAACTCCAGCCCAGTTATAGGGGCTAATATTCTGGATAAGGCCAATAAGATATCTGTGTTAAATACAGCATGTCGAGTCTTGTTAATATCTCTAGCACAAGTTAGTTTCTCTGGAAGGGCTGTCCCCCTCGTCTGTCTCCTCCATCCTCACCCCCAACAAGTGTGAGGAGCACATGGAGCTTCTTTGTCACTAAGATTGGGACAATCCAATTAGCTGCCTCTGCTGTTTCCCTCCCTTCCACTAGTGCACTGGGACAAACTGTCTCTATAATTTTCCTCCTTGTCCAAGTTTCTCTCCCATCTCTCTTCCTGCCCTCTCAGTGTTCATCTTGTCCATGAGACCCACCTCCTGCTCCATCGACCCTATTCCCACAAAGCTGCTGATCCCCCAACTTCCCCATGTTGACTGATATTGTTCACAGTTCTCTCCATTCTGGTACTATCCCTCTCTCCTTCAAATCATCACCCTTTCCTCAAAAATCAAATACTTGACTCTACTATCCTTACAAAGCATTGATCCATCTTCAACCCCGTTTTCCTCTCCAAACCCCTTGAACATGTTCACACCTCCCAAATCCGTGTCCATCTTTCCCAGAACTCCCTGTCTGAATCCCTCCAATCAGGTTTCTGCCCCTCCCACAAGACTGAAACAGCTCTGATCAAAGCCACTATTGACATCCTATGTGACTGGGAGAAAATAAACGATCCCTTCTCATTCTTCTTAATCTGTATGCAACCTTTGATAGGGTTGACCATACTATTCTGCTCTAACACCTCTCCACTGTCGTCCAGCTGGGTGGGCCTGCTCTCTCCTGATTCCATTCTTCTCTATCTAATCATGGTCAGAGAATCATTTGCAATGTCTTCCTTTCCCATTCCCAGTTACTTCTGGTGTCCCCAAAGGATCTACCTTGGCCTCCTCTTATTTCTAATCAACATTCTCCCCACAACGACATCATCTGAAAACAGTGTCAGTTATCACATGTACACTGTCAGTGCCCAGCTCTATCTCACCACCACCTCTCTCCATTCTCCACTTTTGTTAAATTATCAGACTGTTTGTCGGATATCCAGTGGTGGATGTGCAGAAATTTCCTTCAATACAATACTTGGAAGATTGAAGCCATTGTTTTAATTCCCTGGCTACCAGCTCCATTCCTTATCTTATTTCTATCAGGTCATCTCTCAACCTTCCCTTTTCGAGAGAAAAGAGCTTCAGGCTGTTCAGCCTTTCCTGGTGATTTTAACCTATCTGTTCCTGGAACATTTGTGATTGAACTTTTATTTTCCTGTTCATTGCAACATCCAACCGCGGTATAAACAGTTCCCAATGTCCAAGGGATTTCAATTTGGTCTATTTGTATTTACCAATTCATTCTCTCAATGTGTCCATTGCCTTAACCACTTAAACAGACAGAGTCCTTGTGGTCAAATGTTGCTCAGTGACAATTTCCATCATCCTCCACTTTGTACCTTTTGGGCACTTCGAAGCTGAAATGTCTCCACTCAAAAAACCCCAGAAATAAACCTTCTCTTGCATCTTTTGAAACTGCTCTTCATTGTTCCCTGTGCCATTTAACATGAAGCCATAAAGCTAACATCAATTTTTGGATGGCAAAATGGGGAACAATCTGATTGAATCACACAGAGGACCACACACAGACATGTACACCGTTTGTTTCTAAGCAGAGACAAACATCCAGAAAGCAAACATGACACCAACCTGGCTCCTTTTTTATTCCATTTCAGACTGCAACGTTGGTGAATGCTTGCAGACAAATGGAAGTTAGAGAACACTGGAGGCGTTTGGATTTAATTTGGATTCAATTTAACCGATAATTAATTCTGCAGGCACACAGTAAAATTCAGGAATGATAATTGAAGAGTAGTTGGCAGGGTTACAGCCACCTGTGGAGACCTCAGTGCATTCACAACCTGTCCCCTTAACCACTCTGCAGTGAACAGAGGACCTGCACTGACATCACTGCTGTTTGTATAAAATCATTGACGGCTACATCAGACGGTCATTCAGCGTGTCACTCACATGCTGACTCTCTGGAAGAGCAATTCAACTACTGTAATTCCACACCCCACCTTTTCCCCACAGCAATTCATATTTATATCATCTATCCTTGTACTTCCTATCAAAATAAAAAAAGGCAGCACACTCCGCTGGATTTAATGTGAACTGGTAGCTGTTTGTCCGGATAGAGCTGCCACAATTCCCAAAATAAAGATCACGACTATATTTGGCAGCAGGGCAATTCAAAGCCGAGTTTCCAAAGAGACTGAAACCTTAATCCAGCACCTTAGAGCGCTCGACCACACGACCATAGTGGTGCAGTTTGTTAATCATGTCATTCACTGGTATTTCCACCGAGCGAGAACAATGTCAAAGGAGTTGGAATAGGTCATTCGGAACTTCAGTCAGTTAATCAGGTCATCCTGCGCTTTGTATCAAACAGAAATCATCTCCACTCAAAAACATAATGTGCTGCAGTGAAGGGTCAGCACCATTTAAACTGTCATTCAACTGGTCTGGTTCCAAATCTCCTGCTAGAAATGACAAGGAAACTTCTCACTGAATTCACTCTGGGTTTTGACTTCAGAAGGACAGGTCACAAGGTAACAAAGTACATTTCAATCGAATGGGTTATAAAATGGCAGAATGACTGGAAAAGACATTCGTGTTGTTAAGAAACATAAAATGACAGAAAGTTCCAGCAAAGAAAGAGGCCATTCGGCGTGCTGCTTTCAAAGAGCAATTATGATTGGTTCATCAGGAGTGATATTTGTGCCACTTTAAACAGCCGGCAGTAAAATCAGTTCCATTACTCCCCACATTGAGTCTTGCACCAACATCTCTGTAGTCAGTTCATGTCTCAGGCCTTGCAGTCTGAGAGGTGATGATGTGGTGGTATTGACACTGGAGTTGGGGTCAAATCCCACCATGGAATTTGAATTTGCATTCAATAAAAATTAGGAATGAAAAGTCTGTTGAGGACCAAGAAACAATTATTGATTGTTGTAAAAACCCATCCAGTTCACTAATGTCCTTTGGTGCGGGGGGGGGACATCTGCCTCCATGTGACTCCACATCAATGTCCTCTGAGGTGGCCTAGCAATACACCCAGTCGTATCAAACTGCTACAAACTCTCAAAAAAGGAATGAAGCTGGACAGACCACCCAGCATCGACCTAGGCACTGGAAACGACAATGGCAAACTCAGCCCTGCTGACTCTGCAAAGTCCTCCTTACTAACATCTGGGGGTGAGTGTTGAAAAAGCTGTCTCACAGGCTGGTCAAACAAGAGTCAGCCTCACGGAATCAAAACTTACAGATAATGTCCCAGACACCACCAGCACCAGCAGAGGTGGCAGCGCACTGACGTACAGTCAGGAGGGAGTTGCCTTTGGAATCCTCAACATCATTTGTTGGTCTCATGGCATCAGGTCAAACATGGGCAAGGAAACCTCCTGCTGATTACCATGTACTGCCATCCCTCCCTGATGGATCAGTGGTCCTCAATGTTGACCACCACTTGGAGGAAGCACTGGATTGACAAGGGTGCAGAATGTATTCTGGATGGGGGACTTCAATCACCAACAGTGGCTCAATAGCATCACTACTGACTGAGCTGGGGGAGTCCTAAAGGATATAGCTGTTAGACTGGGTCTGCAGCAGGTGGTGAGGGAACCAACAAGAGGGATAAACATACTTGGCCTCATCCTCACCAGCCTGCCTGCCACAGATGCATTTATCCATGACAGTGTTGGTAAGAGTGACCACCGGACAGTCATTGTGCAAAGTAGCACCTTCACATAGAGGATACCCCCCATCATGTTTTGTGGCACTACAACCATGCTAAATGGGATCAGTTCCAAAAAGATGTAGCAACTCAAGACTGGGCATCCAGGAGGTGATGTGGAGCCAGCACTTTGCACTGGAAAATCTACTGAACTCCATCTTAAACCTATTCAGCAACTGAACATCCAGCGCTTCCTGGGATAGAAATTTCCAAAGATTCACAACCCCTTTGTGTAAAGAAATTCTTCCCTATCTCATTCCGAAATGATCGACCCCTTATTCTGAGACTGTAATCCCCATGTTCTACATTGCTCAGCCAGGAGGGAAACATTTTCTCAGCATCTACCCCCCCAGGCCCCTTAAGAATGTTCCGTCCTTCAATGAGATTCCCTCTCATTCTTCTAAACTCCATTGAAAATAGGCCCAGTCTCCTCAATTTCTCCTCATTGGACAAACTCCTCATCCCAGGAACCAGTCTGCTGAAGAGTTGTTTCAACTCCCTTTGGGGCAAGTATGTCATTCCTTCGATAAGGAGAACAATACTGCACACAGTATCCAGCTGAAGCCTCACCACTGCCCTGTCAAATTATAGTCAGATTTGTTTGCTCATGTACTCCACTCCCTTTGGAATAAAAGCTTTCAAACAATTTCCCTTCTTATCTGTTTGCTGGATCTGCATGTTAACTTCCTGTGATTCACTGGACCATGGAAGAGCTAGAAACTGGTATATCTAGTCTAAAACACGGGAAAGCAATTGGTCTTGACAATATAGCGATGGAGCAGATAAAGCATTTTGGACAGCAAGCAGAGAAATGGCTCCTACAATTGTTCAACCACTGTCTGGCAACACACAAGCTACCTAATATTTGGCAGAAGGCACATGTAATAGCACTATTAAAGGCCGGAAAAGATCCCTCAGATCCTAAGAGTTTTCGGCCAATTTCACTGCTTTGCCACACCAATAAGCTGTTTGAATGCCTGATACTCAATAGGATAGTACCAATTTTAGATGAAAAGATCATTCCAGGGCAAGCAGGTTTCCGCCCCAGCAAATCAACAAGAAGCCAACTGCTCAACCTCACACAACATATCGAAGATGGTTTTGAGCAAGGGATGGTAACAGGTGCTGTTTTTGTAGACCTGTCAGCAGCATACGAGACAGTGAACCATAGATGTCTCCTCTGCTAGATCCTAGAGATGACAAAAGATATTCACTTAACAGAGCTGTTAGAAAGCATGCTTCAGAATTGCCGGTTCTATGTTGAACGAGGTAGGAAGTGTAGCAGGTGGTGTATTCATAAGAATGGTCTTCCTCAGGGAAGCGTGCTTGCACCACTGCTGTACAACATCTACACGAATGACCAACCTATAGACGGTGTCACACGCCGTTTTATACATGCTGATGACTTATGTGTCACTCCCGAAGTACTGATTTTAACACAGTGGAGAAAACGCTTTCTGAGGCCTTGGAGGGACTAACATCCTACTGTGAAGAAAACCACCTTCGCGCAAACCCATCAACGACGCAAGTTTGTGCATTCCACCTCACAAACCGTGAAGCCAAACGCCAGCTTAAAGAAACCTGGTGTGGAGCAACACTGACACATTGCGAGCACCCTATCTACTTAGGAGTCACCCTTGACAGATGCCTCACCTTCAAGAACCACATCAAAAAGACAAAGGCAAAAGTGAGCGCACAAAACAACATCCTGAATAAGCTCACTAACACAAAATGGGGAGCAAGCTCGAAAACATTGCGAACCAGTGCACTTGCTCTTTGCTATTCCACTGCCGAATATGCCTGCCCTGCATGGGAAAGATCTACTCGTGCTAAAAAGATGGATGCCGTTCTGAATGCAAGCTGCCGACTTATCACAGGTTGCTTAAAACCAACAGCCTATATATCCTGTCAGATATCGCTCCCCCTGATATAAGAAGAACGGTAGCCAGCAAGAAAGAGCAACTCCGTCAAACATCAGATGAGAGGCACCCCCTACATGGTCATACACCTACACCCAGCCACTTAAAGTCAAGGAAGAGCTTCATGAACAGTGTTGTTCCATTACAATCAACCCCATCTGAAGCCCGCATCGCCTTGAGAAAAGACCGGCTCACCAGTCTCGAACAACCCCCAGCAATGGAAATTCTACCAGATGAAAGCCATCCCCCAGGAGCTAATTGCAACTGGGTAACCTAGAAGTGCCTTAATAAACTTAGGACTGCTGTAGGTTGTTCAAAGGTGTCACTAAGCAAATGGGGATGTACAACCAGCCCGACAACTTGTGAATGTGGAACTGAGCCACAGACTATGCAACATCTCCTGCAATGCCTATCGCTAGAGGAACCCTGCACTGTTGCAGATCTTGCCGAATTCAACAACAAGGCGCAAAAATATGTCCAGTTCTGGCTGGGCCATGTATAGAATGTCTGTGGACACAATAAGATGACGACACAAATCTGATTTATTTGATTTTTATATTATCCATTATCCTTTATAACTAGGCTGCATTTAATTAACATCAGCAGAAATAGACCCAATGACAAAAATTCATCACAAAATCCAATCACTGTGGTTACTTGTGAACTCGCTGGTGTCTCAGCAGGATGGACGACCGAGTGAATCCCCTCCCACACTCAGTACAAGTGAATGGCCTCTCCCCAGTGTGAGTGTGTTGGTGTGCACTGAGTTGAGACGACCACTTGAACCCAGTCCCACACTGAGAGCACCTGAAGGGTCTCTCGTCAGTGTGAACACGTTGATGGGATATCAGTTCTCCAGAACTTTTCCAGCACTTCCCACAGTCTGGACATTTAAAAGGTCTCTCTCCAGTGTGACCTCGCTGGTGTTTCAGCAGGTTGGATGATCGAGTGAATCCCTTCCCACACTCAGAGCAGGTAAATGGCCTCTCCCCCGTGTGAACTCGCTGGTGTGTCAGCAGGTCAGATAACTGAGGGAATCGCTTCCCACACTTGGAGCAGGTGAACAATCTCTCCTCAGAGTGAACTTGCTGGTGTCTCAGCAGGTCGGATGACCGAGCAAATCCTTTCCCACACTCGGAACAGCTGAACGGCCTCTCTCCAGTGTGAGCTCGCTGGTGCATAGTGAGTTGAGATGATTGCCTGAACTCAGCCCCACAGTGAGAGCACCTGAAAGGTCTCTCGTCAGTGTGAACACGTTGATGGCATATTCGTTCCCAGGAACTTTTAAAACACTTGCCACAGTCTGGGCATTGAAAAGGTCTCTCATCAGTGTGAACACGTTGATGGTACATCACTTCGGCAGAACTTTTAAAACACTTCCCACATTCTGGACATTGAAAAGGTCTCTCATCATTGTGAACCCGCTGGTGTGCCATGACATGAGATAACTGAGTGAATCTCTTCCCACACTCTGAACAGATGAATGGTCTCTCTCCAGTGTGAACTCGCTGGTGTGTCTGCAGGGTGGATGAACGAGTGAATCCCTTCCCACACACAGGGCAGGTGAATGGCCTCTCCCCAGTGTGACTGCGCTGATGTATTTCCAGCTTTGATGGAAAATTAAATCCTTTCCCACAGTCCCCGCATTTCCATGGCTTCTCCCTGCTGTGGCTGTATTTGTGTTCTGACAGGCCAGACAATCGGCTGAAGCCTCGTCCACACACAGAACACGTGTACGGTTTCTCCCCACTGTGAATGGTGCTTTTTCCTTCCATGTTCAGGTTACGATAAATTGGGTGACTCCGTCAGATCCTGATGTGAGGTTTGGTTTCAGTTTCCTGACTGCAATTCCTCCGCTTCTAATCTCCTGTGAAATTGATTTAAAACAGAAAATAGGGAGTGAGAGAAAACCCACAAAAACACAAAGGCGGGTTGTGAAATTGAGCTGAATGAATCTGGTAATCGGTGGGGCTGGCACTAGGAAAAAGTGACCATGAAAACTGCTGGATTGTTATATAAACCCAACTGGTTCACTCATGTCCTTCAGGGAAGGGAACCTGCCACCTAGTCTGGGCCTACACAGGAGTCTGGCCTCTATGTGAGGAATGGGACTAAGAGAGATGGGAACAGAAGGGGTGAAGCAAGGCATTTTATATATCTAAAACAAGACTAGAACTTTGTCATTGCTTTAACAGAATCTCTGAAAGGCCTTTACCTCCACCACCTAGAACCAGGGTAGCAGGTGAATGAGAACACCATCAGCTCCAAGTTCCCTCCAAGTCACACACTGTCCATTGTCTTCAATCCCCTACAAACTCTGGCCACCGACTCCATCATTCTCCCTGGCAACTGTCTAAGACTAAACCAGACTGTTCACAACTGTGGTGTTTTATATATAGACACGTACATAAATGGATATATAAACATTTTGTATAAATATGTTATACATACATATATATGTACATATGAATATATATGTTACACCAAAGTTGTAAACAGTGTGAAATAAAAACAGAAAATACTAGAAAGTCTCAGCTGGTCTAACTGTGTGGAGAGAGAGCTTTTCCACAGATGACGTCTTCTGTGCTCATTTCAGCCAAGGGAATGGTTAATTGTGGTTTCAGTGCTGTATCATGTCCGATCAGCTGATGGGACAAGCTTTTGTTTGTCAACCTTATCGAAACTCGTACACCCCGATCCAATCTCCCCTCAAATTCCTTTGCTCCGGAGAGAACAACCACAGTTTCTCCTGTTATCTGAAGAAGCGTCATATGGATTCGAAACATTAACTCTGTTTCTCTCTCCACAGATGCTACCACACCTGCTGAGTCTTTCCAGCATTTTATGTTTATTTCAGATTTCCAGTATTCTGCTTGTATTTCTGTGAACAGTCTGGTTCAGTCTCAGACAGTACATATAAATATCACCCTGTCCTATGTACTGAGTCCCAGTCACTCACACATCACCCTGTACTTACTGACCTAGACAGGCTTCCAGTTAAACAGAAATCAATTTAAAATTCTCACCCTTCTTTCCAAATCCGTCCATGACTTTGTTCTCCCCTATTTCTAGTCACACAGAGGCTTGAGGTGACAATAAGCAAGTAACATACACACCACACAAGTTGTGGGTGTGTGCAAATAAACTAACCCTTTGAATTCATCCTATCTTGACTTTGCTGTGGGGTTACTAATAGAAATTATATCATATGAAAACCAAGGGTTGGAAAATACTTAAAAAGAGGGAAGCAAATCAAAAACACCTTTCTGTTTGTGGATGGGAAATGAAAGAAATCAGTGTGGTTTAAATTAACCCCCATCTTGTTCATAAAATGTTGCAGTAATGTTACTTGTTTTGGCCCTGTCTCAGCTCATGTTTCTGAGCTCTCATCTATTCGTTATGACCTCAAGTCTTGACTGGCTGGCCTCCATGATAAACTTGAGTTTATCCAAATCTCCGTTGTCTATGTCCTCTGCACGAGTCCCATTCACTCACCCATCACCCTGTCCTCACTGACCTATACAGGCTCTGGTTAAACAGCAACTCAATTCAAAATTCTCATCCTTCTTCTCAAATCCCTCCATGACTTTGCTCTCCCCTATTACCAGTCACACAGATGTTTGAATATTTTACCACAGAGAAACATACATTAGGTTCTGATGAATCGAGTGACTCTGTCAGGTTTTGATCTGATGCTTGGTTTGAGTTTCCCACTTTCAAATTCTGCTCAGCCAATACCCTGTAAAAAAAAAAACATTGCTGTCAGTCCAATAACGAGCAGAGACAAACATTTGTCTTGGTTTGAGTTTGCTGTGTGCAAATCCTCCCCTTCTAACCCTCTGTAAAAGGAGTTTCCAAAATCCATCCCTGTCAGTCCAGGATAGAAAGTCACAACATTCTCTCCTCCTGCTACCTGGACCAGGATGACTGCGCATGCGCCCTGCTGCATTAACTCGGGCCTTAAACTGTGGACGCGACCCTGCAGCTGTTACCGGCCCGTTCGGTGCGAACGCGGGCCTGATAGGTTCTTATTCAGGTTTTGAGGCCTCCACTGCGTGTTTATGAATCCTTCCCACCCACTCTGCCACCTCCATTACCCTCCTACAATCGGCCGCTTCTCTCCGGCCACAGAATCGAGATGTCCGCCTCCTCGCAGCTGCAGAACCAGCACTGCGCATGTGCTAATCTAAAAGCGAACTGCGCATGCCCGACTCACAATGCAACTACGCCTGCGCAAGAGGTTCCTGCAATGAGAATAGGGCACATTCTGTCTCGCGACGACTGCCGGGCGAGAGAACAGCCATTGAAATTAAATATTGTTCAATCGCAAATTATGTTATGTGATCCGATTAAGATTAGCGACATAGGGAGATATATAAAATTATTAAATCAATTTATGCAGCACCCAAAATGCACGTTCTGTACTGGGTGTAATTAACAGCAGAACAAACCCCTACAGTTAGATGTGAACTCCCTGGAATCTCAGCAACTGAGGTGAACTAGTGATTTTTTTTCATCACATACGAAAAATCTAATCTGTGTCTTGCCAGAATGCACCATTTGTGGATCAAATTCTTCGAACTTTTAAGGCCGTAATGTTAACAGATGGAGAAACTGACTAAATCCCTCCTCACACGTGAAATACCTCTCTCCATTTTGACTGTCTCAGTAAATGGGATGACTGAGTGAATTCCTGCCCACTTTCAGTTGATGAACTGTCTTTCTGCAGTGGGATTTTACCCATGGGTTCCTATCTCAGACGTGGATCTCTAACCATTCTGAGAAGAGATTCCAGATTCTCAACACTCTACATTGATAGAAAATCAAAATACTGCAGATGCTTTTAATCTGAAATTAAAGCAGAAAGTTCAGAAATCCTCATCACTTCTGATAATGAACGTGGACACAGAATCATAGTTCACATTTTAGGTCGTGACCTTTCATCAGAACTGGATAACTGGATTCAAGTTCAAAGACCGGAATCATTCATTATGTTTCCGTTTCCATAGATACTGCTGAATGCTTCCAATATTTTCTGTTTAAGTTCGGATTTCTGGGTCACTGTGAATCAGTTTTCTGTCACTTAACGTTACCTGGTTAAATAGGTAAAAGATTGAGGTTTTAAATAATGAGACAGCAGTCACTGTAACTCTGTTCAGCATGAAATGAAACAAAATGGCAATTGCTCATCTTTTAAAAATTCTTTCATGGGATGTTGGTGTCGCTGTCAAGAGCAGCATTTGTTCACCATCCCTAATTACCCTTGAATGGGGTGACTTGCTCGGCTATTTCAGAGGGCAGCTAAGAGTCAATCACATTGCTGTGGGTCTGGAGTCACATGAAGGTCAGATTGGATAAGGACACCACATTTCTTTCCTGAAAGGATATTAGAACCAGATGGGTTCTCAGGACAATCGAAGAAAGCTTCAATTCACCATTATTGAGACTAACTTTCAATTCCAGATTTATTAATTCAATTCCCAATTCATCAAGGCTCATTCAACAGCATCTTCCAAACCCGTGACCTCTACCATCTTGAAGGACAAGGGAAGAGGAGTATAGCAACACAACCACCTGCAAATTCCCCTCCAAGACTGATTTGGAATTGTATCAGCGTTCGTCCACTGTCACTGGGTCAAAGTCCTGGAAGCCCCTCCCCAACAGCACTGTGGGTATACCTGCACCACGTGGACTTCAGTCATTCAAGGACAAGCTCACCAACAACTTCTGAATGGAAAATTAAGGATGGGCAAGATATGTATTGGCTGAGCCAGCTATGCCCACACCCCATGAAAGAATAAAAAATCAAAATGTCAAGTTGTGGTGGAATCTGAAGCCTTATGCCTGGGCCTCTGGATTAATTCTCACTAATTTTATTACTGTACCGCTTCCATCCCGAAACAATTGAAGGGTAAATCTTCCACGTGAGACCTAACCGGGTAATTTCATGTTTAAAACAAACACAATGACCACAGCACAAGAAAAACAAAAAAATACTGGAAAAACTCAGCAGATCTGACAACACCTGTGGAGATTAAGACAGAGTTATCGAGTCCATGTGACTCTTCCTCAGAGCTGGGTTTCGAGTCATACGGACTCGAAACATTAACTGTCTTTCTCTCCACAGATGCTGCCAGACCTTTTTCCAACATTTTTTGTTTTTGTTTCAGTTTTCCAGCATCCACAGTATTTTGTCTTTATCATAATGACCACTGCACTCGGGAAATCAGTGTCACATATTCTGTATAGAGGGGCCATACATCTATCACTCTCATTCACAACCAGAAAATGCTGGAAATACTCGGCAGGTCAGGCTGAGTCTGTGCAGGGAGAAACAGTTAATGGTTCAGGTTGCTGAACTTTCATCAGAACTGGGAAAAAGTTAGACATGTTACAGATTTTCAGAAAGTTCACGGACAGGGCAGTGGGAAGTGGGAGAGAACAGAAGAGAAGGTTTCTGATCAAATGGAAGACAGGAGAGAATAAATAACAAAAGGGATGAGGATGTAAGGGAAAAGCGATGGTGATGGAACTAGTAAAGAAACTAAAGGTTGGAGAGTCATTTTGTGTCTGTCATATCTTTCTGCTCTGATTGGAAATATGTTGCTTCTCTGTTGACCCATTTCACTTCTGTCCCACACCGAAAACCCTCAATCCTTCCCCACCGTTACCTTTTACTAACATTTCATTGAGTAAACACGCAAAAGACACACGGGGGTTTTGTGGGGGCGGGGGGGGGGAAGGTGGGGGAGTGTCGGGGGGCGGGGAGTGGGGGAGTGGGTGACGATGATTATTTTGAGACATCGAATCAATGAAAAGTAGAAACCTTTAGGAGGCCATTCGATCCACCATGCCCATGTTGGCAGTAAAAGAACATTCCAGTCTAACCCCACATTCTAGCTCTTGCTCTATATCTCCTGTGGGTTCCCACACCTCAAAGGTTTCACAAGTGTGTTCTTTGTTAATCCTATTGAGATTTATGTCTCAAACAAGCACAAGATCAACGTCTGTAACAGTGGCTGAGCAGTTAAGGTGATGGTTTTGAAATTCATTGCGCTCTCCCTGCACAGCTATGAATTCCGCTGACTACACTCTTCATCATTTCCAATTTTAATCAGGTGCCGACAGAGTTAATTATCGGTAAATGGAGCAAAAACCATCCCAAAACTCTTGTTTTTTTCTTATTTGCGCTCATCTGCTATCATTCACCAAATTTCCACTTGGAAATGGAACAAAAATGAAGTCAGGCTGTTGGCATTCTTGCGTTCTAGGTGTTTGTCTCTCCTTAGAGACAATCCCTTGCCCTCTGTGACTCTCGGTGCCTATGTCTGTTTGTGTTCCTCTGTGTGTGTGTGTCAATGTGGTTCAGCTCCCCATTTTTAGCATCCAAAAATCATTCACGTTACTTAGTGTAGCTTCATATTAAAGTCGTATAAGATGGGAGTGGGAGGGGGCGAGGAGCAATTTTAAAACATGCAAGGGGAGGTTAATTTAGTTATTACTTGATTTATTTTAATGGACGCTGTCCATCTACTAAGTGCTGTAAGTTTCAAATAATCATCTAATCTATTGCCATCTTGAATGCTTCGATTGAACCTGCCTCCACCACAATTCTAGGCATTGCATTCCAGACTCTAACCACTTGCTGTGTGAAAAAGTTTATTCTCACATCATCTTCTTTTACAAATCACTTTACGTCTGTACCCTTTTGTCCTGTATCTCTTGGTGAGGGGGAACAGTTTCTCCCAATCTACTCTATCCAGGCCTCTCATGACTTTGAACTCTTCTATCAAATCCCCTTTTAGCCTTCTCCTTTCCAAGGCGAACAGTCCCAACCTCTCCAATCTATCTTCATAACCGAGCACCATTTAAACTGACAGGTACTGAGTCCTTGTGGTCGAATGTTTAAGGCAATGGGCACATCGAGAGAATGAATTTGTAAATACAAATGGTCCAGACTGATATCCCTCGGACATTAGGAACTGTTTACATTGCTGTCAGGTGTCGCAAGGAACAGGAAGATAAAAGTTGATTCACAAATGTTACAGGAATGGATAGGTTATAATCACCAGGAAAGGCTGGACAGCCTGAAGCTCTTTTCACTAGAAAAGAGAAGGCTGAGAGATGACCTGATAGAAATGGGATGCTTTTTCCCTGTTTCGTCAGGGGTTCGAGGTGAAATTTATTCACTCAGCTGCAGATTTACATCTGCTGATCCTTCATCAAACAATGAAATGTTCAGAGATATAGAAAGAAAGATTCTACTTTGAGATGTGATTCTTAAAATTGGATTTTGTCATCTGCTGAATTAGCATTTTTTCAAACTCTCTCTGTGATTAGATTTCAACAGAAAATACACTTCAAAAGGATTTCATTGGCTCTAAAATGCCTCCTGTTGTCCTGAGTTGGTGAAAGATTCTGTTTAAATATAAATCTTTCTTTCTCTTCTTTCTGTCTGTCTGTCAATCTAAGTTAACGATCGTATGAAACTGTAATGTGTATCTCTTCCTTTCAGTGTCTACCCCACTCTCTATCTGTCTCTCTTTGTCACTGTATATCTGCCTTGCTTTCTTTCACTCTCCCAGCCTCTCTGTCTGTGTTTCTATCCCTGTTAACTCTTGTTCTCTTTGTTCCCTCTATTCTCTCACTGCCTGTGTGCAGCCAAGATTCACTAGATTGATTCCTGAGATGAGGATGAGAGATTAAGTGGGATGAGTCTGTTCTCTCTGGAGTTTAGACTAATGAGAGGTGATCTCATTGAACATTCTGAGACAACTTGACAGTGAACATGCTGAGAGGCTGTGTTTCCTCTGGCTGGAGCGTCAAGAACTGGGCTCACATTCTCTGCATAATGTGTCAGCCATTTAGGACTGAGGTGAGGAGACATTTCTTCACTCAAAGGCTTGTGCATCTTTGGAATTCTGTAGCCCAGAGGTCTGTGGATCCTCAGTCAATGAGAAGATTGGAGGCTGAGATGGATGGATTTTTGGATTTTAAGGGAATGAAGGGCTATCGGGGTCAGGGGCCAAATTGGTGTTGAGGCTGCAGATCCACCATTATCTTATTTAATGGTAGAGGTGGCTCGATGGGCTTATGGTCAATTCCTGCTGTATTGCTAATCTTCTATTTCAGTGGCAATGCCAGTCAAGGTAACGGCACAAAACCAGGCTGGTCTGGTACTGTGACCAAGTGGTTTAAAGTCCTGGATTCAGGTTACTGTCTTTCTGGAGACTTGGGTCCGAATGTTTCTCCTCTCAACGTTATAGGTGGTTTAACCTCGGGTTGCTTTGCATGCTATCTTTTGTACAACAAGCGCCACCTTAAGCTGATGCAGATTGTCTTCCCTTTTAGCAGGAAAAACGAGGAGAGAAAATACAAATACAATTGCTGTGGGGAAAAGGCGGGATTGTGGAATTAGTTGAGCTGATCTTCCAGACAGCCAGCAAGGGCATGATGGGCCGAATGTCCTGCTTCTCTGCTGTAGTCATCTACGATTTTATAACAACATCACCCTGTACATTGGGCCAATCATCGTGGCCGAGTGGTTAAGGCGATGGAGTCCAAATTCATTGCAGTTTCCTGCTTCTCACTATTCTTGGTTTTAACTGTGTCTACAGAGTTAATTATCGGTTAAATTGAATCAAATCCACCCAAACACTCGGGAGTTTTTCTATTTCTGTTTATTCACGAAAACATTTCCGAAACTTGGAGTCAGAAATGGATCAACAACGGAGCCAGGTTGGTGTCATGTTCGCTTTCTGGGTGTATGTCTCTCCTTTGAGACAAACCCTTGCCCTCAGTCGCTGTCGGTGTCTATGTCTGTTTGTGTTCCTCTGTGTGCGTGTGTGTGTGCGTGTGTGTGTCTGTGTGGTTCAGCTCCCCATTTTTAGCATCCAAAAATCATTCACGTTAGTCAGTGTAGCTTCATATTAAAGTCGTATAAGGTGGAAGGGGAGGAGTAGTTTTAAAACATGCAAGGGGAGATTAATTTAGTTATTACTTGATTTATTTTAATGGACGCTGTCCATCTACTAAGTGCTGTAAATTTCAAATAATCATCTATTGCCATCCTGAATGCCTTGGGAGTGCCTCCACCACACTTCTAGGCACTGCATTCCAGACTCTAACCACGTGCTGTGTGAAAAAGTTTATTCTCACATCATCTTCTTTTATAAATCACTTTACGTCTGTACCCTTTAGTCCTTGATCTCTTGATGAGATGGGACAGTTTCTCCCTATCTACAGGCCCCTCATGACTTTGAACACTTCGATCAAATCTCCTTTTAGCCTTCTTCTTTCCAAGGCGAACAGTCCCAACCTCTCCAATCTATCTTCATAACCGAGCAACATTTAAACAGACAAGTAGCAAGTCCTTGTGGTCAAATGTTTAAGGCAATCGACACATCGAGAGAATGAATTTGTAAATACAAATACTCCAAAATGAAATCACTCGGACATTAGGAACTGTTTCTACTGCTATCTGGTGTCGCAAGGAACAGGAAAATAAAAGTTGATTCACAAATGTTCCAGGAATGGATAGGTTATAATCATCAGGAAAGGCTGAATAGCCTGAAGCTCTTTTCTCTAGAAAAGAGAAGGCCAAGAGATGACCTGATGGAAATGGGATTCTTTGTGCCTGTTTCGTCAGGGTTTTGAGGTGAAATTTATTCATTCAGCTACAGATTTACATCTGCTGAACCTGCATCAAACAAACAATGAAATGTTCAGAGATATAGAAAGAAAGATTCTACTTTAAGATGTGATTCTTAAAATCGGGTTTTGTCATCTGCTGAATTAGCATTTTTTTCAAACTCTCTCTGTGATTAGATTTCAACAGTAAATACACTTCAAAAGGATTTCATTGGCTCTAAAGCACCTCCTGTTGTCCAGAGTTAGTGAAAGATTCTATTTAAATATAAGTCTTCCTTTCTCTACTTTCTTTTTGTCTGTCAATCTAAGTTAGTAATTGTATGAAACAGGGAAGTGTATCTGTTCCTTTCAGTGTCTACCCCGCTCTCTATCTGTCTCTCTTTGTCTCTGTACATCTGCTTTGCTCTCTTTCACTCTCTCAGTCTCTCTGTCTGTGTCTCCATCTCTGTTAACTCTTGTTCTCTTTGTTCCCTCTATTCTCTCGCTGCCTGTGTGCAACCAAGATTCACTGGATTGATTCCTGAGATGAGGGCGAGAGATTAAGTGGGATGAGTCTGTTCTCTCTGGAGTTTAGACTAATGAGAGATGAACATTCTGAGCCAGCTTGACAGTGAACATGCTGAGAGGCTGTTTTTCCCCCTGGCTGGAGCGTCAAGAACTGGGCTCACATTCTCTGCATAATGTGTCATCCATTTAGGACTGAGGTGAGGAGACATTTATTCACTCAAAGGCTTGTGAATATTTGAAATTCTGTAGCCCAGTGGTCTGTGAATCCTCAGTTAATAAGAATATTGAAGGCTGAGATGGATGGATTTTTGGATTTTAAGGGAATTAAGGGCTATTGGGGTTAGGGGGAAATTGGTGTAGAAGCTGCGGATCCACCGTTATCTTATTTAATGGTAGAGGTGGCTCGATGGGCTTATGGTCAATTCCTGTTGTATTGCTAATCTTCTATTTCAGTGGCAATGCCAGTCAAGGTAATGGCACAAAACCAGGCTGGTCTGGTACTGTGACTGAGTGATCTAAAGTCCTGGATTCAGGTTACTGTCCTTCTGGAGACTTGGGTCCGAATGTTTCTCCTCTCAACGTTATAGGTGGTTTAACCTCGGGTTGCTTTGCATGCTATCTTTTGTCCAACAAGCGTTGCCTTAAGCTGATGTAGATTGTCTTTCCTTTTGGCAGGAAAAACGAGGAGAGAAAATACAAATACAATTGCTGTGGGGAAAAGGCAGGATTGTGGAATTAATTGAGTTGATCTTCCAGACAGCCAGCACGGGCATGAAGGTCCTGCTTCTGTTGTAGCCATCTACGATTTTATAACAACATCACCGTGTACATTGGGCCAGTCGTTGTGGCCGAGTGGTTAAGGCGATGGAATCCAAATCCATTGTGGTTTCCTGCTTCTCATTATTCCTCATTTTAACTTTGTGTCTACAGAGTTAATTATCGGTTACATTGAATCAAATCCATCCAAACACTAGGGAGTTTTCCTATTTCTGTGCATTCACAAAAACATTCACGAAACTTGCAGTCAGAAATGGGCCAACAATGGAGCCCGGTTGGTGTCATGTTTGCTTTCTGGGTGCTTGTCTCTCCTTCGAGACAACCCGTTGCCCTCTGTCACTCTCGTTGTCTATGTCTGTGTGTGTTCCTCTGTGTGTGTCAATATGGATCAGCTCCCGAGGGGGTGAAAACAATTTTATCATCACAAGTTTTAATCACATTAGTTGCGCAGCCTCAGATGAAAATGTTACAGAGAAAAATGTCAGGATGAAAGATGTAAGAGGAGTTTGCAATGTTTGGAAGGAGGTGCAGCTAAGAAGTGGAAGATGTGAATGATGTTATTGATGATTGAGAGGAATGCATTGCAACCTTGTGGATTTTGTAGCTCGATTACTTTCTATGCTTTGAAGTTCAGAGAAGCTGAGGCTTCAGTTGGTAAACAAATTTTTTCTCCACGTATGTTGGCATATGGATCATTTTTTTTCAAACTTGCCCGGCTGACTCAGTCGGTAGAACATAAGATTATTAATCTTTGGGTAGTGGGCACCATTGTGTTTGTTTCAAATTTTGCTGCTTTCAAAATAGCCACCAACCTCATCACTGTGGCTCTTGTGAAACCTACAAGACAGACATTCATGACTCAAAGCAGCTGAGACACATCAAATTCAAAACACTTTCACGTCACACCTCTTTCTGCTTCTGTCCCTGCCTAGAAATGAGAAGATAACTCGCTGAAGTTACTCAGTATTTTGGTTTCAAAAGAGCCGAATACAAGGTAATCTCGCTATAATGACTGTGAATGAAGCAACAGTGGTGTTAGGGAACATAAAATTATAGAAGGTTACAGCACAGAAAGATAATTCGGCCCTGCATGCTGCTTTCAAAGAGCAGTTGTGATTGGTTGATCCATCAGGAGTGATATTTGTGTCAGTGCAACCAGTAGGCAGCAACATTTGTCCTTCTCCCACCCATACTTTGCCTCGCATCACCATATTTTTGATCAGTGCTTTGCAACCAGCCCTTCTCTTCTCCTTTTTTCATTCACTCACTCTGCATCCATATTTGTTCTTGACCTGTTCCAGCTGGTTCCAGATTGCTGGAAAATGGGAGTAGAATAGTTCAGTATTTGTTTGATCGGCACAGACTCGATGAGCCAAAGGGTTTTTTTCTGTGCTGTGGCCCTCGATGGCTCTGTGACTATGACTCTATGAGTGGCGACATTTTCAGCTGTGAGATGAGATTTCAACTCTCACTCCACTAAATGTTTCAAAAAGTGAGGGATTAACACTCGTTTTAACAATTTCACAAGACCAATAAATTTTCATTCCCTGACCAATAACCGAACCCCAGCTGCAGCGAGAGTGCTGAATGCTAACCAATAGGCCACCAGGGAAACTGGCAAGAAGCTTATCAGTTTGCCTTATCCACGCTGCTTTTGCACATTTTTTTTATTTCAGATCTCTTTTACCACAGATCTCTTTTGCCTGTTTAGGTGGAACACAAACGAATTCTTCAGCCAGTGACAGCAACAGTTATTGTGATCTGGAACATGAAATTGACAGTGCGGTGAAAAAGTCCCTCAAGCTGCTCATGTGTAACTTTCAATTTCCAAAACCCACCAACCTCATCACTGCGGCTCCTGTGAAACTGACAAGGGAACACACGGCAGAAATTCATCACTGAAAGTAACTGACACACATCAAATTCTGCTGCTTTCATGTCACATCTGTTTCTACATCTGTCCCTGCCCACCCCCCCGGTCCCTGCCACCCACCACCCCCTGTCCCTGAACCCCCCCTCCCCGCCATGACCGTCCAGCTCCCTCTGCCCATCCAGCTCCCAGGTCAATTCGCTGCTTGATGTAGACACAGTCAGTGAACACGGGCTTTCCCTGGAAAGCAGGGAGAGGGAACGTCAAACCCAAGAATTTTAGAGGGATGGGTTTGAAGATGACATGGTAAAGATAAACCAGGACCTAATTTTCCTGATTCTCTCACATACATGAATGTGCACAGTGCTGATTATCCACAGTTACAGACTCCTTCTGGTCTTTTACACGTTGTTAAGGTTTGAACCCACTCACGAGAGTGGATTATAAAATGGCAGAATGACTGTGAAAGGAGTAACCATTGTTTTAGGAAGTAACAATTCATGGAAAGATATAGCAAAGAAAGAGGCCATTCGGCCCTGTGTGCTGCTTTCAAAGAGCAATGTGATTGGCTGACCTCAATATTCAAGGATATTCATCATTTAGGAAGGACAGGCAAAAAGGACACGGAGGTGGGGTATTGTTGTTAATAAGGGACAAGATCAGTACATTCGTGAGACAGGATCTTAGATTGAAGGATCAAGTAGTAGAATCAGTTTGGGTGGAGCTCAGAAACAGCAAGAGGGAACAAATATTGGTGGGTGTTATTTACAGGCCATCAAACTGTAGTGGTAATGTTGGGCACGGTATATATCAGGAAATTAGACCTGCAAGTGACATGGGTAATACAGGAATAATATTCTGCCTTGCACCACCAGCTCTATAGTCAGTGCTCTGTAACCTATCACAGCCCTTCCCTTTTATTTCCACTTCCCCTCTCCATCTTTGTGTTTGTTCTCAATTTGTTCCACGTGTGACATTTCTAACACATGTGAAACTTCAAATCTCATTCTCCAGTTGACTCGGTGTTGGACTTCCTCATCGATGAATGGTCCCTTGGGAGAGATGGCTGCTGCGATAAGGGATTTGCTGCACATACTATATGCCCACCCCATCCAGGTGGATGGCACGAGGGATGCTTAACTGGCCCAGGGAAGGTTGCTGAAGGACCTTCATCTTGGCAATGTTTAAGGATAGGCCAAGCCTCTTATGTGAGATGTTGAAGAGGCCAAGCGTCCTTTGCATATCCCCTACAGCGTAAACCATCATGCAGCCGTCATCCTCAAACTGAAGGTCGTGGATGTCCATGGTGGTGAGTTTTGGTTTTTGTCCAGAAGCAACCAAGTTTGAAGAGCTGCCCGTCCAGATATTGTTGAATGTTGACACTATGTGGTAGTTCATCTTGGATGAGGTGGACGATGACAGTCAGATAAATGGTGAACAAGTTGGGGGCGATCACACAACCTTGCATGGCCCTGGTCCGAATGTGAAAGGAGTCAGTTTCAGATCCTTCACTCAGGACGGAGGTGGTCATGCTGTCATGCAGGAGTCGCAGGATGGTGACAAACTTCAATGGGCAACCAAAGCGCTGGAGGAAGATCCATAGCACTTCATGACTGAAAGAATCAAACACCTTGGTCAGGTCGATGAAGATGAGGAACAATTCTTGATTTTGTTTCTGAACTTTTTCGTGAATAGCATTTGAAACTGGGGAACTGAGCCACATTGACACACACACAGGGGAACACACACAGACAAATACACCAATAGTGACAGAGGGCAAGGGGTTGTCTCTAAGGAGAGACAAAAACTCAGAAAGCAAGCATGACACTAAGTTTTGTTTCAGTTCCAACTGGAAGTTTCGTGAATGTTTTCATGAATGAACAGAGATAGGAAAACACCCGGGTATTTGGATTGATTTTATTTAACTTAATCGATAATTAACTCTGTAGCCACACAGTTAAAACCAGGAGTAATGAGAAGTGGATTTGGCCTCCGTTGCCTTACCGACCCGGCCACAATGGTTGGCAGCAGTGATGAGGTTGGTGGGTTTTGGAAATTGAAAGTTGCACATGAGCAGCTTGTGGGACTATTTCACCTCACTGTCGGTTTCATGTCTCAGCTCACAGCAATCGTTCTTGTCATTTGTAGTCTCAAGTGATGAAATGGCAAAAGTGGCATGGATGAAGCAAGCTGGTCAGGCAACTTCCTTGTGATCTCATGGTTAGGATTCTGTGCTTTCACCTCCACGGCCTGGGTTCAATTCCTGGGCAGGGGTTGAAAATAGTTGCTCTTGTGCAATTTCTCCACATGCATATGAACTCCTTCCTGACCAGCACCATAAATACTGTCAGCTTCACCAGAATCAGTCCAGCTGGGTTTAAGGTTCGGCACTAATAATGGAAATGTCGGCTGAGCAATAAATCTGGAACAAGTACAGAGGTGAAGAGATTTAGTGAAATGAAAAGAGACGGACAGTGAAAGGCTGCAAGGAACCAGACATGAACTGACTACAGAGATGCTGTGTCCTTTGGCTACAATGAAATAACCAAACTTTGCCAGACCTGCTCTTATTGATTCTCTGATTGCATATCCCGAACTGGAACACACCATCACACCGAGTGGATCCATTGTTTGTTTAAGTGTTCTCCACTGTGTAACATGTGGGCACTGAGTCAATTAGCAGACTGAAGTCAATTCACCGTCTGAACTAAAAAAAGCACATAAACAGTCAATCTCCTTTGGAAACGTTTGAACCCGCTGTTATTCTCTGTACTATTTACCATAAAGTACATGAATAATATTTGGAATGGTAAAAAAAAAATGTGTTCAACACCTCGGGAAACTGAAGCACATTGACACACACTGAGGAACACACACAGACATATACACGGAGAATGACAGGGGCCTAAGGAGAGACAAACACCCAGAAAACAAGGATGTCACCAAATTGGCTGTTTGTTCCATTTCTGACTGCAGATTTGGTGAATGTTTGCAGATGAACAGAAATGAAGGAACGCGGAAGTGAAGTGGGAAAAAAGACAGGAGTGTTTGGAAGGTTTTGATTCTATTTAACCAATAATTAATTCTGGAGATACCAAAAACGCAGTTGGCAGGTATGGGGGGAAATCCCAGTAGGTTTCGAATCCATCTCCTTAACCACTCAGCCCTGACTACAAACATTAGGTAAACCGTAATGTTGTTCAAATAAAACCGGAGAATGGTTACAACAGAGAAAGCTGGACTCGGTCCCTGCCAAATCCGGTCACCCTGCAATTAATCCTTGTTCTTCCGACCAAAATGAAGCACTGCAGGCATCAGCTACCCCAAGCACACCTTGACGGATTTGTTGTAATGTCAGATGAGTGGAAATGTTTGCTGCTGTGGGACTTGAACCCATGGGTTCCTGAAAAAGCTGGAGTTCGAAATCGAACGCCTGAGACTGCTCGACCACTCAGTACGCCACTGTAACCATTGCCTTGAATGATATCAGCATTGAATTAGAACATTACAGGAGCATAATTTGAACCATTTTGTCACTGGAGCCACTCAGTATTAGAGAAGCAGAGCCAAGGTTACACCACAGATAGAGGCCATTTGGCTCAGTTCATAGGGACATAGGAGTTATGAACAGGAGTCGGCCATTCAGCCCTTTGAGTTTGCTCTGTCATACAGTAAGATCATGGCTGATCTGGTTGTGATCTCAACTCCACTTTCATGTCTGACCCCATAACCCTTGACTTCCGTGTCTGTCAAAAATCTGCCTAATTTTTCCTTGAATAAATTCGGGGACCCAGCCTCCACTGCTTTCTGGGGAAGATATTTCCACAGACTAATGGCCCTCGGTGGAAGAAAAAAACATCCTCATTTCTGTCTGAAAAGGGAGGCCTCTTACTCTTCTGGAAACTAACTCACGTAGTCCCACTCCCCCGCCTTTTACCTGGAGACCTGCACTTTCTGGCCAATTCTCTTTTGAAATCCGCGATTGAATCTGCCTCCCGCACACTCGCAGATAGTGCATTCCAGATCCTAACCACTCACTGTGTAACAGACACCCCTTTGGAATTGTACACTTTATGTGATGTTGCATCTCCTCATTCTTCAGACCAAAATCAATCACTTCATACTTGCTACATTAAATTTCGGCTGCCTCTTGCCCACCCAAATGGATTTATTGAAGAGCCGGAAAGGAGAACCAACTCAAACTAGGAATGAAAGAGTGAGAATGAAAGAGGAAGCGAAGTGACGGGTTTTGTAGATCCCAAGGAAAAGAGACTCCACGATCAGTTCATTGTGACAGTTCACACAGCAACAAGAAAACAATATTCCATGATGAGAGCCAAACCCGGGCGGCAGGAGTGGGAGCGCCAAATAATAGCATGTTTAGTTCAAACACAGAAGACTTGTTCAGCCAATAACAGCATCGAGTGTGTTAGACATGAACATGAAGTGAACAGTGAGGTGAAATAATGCCACAAGCTGCGGTTGTACAGCTTCCAATTTCCAAAACCCACCAACCTAATCAATGCGGCTCTACTGAAACTTTCAAGGCAAATATTGATTCTTTCTAAGGTGCTGTCCCCAGAACTATACACAGTCCTCCAAGTGTGATCTAACCAGGGCTTTGTATAGCTGTGGCAAACCTTTCCCTCCTTTCTATAACAGCCTCTGTTAAAGGTTGAGCAGCAAGGGGAATTCGATTGTATTTATCGGCTGAGAAAAATGGGGACATACTTGATCAGAATAAACATCATTTAAAAAAGTAAATTGTAAATAATAGCTTAAATAAATATTTTTTGATTGAAAAACAGTATAATAATCCCCAGTCCAACTATTTGTGTCATTGGGTCAAGGAAATTTTGTTGGCACTGAAGAACTTAGCAGACCGGGCACTGCAGAAGCTCCTACTCATCTTTCAATGCTTTAATTTTTTTCAAACAAGTACAGAGTCAGGGAAAAGAGAGTGGGAAAGGAAGAAGGAACAAACGGTTTTGTGAATGGATGGAAGGCTGGAGTGGTTAAATGACAAAGAGGATGTTGGTCCAAGGCAACATTGGGTGATAATGAAATAAGGAAATAAACTAATGAGACAAGTGAAAGAAAGGACAGGACTAGAGGAGGGATAAATGTTCACAGCAGAAACATAACCAGCACCTACTGTCTGAAAAAAAATTGTAGTGATGGTTATTATCTGTAATTCTTGAAATGAATGTTGAGTCTGGAAAGTTAACCAAAGATGAGCTGCTGTTCCTCGAGTTTCCTTTGAGATTCATTGGGACAGTGCGGGAGGCCGAGGACAGAGAGTTCAGAGTGGGACTGGGGAAGAGGAGAATTAAACTGGTAAATGCTCAGAAGCTCAAGGCCACACACACAGACCGAATAGTGATGTCTCACAAAGCAGTCACCCAATCAAGAGTTAGTCTCCTCAGTGTAGGGGAGGTCATACTGTGAGCAGTGAATACAAAATATTAAATTGCAAGGACAAGCAAATCACTGTGTCACAAGCAAATCAGTGTATCTCGGGCCCTGGTACATGGGGTGGGAGGAAGGGAAATGGCGTTTGCTCCATCTGCTGTGCTTGAATCGAAATGATTCACAGTGTTGTTCAAAAAACACAAGAAATAGGAGCAGGGCTAGACCATACGGCCCCTTGAGCCTGCTCCACCATTAAATGATCTTTCACGTCAACTCCACTTTTCCACCCATCAATTCCCTTAGTGTCCAACAATTCCTGCATTTCCATGTGAATATACTCAAGATGGAGAACGATAGGTTCAATTCAAGTTTTAATACAGGAGATGCACAGTCAGTATGGAGATGACTTCCTAATTCTTCCTCTAACTACTCCTGCTCCCTCTCTCAAAGTTTACATTGTCAATTCTTCCCCCTCCTTCCAATTCCACAGTGAGATTTCTCCCCCAACCAATTCCACACTGACATTCATTCCGCCTCCCTCCAATTCCATAATGAGATTCCTTCCCCCTCCCTCCAACTCCACACTGACACTCCTCCCCCCTCTCCAGTTCCACACTGACACTCCATCCCCCTCCCTCCAATTGCACACTGTCACTCCTTCCCTCTCCCTCCAATTCCACACTAATACTTCTTCCCCCTCCCTCTAATTCCATACTGACACTCTTTCCCCCACCCTCTAATTCCATACTAACATTCCTTCCCCCTCCCCCACTTTAATCTCCTGCTGTCACCTTCCTGCGCTCACCATTACTCACTGCCTTCTTGATGAGGTTTAAACAACTGATTGCTCCTGCACACTCTGGGAAAGAATTCCTGTACACAATGCGGAGTCGTGTTTAATCACTTGATAGAGCAATAGGAGCAGGCAGGAAACAGCCAAGGTGTGTGGGAGCACCAAAGGACAAGGAGAGGCCGGAGCTGTGCTGAGGGGGTGAAGAGCAGCCGACAATGGTGTTTCATGTCTGTGGATGTGTCGTGGGCCAGATCAATGGGATGTTTTGTGGACATCCCTGAACTCAGAGAAATATATTGCTGCAGAAAACTAATGCAATGTTTTATGTTTCAGACAAGAATATTTAAAAAGCTGTACCTCCAGCATTGTACTCAATAACCAACATCAGCCACCGATGTGTTCTTGTGTCATTATGTTAGCTCCTGTTACATGAACAATGAGAAAGAGATTTTGCTGAGAACAAGTATCATAAAGTTTATTCATAGGGCAACTACATACATGACAACTCTATCACTGACACCTATAGGTCTGGGCTGTATCACTGAACAGGCTGATTGACAAACTGACTTTCCTGATGGATTCCAAAGTGCAGGGGCTGTCATTCAAGGTGGGACTGGTACTTATATACAAGAATGTCACACGGTCTGATGTCACAATATCACTTGGTCTGACGTCACAATACCACATGATCTGATGTTACAATATCGCATGGTCTGATGTCAGAATATCGCATATGTATTATGTTACCATCAGCTCTCTTAAAGTTACATGCCTGTCTGATCATAGATACATGCGATATTACATGACCTTTCCAACGTAGATTATTTGGAGAGAATGGTGAATTTGATGTTCAAATTAGCTCAGACCCCATGTTATAAAATAGATATAGGAACATTGTACAAGGTACAAGAAATATTTGCTGGAATGATGCAAGGACTGGCAAGTCAGAACTATCAAGACTGAACAGGTTGAATATGTTTTCTCTGTTAATGAGAGGGCAGGATGGCCTTGTCGAGGCCTTTAAGGTTCTGAAGGAGTTTGACAGGGGAGGTGTTTCTACCTAAGAATCAGCAAGAATAAAAATAAAGGCAAAGTACTGCGGATGCTGGAAATCTAAAACAAAAACAAAAATGCTGGAAAACTCAGCAGGTCTGACAGCATCTGTGGAGAGAAAGGCAGAGTGAACGTTTCGAGTCCACATGACTCTTCTTCAGAATAAAAATAAGTTAGCCACCAATAAATCTAACGTGCAATTGTGGACCAACTTCATTAACCAGAGATAGAAATAGAAAATGCTTCAAATACTCAACATATTTGGCAGCATATGTGGTTTGAGAAACAGAGTTAATGTTTCAGGTCTGTATACTGATGCAGTGCTATTCTGATGAAAGGTCACAGATGTATTCACAGATACTGGCAGATCTGCTGAGCGCTTTGAGCATTGCCTGTTTTTGTTTCAGATATCCAGTATCTGAAGCACTTTGCTTTTTTTTTAACTGGGGTTTTTTAACTGGGGAATATTATGAATGTGGAATTCATTAGCAGAAGGGTTTGAGATTCCTGTCTTAGCTGTAACTCATGGATAAAATCCCACCATGAAGAGATCATTCAGCAGCTGAAAGTGGAAATAGAGTCACTGTATTTACTGACACAGTAGCACAGTCACACCAGAGGGAGACCAATTTGGTGCTTTGAGAGAGACGCTAGCATAGTGGTAATGTCATTATGAGAATTAATACTTGAGAGACCAGCTAATCTTCTGGGAATATGGGTTCAAATCCCACATCAGCTGGTGAAACTTTAAATTCAGTTAATAAATTCTGGATTTAGAAGCAAGTCTTAGCAATGGCGATTATGAAACCATCGTTAATTGTTCTAAAAATCTATCTGGTTCACAAACGTTCTTTAGGGAAGGAAATCTGCCCTCCCTACCTGGTCATGTAAATCCAGACACACAGTATTGTGATTGATTCTTAAATACCCTCTGAAATGGCCCAGCAAGCTACTCAGTTCACGGGAAAATCGGGATGGGCTTTAAATGCTGACCCTGCCAGTGACACCCACATCCCATGGAAGTTTTAATGTCTTCATGTGGGCCGGCCTGTTAACACTTCAAGTTTAGACATATAAGGGTTTTGATCCTGAATTGGTGCATTATTAACAGGCAAGACACAGTTTAAATGTTCTGTGTATGGGGGGGAGAAAAATCACTGATTCATCCCACCTGCTGAGTTTCCAGTGAGTTCACATCCAACTGTAGGGCTTTGTTCTGCTCTTAAGCATACCCAGGACATAAATGCCTGTGCACTTTGGTTGCCGTATTCGTGTTTTTAATAATTTTATATCTTGGGCCTATGGTTCCAATTGTAATTGGGTCACAACATCTAATTTTCTATTTAACAAGATGAGGTGTCAATGGCAGGCCTCTTACGCAGCATTCACGGCAAATCAGAAAATGCCCTATATAAAAACAAAAACCTGCGGATGCTGGAAATCCAAAACAAAAATAGAATTGCCTGGAAAAACTCAGCAGGTCTGGCAGCATCGGTGGAGAAGAAAAGAGTTGACGTTTCGAGTCCTCGTGACCCTTCAACAGAACTAGGTGAATCAGAGGAAGGGGTGAAATATAAGCTGGTTTAAGATGTGTGTGTGTATGTGGGGGGTGGCGGTGGTGGGTTGGGTGGGGGGAGAGAAGTGGAGGCGGGGGGGGGTGTGGTTGTCTGTGACATCTTTTGATGATCTGCTTCTATCACTGCTTGTTTGTCCCTACAGTTTTTCCAGGTAATTCAGAATATGCCCTATCTTCACTACAGGAGCACTCGCGCAGACGCAGTGATGAGTTGCGATCTGAGCACGCGCAGTGGGCGTTCCATTTGGCGCATGCGCATTGTGAGTGCTGCAGTGGTTGGGAGGTGGTTGTCTCGGTTCCGGAGCCAGAGAAAAAACGGCCGATGTTTGAGGGTAATGGAACCGGTGGAGTGGGTGGGGAAGGTTCACAAACACCCAGTGGCGATTCAAAGCTCCGAAAAAAGAACCAACTGATTCGGCGCTTCCACTAAAACAGGGCGACAAATGCAGGGCCCCATCTCCGCTGACAGCCCCGGGTTAACGGCCGCCATCTTTATCACTGTGTGCAGCAGGGCGCATGCGCGGTCATCCTGGTCCAGGTAGCAGGAGGAGAGAATGTTGTGAATTTCTACCCTGGACTGACAGGGATGGATTTTGGAAACTCCTTTTACAGGGGGTTAGACGGGGAGGTTTGGAACACAGCAAACTCAAACCCAGAGAAACGTTTGTCTCTTCTCATTGTTTGTTCTTAGGCTGACAGTGCTGCCATTTTTTTGACAGGATAGTAGAAGAGCAGTTTTGAAGGTGGAAAACTCAAACCAAACATCAGATCAAGATCTGCCAGAGTCACTTGATTCATCATGACCTAACCGTATGTTTGTTTTATGTGTGCTGAAAGTCTGTGACTGGCATTAGCGAAGGGCAGGAAGGGATTTGAAAACAAGGATGAGAATTTGAAACTGAGTTCCTGTTTGACCAGGAGCCTTTGTAGGTCAGTGAGGACAGGGTGATGGGTGAACGAACAGGACTCAGTGCAGAAAACATAGACAGTGGAGATTTAGAAAATCTCAATTTTCTGACAGTTTGAATGTGGGAGGCCATCCAGAAGTGAATTAGAATAGTCAAATTTGCTTCACTAATGTCCTTCGGGGAAGGGAACCTGCCACCCAGTCTGGGTCTACACAAGATTCTGGCATCTATTGAAGGACAGAAAGAGGGAGAGAAGAGAGAGACTGAACAGAGAGGTGGGAGCAGCAGGTAGTGAAGGAGATGATCTTATTACCCGCTTCTCGTCAAGAATTCTCTTGGAATCTCCCTCCATCTCCATCCAGGGTAGCAGGACCATGTGAACCAGTTGGGTTTTTATGACAATCCAGGTTTCATGGTCACTTTATCCTCGTGCCGGCCCCATAAATTACTAGATTCATTCAGCTCAATTTCACAACCGCCTTTGTGTATTTGTGGGTTCTCTCTCACTCCATTTTTTCCTCTTTTAAATCAGTTTCAGAAGGGGAGGATTTGCAGTCGGGAAACTGAAACCAAACATCACATCAGGATCTGACGGAGTCGTCCAATTTATCGTAACCTGAATATCATTGGATTTTGAACATGGAGGGAAAAAGCACCGTTCACAGTGGGGAGAAACCGTACACGTGTTCTGTGTGTGGACGAGGCTTCAGCCGATCATCTGGCCTGTCAAAACACAAATGCAGGGACAACAGGGAGAAACTGTGGAAATGTGGAGACTGTGGAATGGGATTCAAATCCCCGTCTAAACTGGAAACTCATCGGCGCAGTCACACTGGGGAGAGGCCGTTCACCTGCTCTGAGTGTGGGAAGGGATTCTCTCAGTCATCCACCCTACTGAGACACCGACAAGTTCACACTGACGAGAGACCTTTTAAATGTTCCGACTGTGGGAAGTGCTATAAAAGTTCGCGGGAGCTGATATCCCATCAACGTGTTCACACTGACGAGAGACCGTTCAGGTGCCCTCACTGTGGGACCGGGTTCAAGACGGTAACTCACCTCAAGATACACCAGCGAGTTCACACTGGGGAGAAACCGTTCACCTGCTCTGAGTGTGGGAAGGGATTCTCTCAGTCATCCACCCTACTGAGACACCGACAAGTTCACACTGACGAGAGACCTTTTAAATGTTCCGACTGTGGGAAGTGCTATAAAAGTTCGCGCGAACTGATGTCCCATCAACATGTTCACACTGACGAGAAACCGTTCAGGTGCTCTCATTGTGGAACTGGGTTCAAGCATTCACCTCAGCTCACTGTACACCTGCGAGTTCACACTGGGGAGAAACCGTTCACCTGCACCGTGTGTGGGAAGAAATTTGCTCACTCATCCAACCTCCTCTCACACCAGCGAGTTCACACTGATGAGAGACCTTTTAAATGCCCCGACTGTGGAAAGTGCTACAAAGGTTCCCAGGAACTGGTTGTCCATCAGGGTGTTCACACTGACAAGAGACCATTCAAGTGCTCTCATTGTGGGACTGGGTTTAGGCGATCATCTGGTCTGATTGTTCACCAGCGCACTCACACCGGGGAGAGACCATTCAGCTGCTCTGAGTGTGGGAAGAAATTCACTCGGTCATTCCACCTGCTCATACACCGGCGAGTTCACTCTGCGGTGAGGCCATTCACCTGCTCCGTGTGTGGGAAGGGATTCATTCAGTCATGCCACCTGCTGACACACCAGCGAATTCACACGTAACTACTTGTGATGTGATTTTGATGTTAATCACATCCGGGACTGAACTATGGTCACTGCGGTCTGTTTCTGCTGATGCTAACGAACTCCGGCCTAGTTATAGATGTTAATATTCTGGGTAAAGAAAAATAAATTACCTCTCTGTTCAACACACATTAGAGTGTCGAGTGTTTCTAATATCTCAAATACAAGTTACTTCCTTTTGAAGGGCTCTCCCTCTCCCCCGTCTTCTCCATCCTCATCTCCAACAACAAGTGTGAGAAGCTCATGGAGCTTCTTTGTCACTAAGATTGAGACAATCCAATCAGCTGCCTCTGCTGCTTCCCTCCCTTCCGCTAGCCCGCCAGGACAAACTGTCTCTGAAGTTCCTCCATTTGCAAGCCCTGAACTCACTTCTTTCTTCAGTTTCTCTCCCACCTCCGCTCATGTCCTCTCTGTGCTCACCTTGTCCATCAGGCCCACCTACTGCTCCCTTGGCCCTTTTCCCTGTTGGCCAGCCAACTTCTGCATTTTAGCTGGTATTGCTAACAATTCTCTCTTCTGGTACCATCCCTCTCGCCTTTAAATCCACCATCACCCATGCACAAAAGAAAACCTTTGATCTCATTGTCTTCACAAACTGCTGCCCCATCTCCAACCTCCCTTTCGTCTCCAAATTCCTTGTACTTGGTGTCCCCCAAGGATCTATCCTTGGCCCCTCCTATTTCTCAGCTACATGCTGCCACTCGGTGACATCATCCAAAAGCACCGTGTTAGTTTTCACATGTACACTGACAACACCCAGCTCTACCTCACCACTCTCCCTCTCCATTCCTCCACTGTTACTTAATTATCAAACTGCTTATCCCACACCCAGTACTGGATGAGCAGAAATTTCCTCCAATTAAAAATTGGGAAGACCAAAGCCATTGTCTTCAGTCACCACTACAAATTCCATTCCCTAACTACCAAGTCTATCCCTCTCCCTGGGAAATGTCTGAAGCTGAACCACACTGTTCACAGTCTTAGTGTCTTATTTGACCCCCCAGATGAGATTCTGACCACATAGCCACACCATCACTAATACCAGATATTTCAATCTCCACAATGTCGCCTGTCTCCACCTCACACCAGCTCATCTGCTGCTCAAACCCTCATCCATGTCCGTGTTACCTTAAGACTTGATGATTCCAATATATTCCTGGCCAGCCTCTCACATTCAGCCCACCCGTGCGGAAGCGTGAGATCATCCAAAACACTTCTGCCCATGTGTTTTTTCACACCAAGTCCTGTTACCCATTACCCCTGTGCTCACTAACCTACATTGGCTCCTGGTGAAACAATGCCTCGATTTAAAACTCACATTCTAGTTTTCAAATCCCTCCAGAGTCTCGTTTCCTCCTATTCCTGTAATCTTCATACCTTCTTCCATCTCCTTCCCTGTCACCCTGACAGTGATACACATCCCCTGGCTGGGATGGTTGTTTCTGCTCATTCTCTTCACTCTATCAGTGTCAGTCCTGAGCCAGGATGAAGGAGAGCTCAAACGTCATTGTGACGTCAGACTGAGGGCAGCATTGAGATCCAGCCCCATGTCCCCCTCCCTGAGAAAACTACAAATCTCAGTGCTCAGACCCAATGGATTCCACATGTGATCTCAGCCAAAAGGCTGAGAAACGATTATGTAACACGTTTATCACTGGGATGTCTCATATTTTGAAAAAAAAACAATCAGACTTATTGATATGGAAGTACCTGATCTAACAGGATGCTGGAAACACTCCTCCGGTCAGGGTGTATCTGGAAAGAGAAACTGAGCAAAAGTTTTAGCTCGATCATCTTTCATTCGAACATTCCTATTCCCAGCATCTCCAGTCTTCTGATTTTCTTTAATCAGTTACAGTTTGACCTTCTGAACATTTATCTAACATCTTATTATCCATTATTCACGTGGATAAAATGGCCAACTTTTAATTCCAGTTTAGCAGTAGCTAAAGTGAAGTCATATTGAAGAGGAGTCATATTGAACTGAAAGCATTAACTCTGCTTCTCTCTCCACAGATGCTTCCAGACCTGCTGAGTGTTCCAGCATGTTCTGTTTAAATTCAGATTTGCAGCATCCATGGTATTTTGCTTTTATTTCTTTGTGGTTAAGTTAGTCTTGGGGTAGATGGTAGGAGGAATAAGGGACTGAAGGAATGGTTGCTAAATTAGCTGACAACACAAAGGTCGGTAGGATAGTAAATTGTGACGAGGACATAAGGAGGCTTCAAAGGGTTAAGTGAGTGGGCAAAGATCTGGTAAATGGAGTACAGTGTGGGAAAATCTGAAATTGTTAATTTTGGCAGGAAGAATAAAAAATAAGCTTATTATCAAAATGGTGAGAGATAACAGCGCTGTAAGATTCAGAGGGATCTGGGTGTCCCAGTGCATGAATCACAAAAGGCTAGTATGCAGGTACAGCAAATAATTAGGAAAGCTAATAGAATGTTATCATTCATTGAGGGGAATTGATTCCAAAAGTAGGGAGGTTAGCTTGAATGAGATCTTCTCTTATTTTTCTAAACTCCAGAGAATAAAGACCCAGTCTATTTAATCATTCCTCAATGGACAATCCCTCCACCTCAGGAATTAATTTAGTGAACATTTATTGCATTCTCTCTATGGCAAGTATATCATTCCTTCAATAAGGAGATCAAAGCTGTACACAATACTCCAAGTGTGGTCTCACCAAGGCTTTATATAATCGCAGTAAGATATCTTTACTCCTATACTCAAATCATCTTGTTACAAAGGCCAACATACCATTTGCCTTCTTGTCTGCTTGCTGTACCTACAATAAATTACCACTGTCAGAATGAACATGGTTCAGTCATGAATGTTATTAACAGCAGCAAAAACAACTTATGTTTATATAACATCTTTCACACAGTCAAACATCCCAAGGGGCTTCTCAGGAGTGTGATCAAACAAACCTCAACGCCAAGGCACAAAAGGAGATATTAGGACAGGTGGCCAAACACTGGGTCAAACAGGCAGGTTTTAAGGAGCCTCTTAAAGGAGAGGAGAGAAAGTTAGAGAGGTGGAGCTAGTTAGGGAGGGAATCCAGAGCTTAGCACCCAGGCAGCTGAATGCACATCTGGCACTGGTGGAGTGATGGGAATCGGGGATGTGTAAGAATCCAGAAACGGAGGAGCAGGAAGATCTCGGAGGGATGTCAGGTGGAGGCGTTTCCAGAGATAGGGAGGGATGAGACCAGGGAGGGATTTGAAAAAAAAAACACAAATTGTCAGAACGGAAAGCAATGTAGGTCAGTGAGTAATGGGTGAAAGTGACTAACTGCCAATTAGGATACAGGAAGATGGAGGCAGAGTGACAATGTCACTGGACTAGTAATCCCGAGACCCAGGCTGACCTTCTGGGTTCAAATCCCAGACTGGTGGAATTTAAATTCAAGGAATAAAATCTCAAATTGAAACCTTGTAATTGGACCATGAACCCAACATCGATTGTTGTAAAAGACCATCTGGTTCACAAATGTCCTTTAGGGAAGGAAATCTGCCGTCCTTACCCAGTCTGGCCTCTATGTGACTCCAGCCCCACAGCAATGTGGTTGATTCTTAACTACCCTTTGAAATGGCTGAGGCAGCCACTCAGTTCAAAGTACAATCAGGATGGACAACCAATGTTGGCCTTGTCTGCCCAATGTCCCATGGGAAATTTTTTAAAAGGCACCAGTGTTCCGGATTGACAGCGGGTGGAATAGGAGAGGAGGGTTAGGATAGTCCTGGAATAGCCAGAGTGAGAAAAGGCAGGAATGAGGGTTTCAGCAGCAAATAGCCTGAAGCAAGAGGAGAGATGGGATGTGTCGCAGATATGGAAGTTGAGAGAGAAAACTGTTCACAATATCAACTCACCACCACCTTCTCAAGGGCAACTAGGGATGGGCAATCAATGCTGGCTGAGCCAGCGAAGCCACATCGCTAAATGAATAAAGACAAAATAGTGAACATGTGGATGTGGGTGACTAGCAGTTTAGTGAGAGTAGGGAGATAGAGACAGTTTGTCCCAGTGGGTTAGTGGAAGGGAGGGAAGCAGCAGAGGCAGCTGATTGGATTGTCTCAATCTTAGTGACAAAGAAGCTCCATGAGCTCCTCACACTTGTTCTTGGAGATGCGAAAGGAGGAGGTGGGGAGACCCCTTGAACCAACTTGCATTAGAGTTCCTAAAAAGACTCAATATACTGTGTTTAACATAGAATTAGTATAGTTGACTTTTATCCAGAATATTAACAAACTCGAGGCCAGTTCTATGTATGAACATTGGCAGAAACAGGCCCCAGTGAACTCGGTGCAGTCCTGGGTAACTAACAGCAAAATCCAATCACTGCTGTCACTTGTGAACTCGCTGGTGTCTCAGCAAGTCATATGACAGAGTGAATCCCTTCCCACACTTGGAGCAGGGGAACGGCCTCTCCCCAGTGTGAATTCGCTGGTGCTTAGTGAGTTGAGATAACCACCTGAACCGAGTGTGAACTCAGGTCCCTCAAGCTTTTACAGCATTTCCCACAGTCTGGGCATTTAAAAGGTCTCTCCTGAACGTGAACTCGCTGGAGGGATAAACCAGGAAATCCCTTCCCACACGCAGAGCAGGTGAATGGTCTCTCCCCAGTGTGAACTCGCTGGTGTTTCCGCAGGTTGGATGTATTAGTGAATCCTTTCCCATATGTGGGGCAGGTGAACGGTCTCTCCCCGACACAGTCTGACTGTGTCAATGGGTTTCTAGTTGAGACGGGTAATGGAATTCCTTCCCACAATCCCCACATTTCCATAGTTTCTCCCTGTTGTGACTGTGCTTGTGTCTCAACAGGTCAGATGATCGGCTGAAGACTTGTCCACACACACAACACGTGTATGGTTTCTCCCCACTGTGAACGGTGCTTTTTCCTTCCATGTTCAAAATCCAATGATATTCAGGTTTTGATAAATTGGGGACTCTGTCAGATCCTGATGTGATGTTTGGTTTCAGTTTCCTGACTGCAAATCCTCCCCTTCTAATGCCAGTGAAATTGATTTAAAACAGAAAAAAGGGAGTGAGAGAGAACCCACAAAAACACAAAGGCAGGTTGTGAAATTGAGCTGAATGAATCTGGGAATTTGTGGGGCCGGCACGAGGAAAAAGTGACCATGAAAACTGCTGGATTGTCATAAAAACCCAACTGGTTCACTAATGTCCTTCAGGGAAGGGAACCTGCCACCAGTTTGGGCCAAAGCAAGACTCTGGCTTCTACAGGAGGATAGGGAAGGACAGAGAGAGAGAAGAGAGAGAAAAGAACGAGAGTGAGAGCGAGAGAAGATGAGGGATTTTACATATCTACAGCTCATCAGAACTTTGACAGAATCTCCAAAATGCTCAATATCCATGCATCTATCCATGACAGTATCATTAGGAGTGACCACCGCACAGTCCTTGTGGAGACAAAGTCCCACCTTCACACTGAGGATACCCTCCATCATGTTGTGTGGCACTACCACTGTGCTAAATGGGATAGAATTCGGGGAGGCGATGGTGTGGTGGTATTGTTGCTGGACTAGTGATCCAGAGACCCAGGGTAATGCTCTGTGGACCGGGGTTTTAATGCTGTCATGCCTAACGATGACCATGAAACCATTGTCGATTGATGTAAAAACCCATCTGGTTCTCTAATGCCCTTTAGGGGAAAGAAATCTGTTGTCCTTACCTGGTCTGGCTTACATGTGACTTCAAATCCACAGCAATGTGGTTGACTCTGAAATGGCCTAGGAAGGTTGTAACAAACTGCTACAAAGTCACAAAAAAGGAATGAAACCGGACGGACCACCTGGTATCGACCTCGACACCGGAATCGACAACGGAAATCTCATCATCAGCTCAACCCTGAAAAGCCCTTTCAAAATTGGGAGAGCTGTCTCTCAGACTAGTCAAGTAACAGCCTCATGGAATCATACCTTACAGATAATGTCCCAAACACCACCCATCACCCTCCTTGTCCCAGCGAGAGGACAGGCCCAGCTAGAAGTGGCAGCACAGCAGTATACAGTTGGGAGGGAGTTGCCCTGCAAGTCCTCAACATGAAGTCTCATGGCATCAGGTCAAACATGGGCAAGGAAACCTCCTGCTTATTACCATGGACCACCCTCCTTCAGCTGATGAATCAGTGCTCCTCCATGCTGAACACCACTTGGAGGAATCACTAAGGGTGGAATCACTGAGGGTGGCAAGGGTGCAGAATGTACTCTGGGTGGGGACATCAATGTCCATCACCAGCAGTGGCTCGGTTGCACCAAGCTGGCCGAGTCTGAAAGGATATAGCTGCTAGACTGGGGCAGGTGGTGAGGGAACCAACAAGATGGAAAAACATACTTGACCTCATCCTCACCAACCTAACTGCCACAGATGTATCTGTCCATGACAGCATCAGTAGGAGTGACCACCGCAGTTGCTGTGGAGATGAAGTCCCGGCTTCACATTGAGGATACCCTCCATCGTGTTGTGTGGCACTACCACTGTGCTAAACGGGATAGATTATGAACAGATCCAGCAACTCGAGACTAGGCACCTGTTGAGTGCTGTGGGCCATCAGTAGCAGCAGAATTGTACTTGAAGACAATCTGTAACCTCATGGCCCGGCATTTCCTCCACTCTACCATTATCATCAAGCCAGGGGATCAACACTGGTTCAATGAAGAGTGCAGGGGGGGGCATGCCAGGAGCAGCACCAAGCATACCTAAAAATGAGGTGTCAACCTGGTGAAGCTATAACACAGAACTACTTGCGTGCCAAACAGCATAAACAGCAAGTGATAGACAGAGCTAAGTGACCAATGTATCAGAACTGAGCTCCACAGTCCTGCCACATACAGTCATGAATGGTGGTGGACAATTAAATAACCCACCGGAGGAGGCGGCTCCACAAATATCCCCTTCCTCAATGATGGAGAAGCCCAGCACATCAGTGCAAAAGATAACATTGAAGCATTTGCTACAACCTTCAGCCATAAGTGCCGAGTGGATGATCCATCTCAGCCTCCTCCAGAGGTCCCCAGCATCACAGATGCCAGTCTTCCACCAATTCAATTCACTCCACATATCAAGAAATGGCTGAAGGCACTGGATACTGCAAAGGCTATGGGCCCTGACAATATTCCGGCAATAGTACTGAAGACTTGTGTCCAGAACTAGCTGCGCACCTAGCCAAGCAGTTCCAGTACAGCTACAACACTGGCATCTACCTGGCTATGTGAAAAATTCCCAAGGTAAGTCCTGTACACAATAAGCAGGACAAATCCAACCCAGCTAATTACTGCCCCATCAACCTACTCTACATCATCAGTAAAGTAATGGAAGGGGTCACTGACAAGTGCTGTCAAGCAGCACTTGCTTAGCAATAACCTGCTCACTGATGCCCAGTTTGGGTTCCACCAGGGCCGCTCAGCTCCTGACCTCATTACAGTCTTGGTTTAAACATGCACAAAGAGCTAGACTCCCAAGGTGAGGTGAGAGTGACAGCCCTTGACATCAAGGCAGCTTTTGACTGAGTGTGGCATCAAGGAGCCCCAGCAAAACTGGAGTCAATGAGAATCGGGGGAAAACACTCCGCTGGTTGGAGTCATACCTAGCACAAAGGAAGATGGTTGTGGTTGTTGGAGGTCAGTCATCTCAGTTCCAGGACATCACTGCAGGAGTTCCTCAGGGTAGTGTCCTTGGCCCAACCATCTTCAGCTGCTTCAACAATAACCTTCCTTCCATCATAAGGTCAGAAGTGGCGATGTTCGCTGATGATTGCACAATGTTCAGCACCATTCATTACTTCTCAGGTATTGAAACTGTCTATGTCCAAATTCAACAAGAACTGGTCAATATTAAGGCTTGGGCTGACAAGTGGCAAGTGACATTTGCACCATACAAATGTCAGGCAATGATCATCTCCAACAAGAGAGAATCTAAACATCGCTCCTTGACATTCAATGGCATTACCATCACTGAATCCCCCACTATCAACATCCTTGGGGTTACCACTGACCAGAAACTGAACTGCACTAACCATACAAATACTGTGAAATAGTGCGATGAGTAACCACCTCCTGACTCCCCAAAGCCTGTCCACCATCTACAAGGCACAAGTCAGGAGTTTGGTTGAATATTCCCCACTTGCCTAGCTGAGTGCAGTTCCCACAACACTCAAAAAGCTTGACACCATCCAGGACAAAGCAGCCCATTTGACTGGCACCACATCCACAAGCATTCACTCCCTCCACCAATGACGCACAGTAGCAGCAGTGTCTACTATCTACAAGATGCACTGCAGGAATTTACCAACGCTCCTTCAACAGCACCTTCCAAACCCATGACCACTACCACTTAGAAGGGCAGCAGACAGATGGGAACACCACCAACTGGAAGTTTCCCTCCAAGTCACTCACCATCCTGACTTGGAAATATATCGGCCATTCTTTCACTGTCGCTGGGTCAAAATCCTGGAGCTCTCTTCCTAACAGCAATATGGGTGTACCTACACAACATGGACTGCAGCAGTTCAAGAAGGCAGCTCACCACCTTCTCAAGGCCAACTAGGGGTGGGCAGTAAATGTTGGCGCAGCCAGGGAAGCCCACATCCGGAGAATAAAGAAAAAAAAAATGACCAGGAACTCAATGCTGACACTCAGAGGCCGATTCAGGTCCTGAATTTCTATCCTGGACTGACAGTGGCCGGTTTGGGAAACGGTTGGTACAGAGCATTAGAAAAGGACGATCCAGGTCCTGATGAATTGAATGACTCTGTCAGATCTTAGTGAGATGTTGGGATTGACTTTGCCATCTGTAAATCCTCCCCATCTAACCCCCTGTAAAAGGAGTTTCTAAAATCCATCCCTGTCAGTCCAGGATAGAAATTCACAATATTCTCTCCTCCTGCTACCTGGACCAGGATGGCCGCGCATGTGCCCTGTTGCACACAGTGATAAAGATGGCGGCCGTTACCCCGGGCCTGGCGAAAGGAGAAATCCAGACTTTTTTGGGTCATTCTTTGCAAACACAAGACCGTTACCTTGTTATTTGGGGTCTACGGCCTATATTGTGTCGTTATGAAGCCTCCCTGCCCACTCCGCTGGCTCCATTTCTCCTCACACACCCACTAACCCTGTTATAAAAACAAAAAACTGCGGATGCTGGAAATCCAAAACAAAAACAGAATTACCTGGAAAAACTCAGCAGGTCTGGAGAAGAAAAAAGTTGACGTTTCGAGTCTTCAGTTCCCCCTTACACACACACACACACACACCGTAATGCGCATGTGCAGGAAGCTCCTGCAGTGAGAATAGAGCACATTCTGCTTCCCTTTGAATGCTGGGTACCTCGGCTGCCATTGAAAGCCCCCTTACTTTGAAAAGGAAATTATGTTTTTTGCGATCCGATGACGGTTGGGGCCAGACAGCCAAGATATAACATTATTAAATTAATTGCTATGACGAAAAAGGTGCACGTGCCTCTGTCCCGGGTGCAAATAGCAGCAGAACAATCCCCGACAGTTAGGTGTGAAGTCGCTGGATTCTCAGCAGATGGTGTGAATAAGTGATTTTTCTTCCCATACACTGAACATTGAAACTCTGGCTTGTCGGTAAGAATGCAACAAATCATTTGGCAAATGGTGCTTTTACAGTGTGATGTCACCCATAGGCTTTCAATTCACACTGGGATTTGAAATCCTTCTGACAACAAGTTCTACATTCTCAACCATCCAGTTATCAAAAAAGCGGGTGTTGTAAATCGCAAATAAAAATGGAAAATGGAGCAATTTTCAGCAGACCTAGTGGAGTCTGTGGAGAGAGAAACATAGCATCTCTGGAGAGCTAAACACAGTTTACATTTCAGGGCTATGACTTTCTATCAAAACTGCACTGCATCAGTGCACAGACCTGAAAGTTTAACTGGTTCTCAATTCACATATTCTCCTTGATCTGCTGAGAATTTCCAGCATTTTCTGCTTTTATCTCTAGTGAAAGAAATTGCTCCTGGTTTACACATTAGGATTTGTTAATGACTATCTTACATTTATTCTCATCCACTCACAAATGGAAACATCTTCAATTTGTCTACCTTGTCAAACCATTTCATTATCTTAAAAGCTGCGGTCATTTCATCTCTCACTCGCTATTCTAGACAAAACCTTTTCAAACTGTTGAATCTTTGTTGATTGGTATAACGTTTCAATTATGGTATCATTCCAGTAAATCTTTTTTGCCCCTTCTCCAGTGCTTCTTGATCTATCCATCATATGGGAACAGAGCTAAACTGAGCATCAAAGTCACTATTGCCCCAAATTCCTGGATGTTGGAAGGATCAATAGCGCAGAGGGGACTGTGGTTTCAAGCTGTTATTCACCATCCTCTATTTCAGCAATTCTCCTATTAGCTTAAAATAAGAGGAGACGAAATTAGCAGATACGACGAGCCGGCCTGTAATGTTATGAATCATTTACAAAGTTATTTCTCACCCTTACAGTGAAGCAGAGGGCGTTTTTCATTCTAAATTTGCCAATTATATCACCAACAATACCTGTCAGAGAATGAATAGGTTTCAGCATGGGACAAGTGGAAAGTTCAATTAACATGATTAGCAAGCAGCAAGCAAGTGAATTTGCAATTTGTGTGCACCTTGTTTGTGCATTTTCCATATTACTACTTGAATTGAATACGTCACTCTCTGTCATGAGTATGTTCAAGTTGGGAATCCCTGAATATTTGGACAGTAAGGAAGTCAATGGATATGGGGATAGGGCGGGGAAGTGAAGTTGAGCTGGAAGATCATTCAGTGGTGGAGCAGGCTCGAGGGGCCGTGAGGTCTACCCCTGCTCCTGTTTCTTGTGCTCTTATGAACATCACTGTGAATCATTTCCATACAAGTACAACAGATGCAGCCCCCGCCCCTTTAAGCTCCTCCCTTCCCACTTTCCTGTGCCCTAAACATACTTTCTGGGTGACACTGTGATTTACTTGTACTTTTCACGTTTTGGTATTGTGTATTCATTGCTCACAATGTGATCTGCTCTACACTGAGGAGACTCAATTCAGATTGGGTGACTGCTTTGTGGAACATCACTATTCAGTCTGCAAGTGTGATCCTGAGCACCCGGGCATTTGTTTTTATAATTCTCCATCCCACTCCCAATCTGACCGCTCTGTCCTCGGCCTCCTACACTGTTCCAATCAAGCTCAATGGAAGCTGGGGAAACAGCAGCTCATCTTAAATTCGGCAATTTATAACCTCCCAGGCTCAATATTTATTTCAACCATTTCAGATCATAACCAATGCTCCCACATTTTTCGACAGTAGATGCTGGTAACGGTCCTGCTGTTGCAATGCATACCTCTTCTGGACCTGTCTTTTGTTTCTTCACTTGTCCCATTAGTTTATTTCTTTGTCTCATTGTCACCCAATGTTGCCTCACACCATCATCCCCTTTGCCAGTCAATCACTGCAGCCTTCCAACCTGTCACAAGACCGTTTGTTCTTTCCTTCTCCCCCCTCTCTTACCCCACCTGAAACATTCACTCTGTTTCTCTCTCCATAGAAGCTGTTTGACCTGCTGATTGTTTCCAACATTTTCTGTTTTGAGGTCAGATTCCCAGCGCCTGCAGTATCTTGTTTTGGGGTCACAGTGGATCAGTTTTCTCTTGCTTATTGTTAACTGTTGTTATGACACGACAGGTGGTATTTGCTAGGCTGACCAAAACCACAAGGGAAACTTGTCCACGCTATCACAACGATTCTGCAATTTGTATTTATTACGAGGTTTGTGCACTGAATTCAGAGGTAATGAGTCCACTCACACCTTTAGAGATTTTAAAAATTAAATTAAAACATTTATTAACAAAGGAAAGGAATAAACACACACACAAATGACACTTTCTTAAAATTATAACAAATCCCAAAATTCATGAGTAACCTGACTCCCAACTACTTAACCACTTTAAGGCAACAGTCCAAAATAGACTTTAGATCGAGAGAGGCATCCAGCAAAGTTACCACAAGCTCCCACTCGACAGTGGAATTCCAAAGTCTTTCAATACAACTTTGGTTCCTGGAACAGCAGGCTTCTGAAAAAGTGGTGAGAGGCGTTTCCACAAGTCTGTTCCATACAGTGTATCTTTTAGATCGTACACGGGCACCCTTCATACAACTTTGATCCTTCTTTAAATATCTTTCATCCTCTTTCATCAGTAAATCCCATTGTTCCCACACGTCTTTGGAATTTACTTTTCTCATAGTATAAAAATCTTTCATGTTGTCATTATGGTCTTTTCCTTTTGGGAAAAGTAAACATAATAATCTTGCCGTATTTATCCTGTCCGTTGTAAAACATTATCATGTTTCTCTGAAAACCAAACACTTCTCCGCTTCTCTATAAATTCAAATTTCATTCACACCCAATCTACTGACTTTACCCCAGCTCACTCATGAGCATTTCAAATGCCCTTTTTACACCTAACTCTTTTGATAGCATCAACCTTGCAGTCCATCCGACTCTAATTCAATTAAATCAGGCACACGGAGAACCAATCACACACACACAATATCCCACAATAATATTATGAAAAATATGAGAGTTTCGTGACACTGTTTAAAAGTGAAAATGGAGCTTTAGAGAATGAGACAATAACTCTCACTCTGTTTGACATAAACTCACTGTTAATTCTTCCTCAGTAACAATTGTAAACACAAAGCTTCCAGCCGAGGTTGAACCCAGGACTTTCTCATGTAACGTAAATGTTGTGGGGAGGCAGTGGTGTTGCAATTGGACTGGTGATCCAGGTAATGCTCTGGGTTTGAATCCCACCAGATGGTGGAATTTGAATTCAATAAGTATCTGGAATTAAAAGTCTAATGATGATCAGAAAACCATTGTCGATTGTCACAAAAAAACATCTGGTTCACTAATGTCCTTTAGGGGAGGATATTGTCTGGCCTACATGTGACTCCCGGCCCACAGCAATGTGTTTGACTCTTAAAAATGCCCTCTGTACAAGAGCAATTAGGGATGAACAATAAATGCTGGCCGAGCCAGTCATGGCCACATCCCACAAGCGAATAAAAAACTGTGATAGTCCCCGCACTAGGGAAATGAGTGTGAATCCCCCCCGGACAGAGGGGAACTGACCATCCATCTCTAGCTCTAATTCCCAAACAGAAAATGTTGCCAAGAATCAGCAAATCAGGCTTAGTCTGTGGCCGCTCTCACCATTTGAAAGCGTCACAATGCCCGGCTGATTGACGGCAGCTTCGGGCCAATAGGAAGAGGGGGTGTGACCGGAGGACCGAGCGGTAGCGGCTGGTCCTCCAGCAATCGGAGTGAATGAGGGGCGGGGCCGGGCTGAGAATGAAGCATGCGCAGTGTGAGTAATGGCGATGGAGCGATGCTTTGTTCTCAGATCCGGAATCGGTGAGTGTGTGAATGGTGGAGCAGAGGGAGCAATAGATCCGGACGGTGTGTGGAGCGGATTCGTAAACATGTTGTGTAAGCAGCAAATCTCGGAAAAGAACTTCCCGGTCCCCCGTCTGCACGGACCAGCGGCCGCAACTCCCAGAGTTGGGCCGGGTTATCGGATGCCATCTTTATTAGGGGCTTTATGCAGCACGGCGCATGCGGAGCCGCCATCTTTGTAGGGGGCAATTACATTCCTTAGATAATATCACCAGCTTCAACACCTCTTTGTCCTTTTCTCTATGACATCTTTTGGTTATCTCCACCAATCACTGGCCCTCTATCCAGCTCTACTTGTCCCACCCCCCTTAAACCAGCTTATATTTCACCTCTTTTCTATTTTTCCGTAGTTCTGTTGAAGAGTCATATGGACTCGAAACGTTAACTGTAATCCTCTCCGCAGATGCTGTCAGACCTGCTGAGTTTTTCCAGGTACTTTTGTTTTTGTTTTGTAGGGGGCAATGTTTTGAATCCCTAGGAGGAGCTTGTTCCCCATTGTTCAGAATGGAGACAACTTGTCCATCAAGCTGCAATACCCTTTGAGTGCCAGTGTCTTATTGATGAGGCAGAGCGGTGGTAGAGAAGAAATGAAAAGGAAGTAAATCCTGCTCTTTGGATCCCACTACCCCGTGGGACCTCCTGCCCCATGTGTATTTTGGTCTGTTCAGTCACATAAAGACCCCGGGTAGAAACCCACAACCCTGCCTCCAATGCCTCCAATTGAGGCATTGACGATGATGACGAGGGGCAAGGAGCATGCGCAGTCATCCTGGTCCAGGTAGCAGGAGGAGAGAATGTTGTGAATTTCTATCCTGGACTGACAGAGATGGATTTTGGAAACTCCTTTTACAGGGGGTTAGAAGGGGAGGATTTACAGACGGGAAAGTCAAACCCAACATCTCACTAAGATCTGACAGAGTCACTCAATTCATCAGGACCTGGATCCTCCTTTTCTAATGCTCTGTACAAACCATTTCCCAACCCGACCACTGTCAGTCCAGTATAGAACATGGATTTTGGAAACTCCCATTACTGGGGTTAGAAGTGGAGGATTTACACAAAGCAACTCAGACCAAGAGAAATGCTTATCTCTTCTCAATTTATACCTTGGACAGACAGTAATGTCTTTTGTAAACTTCTTTTGCAGGATAATAGAAGAGAAGAGATGGGAAACCCAAACCAAACATCACTTAAAAATCTGACAGAATCACTCAATTCATCAGGACCTGGATAGTATCGGCCTCTGAATGTAAGTATTGAGTTCCAGGTCATCATCACTCACTATATAAAATATGTTTCTCACTTGCTCCCTCTGTCTCTTATCCAAAATCTTAATCTGTGTCCTGTAATCCTTTTGCAATCAGCTAATGCAAGCATCTTTACTTTATCTACCTTATCTAAACCTACAATAAACTGGTACACCACTATCAAATCTCCCCTCAATCTCCTTTGCTCCAAGGAGAACAACCCCAGTTTTTCCACCCTCACCTTGCAACTAAAATCCCTCATCCCTTGACCCATTCTGGTAAATCTCCTCTGCCCCCTCTCAAGGACCCTCACATCCTTCATAAAGTGTGTTGATCCCTGGTTTGCACAGACCCAGATGTTCTGTGTCCGTGGCTGTGACATCATCACACATTGACAATTACACTGTGACATATTCACACATCGACAATTACACCGTGACATCACCCCGCTCCCCAGGTATTTCCTCAACTGAGATTTTTCTCTGACTCCAGTGCTTCTGATATCTTTCCAGCTGCGGGATCCAGCAGGAGATTTTAAAATTGAAAACCATGAATTTGTTTCATAGTTGAGTATTTTTGACCATTCGTCTAAAATTTCAGCTTTTAGTGCCATGTTCTGTTATCTGAGAGAGTTCCTAGGGCTCTGGGGCTAGTGTGATTCTTTTACTGTGGATCTGAATCCATGTCCATCTACTGCTTTGTTATCAAATTTCAGAGTCTTGTGTTGGCCCAAACCGGGTGGAAGGTTCCCTTCCCTAAAGGACATTAGTGAACCAGTTGGGTTTTTATGACAATCCAGCAGTTTTCATGGTCATTTTTTCCTCGTGCCGGCCCCACAAATTCCCAGATTCATTCAGCTCAATTTCACAACCTGCCTTTGTGTTTTTGTGGGTTCTCTCTCATTCCCTTTTTTCTGTTTTAACTCAATTTCACAGGGTATTAAAAGGGGAAGATTTGCAGTTGGAAAACTGAAACCAAATGCCACATCAGGATCTGATGGAGTTGCCCAATTTATCATAACCTGAATATCACTGGATTTTGAACATGGAAGGAAAAAGCACCATTCACAGCAGGGAGAAACTGTATGCCTGTTTCATGTGCAAACGAGGCTTCAGCCGATCATCTGGCCTGTCAACACATAAAGGCAAATGCAATGGGTAGAAACCATGGAAATGTGAGGACTGTGGGAAGGGATGCAAATCCCCATTGGAGCTGGAAATTCATCTACGCAGTCATACAGGGGAGAGGCCATTTAACTGCTCTGAGCGTGGGAAGTGATTCTCTCGTTCATCTGACTTGCTGACACACTAGCTAGTTCACACTGATGAGACCTTTCAAATGCTCAGACTGTGAGTCATGCTATAAAAGTTACAAGCAACTGATGTCCCATCAGCGTGTTCACACTGAGAAGAGACCGTTCAGGTGCTCTCACTGTGGGATTGGGTTCAAGGCATCATCTGACCTCACTAAACATCAGCGCACTCACACTGGGGAGAAGCCGTTCATCTGCTCAAAGTGTGAGAAGAGATTTACTTTGTCATCCCACCTACTGTCACACCAGCGGGTTCACAGTGGGGAGAGACCATTCACCTGCACCGATTGTGGGAAAGGATTCATGTAATCATCCCACCTGCTGATACACCAGTGAGTCCACACTGGGGACAGATTGTTCACCTGCTCCGCATGTGGGAAGGGATTCACTCGGTCATCAAACCTGCTGAGACATCAGCGAGTTCACAAGTAACTGCAGTGAATGGATTTTGCTGTTAATCACATCCAGGACTGGATCATGTTCATTGGAGTCTGTTTCTGCTAAAGTTAATAAGCTCCACTCATATATAGGGGTTAATATTGTGGCTAAAAATCAAAGAAATCAGCTTTTTGTTGAATGCACACTGTTATTATCTCTCACAGAAGTTAGCTTCTTTTAAAGTGCTCTCCCTCTCCCCTGTCTCCTCCATCCTCACCTCCAACAACAAGTGTGAGGAGCTCATGGAGCTTCTTTGTCACTAAGATTGAGACAATCCGATCAGCTGCCTCTGCTGCTTCCCTCCCTTCCACTAGCCCGGTCATACTGTCCCTAAAGATCCCCCCCGTCTGAGCCCTGAACCCACATCTTTCTTTAGTTTCCACCCCCATCTCTCCTCATGCCCTGTTAGTGCTCATGTTGTCCATGAGACCCACCTCCTGATCCATTGACCCTATTCTCACTAAACTGCTGATCAACCAACTTCCCCATGTTCACTGAGATTGTTAACCGTTCTCTCTCTCTCTCCAGGTACTGTCACTCTCTCCTTCAAATCTGCAAGCATCACCCCCTCCTCAAAATCCAACCTTTCACCCCACCCTCCTTGCAAACAACTGCCCCATCTCCAACCTCCCTCTCCTCTCCACACTGTTCCAACATGCTATCACCTCCCAAATACTAGGATTCTCAGTGTGAACAGGGTGGGATGTGTTTGGAGACAGGATGTCCCAGTTCTTCACCCTGGGATTCTCAGTGTGAACAGGGTGGGATGTGTTTGGAGACAGGATGTCCCAGTTCCCCACCCTGGGATTCTCAGTGTGAACAGGGTGGGATGTGGTTGGAGACAGGATGTCCCAGTTTTCCACCTTTAAAGGGACAGGGAGGGGACCAGCTGGGCTGAATGATGCTGCTTTATGACATCACTGCAGTGCCTAGTAACCATTCTCCCTGAGCCCTGCTCATTATGGGCTGGCTTTAGCTCAGTGCTGTTACAGGGAGGGAAACAGGAGGATTCGAGCTGTGTGGAGCTCAGGATTAATGGGGAGAGATACAGGATCAATTTCTACCTGACTGAGTGAGAAATGTTATTGTCCCGGTCACTCCCTGTCCCTCAGTATCTGTATCCGGGGGACAGGCTGATGGGTTTACTCTGTATCTAATCCGCGCTGTATTTGACTGGGGAGTGTTTGATTCTGACAATAGTCGTTCACCTCGATGATGATGAGATAAACCCATCAGCTTCTCCCCTAGACACAGATCCTGAAAGATAAGGAGTGTCTGAAATATCTTGGACCATGTCCTTGACCCAGTTTTGAACTCCTTGCTCACATCTCCCCTCATCGTGCTTTGTTCTAATGAAAATACCCTCCAGTGTCTCCTCAATGGAAACAGTTGAACTAAGTTAGAAACTCAAGCAGGAGCTTCTCAGCAGACAGGTCACCATGAGAAAACATTTCATTCCACGGTCAGTTGTTATCATCTGGAATACACTGTCTGAAAGTTTGGTTGGAGCAGGTTTAACAGTAACTTTTAAAAGCGAATTGGAGAAATGCTTGAAAGAAAACATTGACAGGACCATGGGGAAACAGCAGGGGAGTGGACTATTCAGCTAGCTCCTCCAAAGAGCTGGCAAAGGCACAATGGGCTGAATGGCCTCCTTTTGTACTATAGCCTGTCATCCATGGTATCATCTCTGTGAATCTCCTGCACCCTCTCCATGGCCCTGACATCGTTCCTGTTGTAAGATGCGAGAATTTGACTCAATATTTTAAATACAGCCTAACCATTGATTTACAAATTAATTTTACATAGAAAATTGGAGTGACAGGTTCAAACAGCATTTTAAACTTGTCCTTCAAATTTAAAGATGTGTGTATCTGATCCCCTTGTAACATGGCTAAAAGACATTGAGCTAAAATGTTTGGTATAATGTGGATGATGGGATAAAGAAGTTTAGCCTGAGTTAGAAACTCAAACAGGCTCTTCACTGCAGACAGGTCACCACGGCAACACCGATAAGACATTCCATTGCACAGAATCAGCTCATTGGAAACTCGAATCAGCTCAGGGGAAAGGACAGAGTTTGTCTGTTATTAACCACATTATAAACTGAAACCAGAGCGAGGAATGGAATAGATCAGATTATAATGTGTGATGTTTATATGTATAATTGTGAAACTATCAGAAATAACACAATTAACAGTGGGCAGGGGAGTTTAGGGAGAATGAGAAAATTCCTGAAGAAAAGTAACTGCTGGGAACCAGGGAATGTGTCCTTGTAAATCACAGATTAGAGAAATTCCAGCTGTCTTTTCCCCACTTCCTGCCAAAACCCAGCAGAGAAGCCGAAGAAGAGTCAGCCAGAGCTGGATCACTACAGGGTATTAAAAATGAGGGGATGCTGATGTAAGGGGGCAGTCGGGACTGGAGACACCCTCAATTTAAAAGAAGTGGGAAGGCATCACACTCCATTTTACACATGGGGAAGGGATCTCCCTCTATTTTAAAGATGGGGAAGTGATCTCACTCCATTTAATAGATGGAGAAGGGATCTCCCTCCATTTAATAGATGGAGAAGGGATATGTCACAGGATATTGTTGCTCATACCCAGGCATGTTTACAAATTTTTGAAGCTTTATTCTTTTCTTCAGCTAAATATCTCTGCTTTTAATTTGAACTCTAATTCATAGGATAATCACAATTTTCAATCTCATAACTCAAGTGTAGAGGGAGCTTTACCCTGTATCTAACCCCGTGCTGTACCTGTCCTGGGAGTGTTTGATGGGGACAGTGTAGAGGGAGCTTTACTCTGTATCTAACCCCGTGCTGTACCTGTCCTGGGAGTGTTTGATGGGGACAGTGTAGAGGGAGCTTTACCCTGTATCTAACCCCATGCTGTACCTGTCCTGGGAGTGTTTGATGGGAACAGTGTAGAGGGAACTTTACTCTGTATCTAACCCTGTGCTGTACCTGTCCTGGGAGTGTTTGATGGGGACAGTGCAGAGGGAGATTTACTCTGTATCTAATTCCGTGCTGTACCTGTTCTGGGAGTGTTTGATGTGGACAGTGGAGCAGGAACACACATATAGCCAGAAACACACAAAACACACAGACACATGGAGACAGAATCATGCTGAGTCAATGGCTGATTTTTAAATCTGAACTGATCTTTTCAAATGCTCTTTCTCAATCCAAATCGGCCTTTGAAAGAGAGGCAGATGTGGATGGAGCTTTCATCACTCACTCATAAAGATGTCTTTCTAAAATTGTCTCAAGCCTTGGAGAGACCTCACCTGGAGTAAGGTGAGCAGTTTTGGTCTCCTTATCTAAGGAAGGATATACTTGGCATTGAGGTGGTGCAGCGAATGTACACCAGACTCATCCCTGGGATGGTGGGATTGTCTTATGAGGAGAGATTGAGGAAACTGGGCTGTATTTGGTGCGCTTTGAAGAAGGAGAGGTGATCTCATTGAAGCTTTGAAAATTCTCACAGGATGTGACAGGGTAGATGTGGATAGGATGTTTCCCTGGCTGGGTAGTCTAGAACCAGGGGATACAGTCTCAGAATAAGGGGCAGGCCCGTTAGGACTGAGATGAGGAGGAATTTCTTCACTCAGAGGGTGGTGAGTTTTTGGAATTCTCTACCCCAGAGGCTGTGGAAGCTCAATCATTGACCATGTTCAAGAGAGAAATCAATGGGTTTCTGGAAACTAATGAGATCAAGGGATATGGGGATGTGGGGAAAATGGAGGAGAGGGAGCTGATCAACCATAACCTGTTTGAATGGTGGAGGAGGCTTGTCAGGCCGAATGGACTCGTCCTGTTCCAATGTTCCCATGTGATAGAAATACACTGAATATCAGTCTGGATATTTCAAGGCTGAATTCATTAAATATACCTTGCAGTCTGTGTTGTCTGATCACATGTTGCAAATGTTTTTGAACTCAAGACACACAAATATTTTCTCCCTGTCTACTCTGTCCACACCCCTCATGAGCTTGAATCTCTCTCTTCAGGTAACATATCCTATGAGAGCCTTGGTCTTCCATGTCTTGCTCGATGGTTATGCTTGACAAGGTACTGCAGTGGTTTGCCATTGCCTTCTGCAGGTTCTGGCTGACCGGGAGACCCTCCCACTCTTACCGCCTGCCATCAGGTGTATTGGAAGGATTTCCAGGGTGATAATCAACCTGTTTGGCCACGTTATGAACACACCTTCCATGGCCATTAAGTCCTGAAGAGGGACTCGAACCCGGAGCTACTGGCTCAGAGGTAGGGGCACTAACCAGTGTGTCACAACACCCCCATATGCATGTTGTATATCCCTATCATTTCTCCCCTCATCCATCTTTTCTCCAAGGAAAACTGTCCCAACGTCTCCTATCTATCTTCAGAACTGTAGTTCCTCATCCCTGAAACCATCCTCGTGAATTTTTTCTGCTCTTTGTCCAGTGGCTTCACATCCTTCCTGAAGTGTGGCACCCAGCACAGGACACAGTACTCGAACTGAGGCCTAACTCGTGCCTTATACAAGTTCAACATAAACTCATTGCTCTTGTACTCTGTGCCCCTGTGAATAATCAATGCTCCCTAGTTATTGACCTCTCTTTGTTTCTCTCTCATTATCTCTCTCTCTATCTCTCTGGGAATCTCTAAAAAAAAATCTAACATCTTCAGTCAGCCATTTGAAGTTTCTTCACAGTGGCCATTTTCTCCCCAAATCCCTGCAGCATTGGAGCAAGATTTACTCTTGTACACCAAATATCTGGCAATAAACACCAACATTTCATCTAACCCCTTGCTGTAAGGGGATAGTGCAGAAGGAGATTTACTTTGTGTCTGAACCGGTGCTCCACATGCCTGAGGAGAGTAGATGGAGCTTCCCGAGTCATCTTTGGGTTTTCTTGTATTTGCTGATATTTCATTAAGTCATTTGATTTTTAATTTCACCCCCTGCACTTTCTCCACTCCTCTAACCTTGCTGATCACATATCACACTCACTCTCTCACACAGGCACCCACACACACGCATGCGCACAGACACAATTTCTCTCTCATTCTCATGTTCACACAAACTCATGCAGACACAGTCATGCACAGCGTCTCCCCCACGGGCCTGTGCATGGATTCATGTAGGTACCACACACATGCATGCACGGAGGTACACACTTGCACCCTCTCACACACTTAATCTCAATCACACACACACTCACAGTAATGTGTATGATATGTTGAAATGTTGCTGATGTTGTTACTCTCAGTCCACATGGTACCTTCATGTTACTAGAAGATGTTTTCACATCTGTTCTGATAACTGTCATCCCACAGGGGCAAAATTTCACTGGGTCAACATTCTCAGCAAACACGAAATTGTCCACAAGGCAAGACTCACAAATTGAACACCAGTTTCCTTGTTTGATTCTCCCTGGCCTGTTCTGATTCTCTGATAGATTCCTGGTGCTGGAATGGAGAGCCCGAACAAGAGAGAGAGAGATAGGAGGAGGGAAAGGGAGGTAGGGGAGGCAGAGAGATTTCAGATATCTGCAACTTAATCAGAAGTTCGACAGAACCACCAAAAACCTCAATCTCCACCATTTGGAAGGTCCATCATGTCCAAGTTCCCCTCTGAGTCACGCACTGTGCTGAGTTGTCTGACATCCAGAAATGGATGAGCAGAAATTTCCTCCCTGCTACAATCTCCACTCCAAGCCATCGATTCCATCCCTGTCCCTGGGAACTGTATGAGGCTGAAACAGACCGATCACAGCTGTGACAAAATATTTCACCACATAAGCTTTCAATCACATATCCACATCATCACCAAGACCGCCTATTTCCACCTCAGTAACATCGCCCGACTCCTCCCCAGTCTCAGCTCATCTGCCGCTTAAACTCTCATCCATTCCTTTGTTACCTCTAGACTTAACTATCCTAACGCACTCCTGGCCGGCCTCCCACATTCAACCTCCCTGTAACCTTGAGATCATCCAAAACTCTGCCGCCCCTGTACTTACTCGTCCATCACCCCTGTGCTCACTGGCCTGCAAAGGGTTAAGAAGCACCAAAATGTTACATTTCTCATCCATCTTTTCAAATCCCTATCTCTGTAATCTCCTCTAGCCTCACAACTCTCTGAGATATCTGCACTCCTCTAATTCCAACCTCCTGAGCATTCCCGGTTTTAACTGTTCCACCTTTGGTAGCCGCGCCTTCAGCTGCCATTGCCGTAAGCTGTGGAATTTACTCTCTAAACCTCTCCACCTCGCTTTCCTACTTTAAGATAATCCTTAAAACCTTCCTCTCTAACCAAGCTTTTGGTCACCTGCTCTAATATCTCCTTATGTGGCTCAGCATCAAATGTTTCTTGATAACATTCCTGTGAATCACCTTGAAACGTTCTATTACACAAAGGCACTACATAAATACAAATTGTTGTTGTTGATTTGGACATCTATCACTGTTCCATCATCATTGCTGGGTGAATAACCTGTAACTCCTTACCTAACAGCATTGTGGGAGCACCTTCATCTCAGGGACTGCAGCAGTTCAAGAAGGTCAAACACCATCTTCTTCATAGGCAACTGAGGATGAACAATATTTGCTGGTCTTGTTAGTAAAAGGGTAGGGGAGTGGGACGAACTAATTTTCTCTTGAGCCAGCATGGACATGATGTGCTAAATGGCCTCTGTCTGTATTGTAATTATTCAATGATTCTGTGCCTCGATGAGAAAGGACCTACACTGGAGGCCAGGGACCACCTTCTGTAACTGACACCCACCCTGATACAAACCCACTCTTCAATGGTTCGTCTGTGTTTCTGGACTCGGTTCTGTGGGCAATGCCTGCAATAAAATAACAGCAAAATACTGCAGCTGCTGGAAATCTGAAATAAAAAAGAGCAAATGCTGGAAATACTCAACAGGTCAGGCAGTGTCTGTGTGGAGAGAAACAGAGTTAACATTTCAGGGGGTGCAGAATGAATTACGGGGAATAAAAATGGTGCAGAATTTGATGGCCAAGAGAAATGGAAGTGAAATGGACTATAGCACAGGAAAAACAATTCCTGGCTATGAAATATACTGTGGGAAGATGAAACTGGGAAGCCAGCAGCACATGGTCAGGGGATGGGCAATGGTGGAAACGTCATTCAGAGATGGTCAGTGAAAATAACAGTAATTATCAAATCAGGCTGTAATACGCCAATTACAGGGTCAGAGGAAGTAAGACCATGGCAGAGAGGAGATCAGGGAGGGCAGAGGAGAAACAGAGCAATGGACGGACATGGATTCAGAAGCACTGGAGTCAGAGATTGCAAAAATCCCTCCTTCCAGCCAAAACCCAGTAAGTAGGGTGACTTCACTTTTCAATTGTTTTCTTTACACACTGAGTGGTTTGGATCTGGAATGCGCTGCCTGAGAGTGTTACAAAGGCTGATCTAATCAAGACTTTCCGAAGAGAATTGCATCATTATCTGAAGAGGAAAAGGTTTCAGGGCTACGGGGGAAAGGTGGGAGATTGGTACAAAGTGAATTATTCTTGCAGAGAGCCAGGAGAGACATGTCAGGCTGAATCACCTCCTTCTGTGCTGTAATAGATTATAATTCTAATGGGACATCTAGATATCAAATAAAAAGGATATAGTAAGTTATAAAAGTTGAAATATGCTGTAAATGGAAAAGGTTTTGAAGGGGCAGAGGAACAGAGCTGTAAAGACATGGAAGATTCTAACTAATGCATCATCTTAGTAATCAACAGGTTTGAGAATCCAGTATCAACAACTTTAATACATTTTAAGAAATACAAGCTGATCTGATCCTCTGTCCTCCAACGTATCTTACACTGATCCATCAATCAGAGTAAACATGCAAGTCCTGGGTGTCCACAGTCACTTACACGAGGTCAGCCCGCTGGATGGAACCTTAGGCACCCTGAGCTTGATCTCCGGTGCCTCCAGTCCCGACTGCCCCCTTACATCAGCATCCCCTCACTTTTATACCCTGTAGTGATCCAGCTCTGGCCCCTGACTCTTCTTTGTCTTCTCTGCTGGGTTTTGGCAGGAAGTGAGGAAAAGACAGCTGGAATTTCTTTCATCTATGATTTACAAGGAGACATTCCCTGGTTCCCAGCAGTTACTTTTCTTCAGGAATTTTCTCATTCTCCCTAAACTCCCCTGCCCACTGTTAATTCTGATAGTTTCACAATTAAAGGTATGAATATCACACATTATAATCTGATCTATTCCATTCCTCATTCTGGTTTCAGTTTATAATGTGATTAATGACAGACAAAAGTTCAAAGCTGTAGCTGAATGGTGAAAATATTCACCTCTAGAACAATTTCACAGTTTTCAATTTTAAAATCTCCTGCTGAAGCCTGCAGCTGGAAAGATATCAGAAGCACTGGAGTCAGAGAAAAATCTCCCAGTTGAGGAAATACCCGAGGAGCAGGATGATGTCACCATGTAATTGTCAATGTGTGATGATGTCACAGTGTAATTGTCGATGTGTGATGATGTCACAGACACGAACACAGAACATCTGGGTCTGTGCAAACCAGTGATCACCACACGTTATGTAGGATGTGAGGGAACTGAGGTTTATGTGAGGTAGTTAAAGAAATACTGTTTCCATTAACTGATCATAAAAGGATTATGGGACAAAGTTTAAAGATTTTGGGCAAGATATACAGGGGGGACGTGAGGAACAAATTTTACACGCTGAGTGGTGTCAATGCTTACACTGAAGAGACCAATAATATCCAGGTCCTGATGAATCGAGTGAACCTTGCAGACTCTAATGTGATGTTTCCCATCTGCAAAACCTCATCTTCAGATAGCCTGTGAAGGGAGTTTACAAAATCCATCATTGTCAGTCCAGGATAGAAATTGGGGAGGGACAAACATTACTCCTGGGTTGAGTCTGCTGTGTGTAAATTCTCCCCTTATCACCCCTCTAAAAGGAGTTTCCAAAATCCATCCCTGTCAGTCCAGGATAGAAATTCACAACATTCTCTCCGCCTGCCACCTGGACCATGATCGCGCATGCGCCATGCTGCATATTGCCCCCTATAAAGATGGCGGCCGTTACCCCGGGCCTGGCGAAAAGAGAAATCCCAACTTTTTCGGCCCTTTCTCTGTAAACACAAGACCGATACCTTGTTATTTAGGATCTGCGGCCTAAACTGTGTCTTTATGAAGCCTCACTGCCCATTCCGCTGGTTCCATTCCTTCTCAAACACCCACTATCTCTGTTAGTTTGCTCCACTCGACGTTCTCCCGCCCATCTGAGCAGCTTCAGTCACAGACCAGCACTGCGCAAGCTCATGAAACAGACTGAAATGCGCATGTGCGGGGCACTGGCGTGAGGATAGGGCACAATCTGTACCGCAGCGAATGCTGGGTGACCGCTCCGCCATTGAAAAGTGTAAATGTGGAATCAACTTCGTCGTATAATCAGAACACGATAGATACCGTAGAGTCATGATATAAAATTGTTCAATTGAATCAATTCATCCAGCAATCGAAGTGCTCTGGCATTCAACATAACTTTCTCCAGGCTGTAATGAACAGCAGAACAACCCCTACAGTTAGATCTGAACTCAATGGAGTCTCAGCAGAAGGGGTGAGGTTGTGATTCTTTTCCTCCCATACCATGGCACATTTAAACTGTGTCTTGCAGTAGCAGCTCTCTGGTTGTGGATTAAATCCTTTGAACTTTTAAAGTTGGAATTTTTTTTATTCATTCATGGGATGTGGGCTTCACTGGCTGGGCCTTCCATAGTTGCCCCTGAGAAGGTGGTGGTGAGCTGCCTTCTTGAACTGCTGCAGTCCATGTGGCGTAGGTATACCCACAGTGCTGTTAGGAAGGGAGTTCCAGGATTTGAACCCAGCGACAGTGAAGGAACAGCAATAAATTTCCAAGTTAGGATGGTGAGTGACTTGGAGGAGAACTTTCAGGTGTTGGTATTCCCATTTATCTGCTGCCCTTGTCCTTATAGATGGTAGTGATTGTGGGTTTGGAAGGTGCTGTCGAAGGTACCTTGGTGAATTCCTGCAGTACATCTTGTAGATGGTACACACTGCTGCTACTATGCGTCGGTGGTGGAGGGAGTGAATGTTTGAGGATGTGGTGCCAATCAAGAGGGCTGCTTTGTCCCGAATGGTGTCAAGCTTCGTGAGTGTTGTGGGAGCTGCACTCATCCAAGCAAGTGGCGGTCATTCCATCACATTCCTGACATGTGCCTTGTAGATGGTGGGCAGGCTTTGGGGAGTGAGGAGATGCGTTTCTCATCACACAATTCCTAGCCCCTGACCTGCTCTTGTAGCCACTGTATTTATATGGCTAGTCCAGTTCAGTTTCTGGTCAAAGGTAACCCCAGGATGTTGACAATGGAGGACCAGTGATGTTAATGACATTGAACATCAAGGGCCGTTGGATGGATTCTCTCTTGTTGGAGTTGGCCATTGCCTGACACTTGTGTAGCGTGAATGTTACTTGACACCTGTCAGCCCAAGCCAGGATATTGTCCAAGTCTTGCAGCATTTGGCCATGGACTGCTGCAGTATCTGAGGAGTCGTGAATGGTGCTGAACATCATGCATCTGACCTTATTGTGGAAGGAAGGTCATTGATGAAGCAATTAAAGATGGTTGGGCCGAAGGCATTACCCTGAGGAACTTCCTTGGTGATGTCCTGGAGCTGAGATGATTGACCTCCAACAACCACAACCATCTTTCTTCGTGCTAGTTATGATTCTAACCGGCAGATTGTTTTCCCCCGATTTCCATTGGCTCCAGTTTTGCTCGGGCTTCCTGATGCCAGACTCTGTCAAATGCGGCCTTGATGTCAAGGGCAGTCATTCTCACTTCGCATTGGGAGTGCAGCTCTTTTTTGTCCATGTTTGATCCAAGGCTGCAATGAGGTCAGGAGCTGAATGGCCCTGTCGGAATCCAAACTAGGCATTAGTAAGCAGGTTATTGCTAAGCATGTGTTGCTTGATGACACTGTCAGTGATCCCTTCCATTACTTGACTGATGATTGAGTGCAGACTGATGGGGCGGTAATTGGCCGGCTTGGATTTGTCCTGCTATTTGTATACAGGACATACCTGGGCAATTTTCCACATAGCCGGGTAGATGCCAGTGTTGTAGCTGTACTGAAACAGCTTGGCTAGGGGTGCAGCAATTTCTGGAGCACAAGTCTTCAGTACTATTGCCGGAATATTTTCAGGCCCCATAGCCTTTGCAGTAACCAGTGCCTTCAGCCATTTCTTGATATGTGGAGTGAATTGAATTGGTGGAAGACTGGCATCTGTGATGCTGGGGACCTCTGGAAGAGGCCGAGATAAATCATCCACTCGGCACTGCTGGCTGAAGATTGTAGCAAATGCTTCAGCCTTATCTTTTGAACTGATGTGCTGGGCTCCTCCATCATTGAGGATGGGGATATTTGTGGAGCCTCCTCCTTCAGTGAGTTGTTTAATTGTTCAGCACAATTTACAACTGGATGTGGCAGAACCACAGAGTTTAATCTGATCGGTTGGTTGTGGGATTGCTTTGCTCTGTCTATCGCTTGCTACTTTTGCAGTTTGGAACACAAGTAGTCATGTGTTATAGCTTCACCAGGTTGACATCTCATTTTTAGATATGCCTGGTTCTGCTCCTGGCATGCCCTCCTGCACTGTTCATTGAACCAGGGTTGGTCCCCTGGCTTGATGATAATGGCTGAGTGGGGGATATGCTAGACCATGAGGCTACAGATTGTGTTCAAGTACAATTCTGCTGTTGCTAATGGCCCACAGCACCTCATGGAGGTGCAGCCTTGATTTGCTACATCTGTTCGAAATCTATCCCATTTAGCACAGTGGTAGTGCCACACAACATGATGGAGGGTATCTTCAATGCGCAGGCGGGACTTCATCTCCAGAATGATTGTGCGGTGGCCACTCCTACAGATAGTGGCGTGGACAGATGCATCTGTGGCCAGCAGGTTTGTGAGAATGAGGTCAAGAATGTTTTTCCCTCTTGTTAACAGGTGGGAAAACTAAATAAACCCCTTTGCTCATGTAATCTATCTGAATGAGCTTGCACCAGTGAGACTGTGTTGCTGTGTTTGTAAATGGGATGGCAGAGTGAATCCCTTTCCATTCCCAGCTCATGTTTACAGTGTGAGTTTACCTGTATGGTTTCAGCTCAGACATGGATCTCAATGCCTTCTGGTAATGGGTTCCACATTCTTAGCACCAAACAGTTAAAGAAAAGCAAAATACTGCAGATGCTGGATATCTGAAAGAAAAACTGAAAATGCTGGAATTCTCAGCAGATCTGGTAGCTTCTGTGGAGAGAGAAAGTTTTCATTTCAGGTCTCTAACCTTTCATGAGAACTGCACTGCATCTGAACCGTTAATTATGCCTCTCAATCCAAAGATGCTGCCAGATGTGGTCAGGGAACTCAAGATGAAAAAGAAAAGCCCATTTGAGGAATGGAATCTGAGGAGAATGAAGGGTGAAGCGTCTGACTGACCAGAGATAGTCAAGGCACCTTTCCCTTCGTTATGATGCTGGACTGGAACATTGACTCTGATGTTTTCAGTGAAATTAACTGATCTGAGGCATTGAAAGGATTCTCGTTACTGCACATCAGGAATTCAAACCTAATATTAGCTAATATCAGACAATCAGAATACTTGGTAACAAACAAGACACAGAAAGGCTCGAAGGGAGACGGCACCGGTTGTAGGAGAGCTGGTTCCAGGTGACATGGATGTTTCTGCATTGGATGAGATCAGACTGTTTCCATGTATCCACAATGAATGTCTAAAAGATTATTTTGGAAGAGTAAATCTAACAGAACGATTGACATTTGGGTAGTGTCAGTTTGAAGATTTGACTTAGTCACACCCTGGTTGGAATACCTTACAGTTGGAACTTGTCTCACTTTATGTGGAACAATTGGTCAGCACATTTGCCTGTTGACTGAAAGGTTGATGGTTCAAAACCATGTAGGGATGCACTTTTCACTGTTTTTCTCCCCATCAGCATTCATTGTCACACAGTTCTGTTGTCAATGGGTATTTGAGATGCAAGAGAATATCCACAAAATATTGTCAGCTCTGCAGTTATCCAGTGAGTTCCTACTTGTACACTTTTTAAAAATTAACTTTTCTGTCAAATATAATGTGAATAGATTTGGAACTACTATGCCCCTTCATCTAACCCATTAGAAATCCATGAAATTATTAGATTTAAACAAGCCCATCAATTATTCTCTCTTCCCCAGCTCCCAGTGAGACAGGGAAAAGCAGAAAAGCAGCAATATTCCGGCCCCGCACTCTCCAATCACCCGCTGCCAGCAGAAAGCAGCGACTGCAGCTTCAATCAGCGGGTTACTGCCCATCCCTGGGACAAGACACTCCAACCCGGGCCAAACCTCCCAATACACCGAGCACAGGCTCAGGAAAACACAGGTCACTAAACCTCTGAGCAGCACTTACAGAATATCCAAGTGAGAGAATCACAAATGAAGAAACACCAACTTTCTAAATCCTTTCACTGTAAAATTCCCCCATTTTATTGAAAATCTGACTGTTGTGAATCTGAAAATGAGCACCATGGGATTTGTGTTACCGAGTGTCTTGTTTTCCATTGTTTGTCTGTCAGGTTTGCAATTCAAATTGTATTGAATGTTGAAGTGAATCTGATTTCTAAATGAGGTCACAAAGCAGGTAAATATTAAACGCAGAAAAAAATCCTGAAAAAAATGGATCAAAATGCTTGGAAGCAGGTGCAGCTAAGAAGCAGAAGCTGTGAATGAAGTTATTGACGATTGAGTGGAAAGCATTGGGTCCTTCGGCTTCTAGTGGTCAATTCCTTTCCCTCCCATTGCAGTCAGACAGTTATCTCACTGTGGTAAGAGATATGGGTATTACATTTCTAAATTCTAAATACCTGACCTGTTTAGTTGGTAGAACATATGTCCCTTAATCTTTTTGAGACCCATGTTGGGCGCTATTATTTTTAAAGCTTTGCTGCTTTAATGGTGATCCCCAGCTCTCCCTTCCTCCAGCAGTGTCACAGCTCAAACTGAGTCTTTCTCCAGCCCACATGGTTAATCTCACAGAGATTCAGACACTGCAGGGAGGCCACTCCCTGACCGCCCGCCACGGGGTCAGGAACTGGGCGAGTGGCTTTAGGATCTGAATAAGATCCAACAGGGAGTCCCCTCCTGTGTTCCACTGGATAGCAGTTGGGGTCAGTCTGAGGACCTGAATAAGAGTCACAGGAGCTGGAGAACTGAACCCAGCCAGAGTACAGGGAGGGAGAAAACTGGGAGTGGAAGAAGGAAATGGTGGAGATGGTGCGATGGGTTTGGATTTCAGCAGAGTGAAGATGGAGAGTGTGTCGGGTGGAGATTCGCAGCTTTGGGGGAACAATTGAGGAAAAAAATATTCCATAGCAATGAGAATTGTCCGAGAACTGTTCTGCATTTCTATCCTGTACTGACAGTGAATAATTCTGTAAACTACATTTGCAGGATATTGGAGGAAGAGGATTTGCGGACAGGAAACTCCAAACAAAAGCCTTGGCCCGAATTTACAGCAGGTGTTCTCAAACAGAGGGCTGTGATTCTCGGTGAGGTCGAGAGCATAGTAATATTGTCATTAGGTTTGTATTTTGGAAACTCAGGGTAATGTTCTCGGGACCTGAGTTCAAATCCCATCATTGCAGATGGTGAAATTTAAATTCAATAAAAATCTGGAATTAAATATCTGATGTAACCATTGTTTATTGTTATAAAAAAATCCATCTGGTTCACTAATGCCCTGTAGGGAAGGAAATCTGCCATTCTGGGAAATTAATGTTGACCCAGCCAGTGACACCCACATCCCATGAATGAATAATATAAAAAGGCAGTTAGGCACCAGAACTGAAGCACCTCCAGCAGTCTGACATTTAAAAGGTCTCTCCCCTGTGTGAACCCGATGGTGTCTCAGCAGGTTGGATAAAGGAGAGAAATGCTTTTCACACTCGGAGTAGGTGAATGGTCTCTCCAAAGTGTGACTGCGCCAATGAGTTTCCAAATCAGGCTGGTAACAGGACCCCTTCCCCCATTTCCATGGATTCTCTCAATTATCTCTGCATTTATGTTTTGACAGGCCAGATGATTGGCTGAAGCCTTGTCCACACACAGAACACGTGTATGGTTTCTCCCCACTGTGAACAGTGCTTTATCCTTCCATATTCAAAATCCGATGATATTCCAGTTACGATATATTGGCCGACTCCATCAAATCCTGATGTGATGTTTGGCTTCAGTTTCCCTTCCCTTCTAATACCCCGTGAAATTGATTGACAACAGACAAAAGAGAGTGAGAGAGAACTCACAAAAACACAAAGGCAGGTTGTGCGATTGCCCTGAATGAAACTGGTAATTTGTGGGGCTGGCACTAGGAAAAAGTGATCATGAAAGCTGCTGAATTGTCATAAAAACACAACAGCTTCTCTGATGTCCTTCAGGGAAGGGAACCAGCCACCTGGTCTGGGCCCACACAAGACTTGGGTCTATGTGGGAGGAGAGAAAGATGGGGCATGGGAAACGGACTATGTAAATCTGCAACACAACCAGAACGTTGACAGAATCAACCCAACTCACAGCCCACAGCACCCAGAATACAAGGGCAGCTGGTGCATGGGAAAACTATCATCTCCAGGACACAGACCAGCGAGTTCACACTAGGGAGAGGCCATTCACCTGCTCCGTGTGTGAGAAGGGATTTAACTGATCATTCAACTGCTGAGAAACCAGCGAGTTCACAAGTGACTGCAGGAGTTGGATTCTGCTGTTTTTGCTGCTGTTAATCACATCCAAGACTGAACCATGTTCATTCTGACAATTGGGGTTTGTTTCTGCTGATGTTAATAATCCCAGTAACTGGGATAGAATTTAATGTTCTGATAATTCACTTGTTTTACTTTGTAACCTTTATTCTTCAAATTAAGTATCTTTCTTCTGCCTGTTCTCAAGGTTTTGAAAAATGAAAACAAACAGTGATTTATTTGTACTTCTTGCAGTTTAGTTACTGTATTCACTGCTCACGATGAGGTCTGTTCTACACTGGGAAGACCAAACACAGATTGGGTGAACACTTTGTGGAACAACCTCTGGTCAGTCTGTGAGCTTGACCCTGAGCTTCCGGTCACTTGTCATTTTAATTCTCCGCCTCACTCCCACTCTGTCATCGGCCTCTTGCACTGTTCCAATGAAGCTCAATGGGAGCTCGAGGAACAGCAGCTCATCTTTCAATTCGGCACTTTACAATCTTTCAGACTCAACTTCGAGTTCAGCAGTTTCTGCACCAACAGAGAGTTGTCAGGATCTGGAACACCCAACCTGGAAAGGTGCTAGAACCTGATTCTATCAGGAATTTTAAAAGGGAGTTGACAAGAATTTGAGATTGAGGAACTTACAGGGTAACAAACAGAAAGAGGGTTTGTGGGACTAAACACAACTGCTCTTTTGAAGAGACAGCACAAGCACAAAGGGTTGAATGGCCTCCTTGTGTGCTGTAAGTTTCTATGATTTGAGGAGTTGGTCATTTAGCCCCTTGAGCCTGTCCTACCATTAGCTGATGGTACAAGGATTTGATTGAAGGTTATGGACAGTAGAGACAGGACAAATGCAGGAATAACTTTTTAGACAGCAAGATATAATAACCCATAACTCACTACCTAGGAGGCAGGTGGAAGCAGACATGAGCAGTGATTTAAAATGGAGATTGGATGTCGAGGGAAATAAACTTGCAGGGCCTTGGGGATACAGGATGGGAATGGGACAGACTGGATTGCTCGAGAGAGCTTGCTGGACTCAATGAGCTGAATGGCTTCTTTCTGTGCTCTAATTACTCGGATTCATTTGTTTACTGTCTCCTCATAATTTAAATTTTGGAGTCCAGGTATCATTCAGGTAAATCTGCGCTGCACCCCCACTGAGTCCAGTACAGTCTATCCTTCCTAAAGTGTGCTGCCCAGAATTGAACACAGTATTCCTGTTCTGATCAAAGGTCATGTTGACCTGAAACACTAACTCTGTTTCTCTCCACAGATGCTACCTGACCCGCTGAGTATTTCCAGCATTTTTTTTATTTTCATTATTTTATTAGATTTATTATTTAACTGGCATTTTGAATATCTCGGTGCTTTTCCAGTCACATTGATACCTGAAACCTTTTTCCTTCCACAAAGTGCGATAAGAAGCAGGCTCTGATGAATCCAGAGACTCTGTCAGATGTTAATGTGAAGTTTCGTTTGAATTTCCCGTCTGCAAATCCTTCTCATTGAAAATCCTGTAAAAATATTATTTTAAAAATAAAAATTGATAATGGACAAACATTTCTCTTGGTTTGAGTTTGCTGTGTGTAAATCCCCTGTAAAAAGAGTTTCCAAACACTCGGTGTAAACTGGGCTCCGGGAGTTTCTAATCCGGGTTTGGAGTCCGACACCGGGTGTTTGTGAATCCTCCCAGTCCACCCTCCAGCTGCCTTTCTCACCCGCTGGACTTTTAGCTACATTGCCTTCGTCTCCTGCACCGACACTGCGCATGCTCCATTCCCAGCCGGCTCCACCCCCCTCATTCACTCCGATTGGTTGGAGGACCAGCGGCACCAGCTCGGTCCTCCCGACCCGCCCTCCTCTTCCTATTGGTTCGGAGCTGCATTGTGAATAGAGCATGCGCAGTCTGCTGGAACAGACGGCTGGAACGAGTGGAGTTAAAATGCGGGTTTTAGAAAGACCGTGAGCGAATTCAGAGCGAAGATAAAACCATGAACATGGAGAGGGCCGGCGGGTGGGTTGGGAGGCTTCATAAACTCACGGTGTCGGTCCCAAACCCTCAATAAGGAGCCATCGTTCCTGCGTTTAGCTGGACGACGGCTGAAGCCTAATTTCCGGAAGTAGGCCCCAGCTAACGGCCGCCATCTCTATTGGGGGCAATCAGCAGCTGTGAGCGTATACGGCCGCCATCTTTGTAGGAGGCAAAGTCCAACAGGACGCATGCGTGGCCGCCACCTTTCCAGAGGCTGCAAATCCGGATGAATAACCCGCAGGAGGGACAATAAATCAGAGGTAGAGTTTGGTGTCATAAATCAACCCAGTGAGCTTCACAGGAAAATTGTAAAACTAGGTGTGACACCCAGACACATAAGGAGATATTAGGGCAGGTGACCAAAACCTTGGGCAAAGAGTTTGAAGCAGTGTTAAATAGCTTGTTTCAACAGAATTTGATTATTACTGAAAAAAGAGACAAGCTGCTGAGGGCAGAGGGCACTTAAGAGCCAACCACATTGCTGTGAGTCTGGAGTCACATGTAGACCAGACAGATAAGGATGGCAGATTTCCTTCCTGAAAGGACATTAGTGAACCAGATGGGTTTTTACAACAATTGGCAATGGTTTCATGGTCATCATCACCATCTGCCATGGTGCGATTCGAACCTGGGTTTCCAGAGCATTACCCTGGGTCTCTGGAATATTCGTCTAGTGAAAATACCACGATGCCATCCCATCCCCTTAAAGTATCCTCAAGCCAGGTAGTAGTCGCGCCTACAATCTTCGGATCCATAGGCAGACGCATTATCCATTGCGCCACTGGCCCTGGTCATGTTCCTTCTGCCTGTAGAGGACAGTTCACTGTACGTGAGTATATGTGGCTTCTTGCAAGTGTAAATGAGTCAGGATATGAGCCCGACTGATAATCTTTGAAATTTGATGTTCTTGCATTTGTCCTGATGAGGACAAGATAAAAAGCTGTGACAGATTGTCTTTTTTTTTAAGCAATATTCAAGTGTCTTAAAGGAGGAAGGTGCAGCAGACAGAGGGAGAGGTTTTGAGAGTTTAGGGATGAAGGTACTGAAGGCATGATCACTAATGGTGGAGTGATTAAAATAGAAAATTTGAGTGAGGGTTGTGGTGCTGGAGGATGTTGCAGAGATAGGGAGGGATGTAGTCCACATAAACTACATCAACTCCACTACCCTCATTTGGGATTTGAAAACAAGGATGAGAATTTTAAAAGCAGGTTGTTTCTTGACCGGGAGCCAAGGCAGGTCAGGAAGCAGAGGGCTGTTAGGGGAATGGGACTCACTGTGAGTGAAGATACAGATGGCAAACGTTTGGGTGGCTTCAGGTTTACACAGGGAAGAATGTGGGAGATCAGCGCAGTGCAGCTCCCACATTCTTCCCTCCGTAAACCTGAAGCCATCCAAACACCACATGGACTGCAGCGGTTCAAGAAGGCAGCTCACCACCACCTTGTCAAAGGCAACTGGGGATGGGTAATAAATGCTGGCCCAGCCGGCAAAGCCCACTTCCCATGAATGAATGAAAAAAAGTGTGTTGGAATAGTAGATCGAGTCTGGTGGAGGCAACAGTAGGGATGAGGGTTTCAGCAGCAGATGCGCTAAGACAAGGTGAGTTCGGGTGATGTTACGGAGGTGGGAACAGGTGATATTAGTGGTGGCACAGATTTGAGGTCAGAAGCTTACCTTGAGATGAAATGTAACACCGAAGTTGTGATGAGACTGGCTTAATCCAAGACTGTTCCCAGGGAGAGGGATGGAGTCGATATGTAGGGAAATGGAGATTGGAGCATGGACCGGAAAAGTCATAGATGGTCCTAGAGTTATACAGCACGGAAACAGGCCCTTTGGCCCATCATGTCTGTGCCTGCCATCTAGTACCCATCTATTCTAATCCCATTTTCCAGCACTTAGCCTGTAACCCTGTAAGCTGTGGCGTTTCAAGTGCTCATCTAAATACTTCTTAACTGTTGTGAGGCTTCCTGCTTCTACCACCTCCTCAGGCAGCTTGTTCCAGATTCCAACCGCCCTCTGGCTGAAATAATCCCTCCTCAAACCGCTTCTAAACCTCCTACCCCTTACCTTAAATCTATGCCCCCTGATTATTGACACCTCCGCTAAGGGGAAAAGTTTCTTCCTATCTACCCGATCTATGCCCCTCATAACTTTATATACCTCAATCAGGTCCCCCCTCAGCCTTCTCTACCCTAAGAATAATAACCCTGGCCTGTCCAGTCTCTCTTCAGAGCTGAAACACTCCAGCCCAAGCAACATCCTGGTGAATCTCCTCTGCACCCTCTCCAGTGCAATCACATCCTTCCTATAGTATGGCAACCAGAACACAGTGCTCCAGCTGTGGCCTAACTAGCATTTTATACAGCTCCAACATAACCTCCCTGCTCTTATATTCTATGCCTTGGCTAATAAAGGCAAGTATCCCATCTGCCTTCTTAACCACCTTATCTACCTGTGCTGCTAATCAGGGATCTATGGACATCGAGGTCCCGCTGATCCTCTGTACTTCCTAGGGTCCTAACATTCATTGTGTATTCCCTTGCTGTTCCCAAATGCATCACCTCACACTTCTCAGGATTAAATTCCATTTGCCATCTCTCTGCCCATCTTATCAGTCCATCTTATCAGCCCATCTATATCCTCCTGTAATCTAAGGCTTTCCTCCTCGCTATTTATGACATGACCAATTTGCGAACTCCTATATTCACGTCTAAACCATTAATGTACACTAGAAACAGCAAGGATCCCAGCACCAATCCCTGCAGCATACCACATAGCACAGGCTTCAAATCACAAAAACAACTTTGAACCATCGCCTACTGCCTCCTGACATTGAGCCAATTTTGGATCCAATTTGCCAAATTGCTCTAGATCCCATGGGTTCTTACCACCTTGACCACCTTTTCCCATGTGGGACCTTGTCTAAAGCCGAACTGAAGTCCATGTAGACTACATCAACTACACTACCCTCATCGACACAAGACACCTCGAAAAATTCAATCAAAATTATTGGACATGATCTCCCCCTGATAAAGTCATGCTGACTATCCCTGATTAATCGCTGCCTCTCCAAGTGGAGATTAATCCTGTCCCTCAGAATCTTTTCTAATTAAAAGTGTCTTCAGTCTTCTGAGTGTTTAATTGGAGTTAATTAGTCATCCGGAAGAGCAGCAGGAACCAGAATGGGCCATGAGACTGATCCCAGGTTTAATTCAGTTAGCGAGGGAGAGAAGGAAGGAAGGAAACTCTGGGAGGTTTGGAGAAACCATCTTCACGACCACTCATTAAATCTCCACACAGTAAGTTTTGGACACAAGGTTAACATCTGCTATTCTGTATGGTCAGTCAGGGGGTTTCAGATTAATGTTTTGTCATGAGTAATGGCTGAAGAGAATGATCAAACATGTTGTTATCACCAGTTGTAGGAATTTGTTAAAAAGATACAGAAATAATTGTCCAAAACTCTGTTTGGATTTCAGCGCAGGGAGGAGGGAGAGTGTGTGGGACTGGGATTTGCAGCTTTGGAGAGAGGAAGAAATGTTCCATGAATTGTTTGTTCTGAATTTCTATCCTGCACTGACAGTGATGATGACTTTTGTAAACACCTTTTACAGAGAATTAGAAGGGGAGGATTTTCAGACGGGAAACTCAAACAAAACATCAGTTCAAGATCTGACACAGTCACTCGATTCATCAGGACCTGAAAATCATCGTCTTTGACTGTGGAAGGAGAAATATTTGTCTATTCTGTCTGTGGGAAAAGATTTCAAACATCAGTGTGACTGGAAAAGCACCAAAGCACACACACCCGACTGAGAATGTTCCAGTGAACTGATTGTGGAAAGAGCTTTAAACAGTTACACAGCCTGAAAAAACATCACACCATTCACAATGGGGAGAAACTGTACACGTGTTCTCTGTGTGGACAAGTCTTCAATTGATCGCCCAACCTGGAGAGACACAGGGACACCGAACACCATGGAGAAACCGTGGAAATGTGGGGACTGTGGGAAGGGATTCAATTGTCCTTCCCATCTGGAAACCCACTGAAGCAGTCACACTGGGGAGAGGCCGTTCTCCTGCCCCGAGTGTGGGAATGGATTCACTGGGTCCTCTGACCTGCTGAAACACCAGCGAGTTCACACTGAGGAGAGGCCGTTCAGCTGTACTTCCTGTGGAAAGAGATTCAGGTCTTCATCCAACCTCAATGCACACTGGGGAGAGGCCATTCAGTTGCCCTGAGTGTGGGAAGAAATTCACTCAGTTGTCCACACTGCGGACACACCAGCAGGTTCACTCTGGAGAGAGGCAGTTCACCTGCACGGTATGTGGGAAGGGATTCACTGGGTCCTCTGACCTGCAGCAGCACCAGCAAACTCACACTGAGCAGAGGTCATTCAGTTGTAACTTCTGTGGAAAGAGATTTGGGTCTTTTTGCAACCTGTTGAGACACCAGCGACTTCACACGGGAGAGAAACCATTCATCTGCTCCAATTGTGGGAAGGGATTCACTCAGTTTTCCAACCTGGTGACTCACCAGCAAGTTCGCACTGGAGAGAGACCATTCACCTGCTCCGAGTGTGGGAAGGGATTCATTCAGTTTTCCAACCTGGTGACTCACCAGCGAGTTCACACTGGAGAGAAGCCGTTCACCTGCTCTGAGTGTGGGAAGGGATTCACTCAGTCATCCCACCTGCTGAAACACAAGCGAGTTCACAAGTGACTGCAGGGGTTGGATTCTGCTGTGATTGTTGCTGTTAATCACATCCAGGACTGAACCATGTTCTTTCTGACAGTTGGGCCTTGTTTCTGCTGATGTTAATAAGCCCTGTAACTGGGCTGGAGTTTAATATTCTGGATTTGTAGCTAATTGTGTTCTCGGGACTGCAGTGTCCCTTTAAGAACTGCTGTCTCTGATCTTTCCCCATAATTCAGGAACTCTCATCAGAAATTAGTTTACAACAAGATTCTGAACTTTTACTTCAATCCTAAATTGATCTTTGGTATAAACTCTACAATTCAGTGTCTGAGAGGTTCCACTGATTAACATCTCCAATTAGAAAGTGCTGATTAATCCTTGCTGACAATTCTTACTGACTTGCACATTACTCACAGTGACACTTCCATTATCCACCAGAAAGAAGGGGAATGGGAATTGGTGGAGAACCGAGAGTTCCCAAATGTTACCCCTCTGCCTGGTACAGAAATCCTCTCGGCACGGGAATGGAGACAAGTTCAATGAAAGTAATGAACTGTAAGTAATCACTGTCTAATAACCTTATAAGATCTTCAGAAATTTATGGAATATTACAGAAATAGCTCTCTCTCTCTTATGAAGAAAGCTTCCATAGCAGCTTGCTGGCTGACAAACACAGGACAGGCCTGTTATCTCTGCCAAGGACATGTCTCTCATACAGACCCTGAAACAAGACAATTCTCTTGCAATGAAGGCTAACATACCCTTTGCTTTCCTAATTACTTGCTGCCCCTGCCTATTTACTTTCATTGACTGGTGTGCAAGGACACCCAGATCCCTTTTGTACATCCACATTTAATATATCACCATTTAAATAATACTCTGCCTTTCTGTTTTTTTCACACCAAATCGTATAACTTCACCTTTATCCACATTACACTGCACCTGTCATGTGTTTTCCCACACACACAACTTGTCTAAATCGCCCTGAAGCCTCCTTGCATCTTCTTCATAGCTCCGCCCAGTTTTGTGTCGTCAGCAAACTTGGAAATATTGCATTTGATTCCCTCATCCAAGTCATTTATATATATCATGAATAGCTGGGGCCCAAGCACTGATCCCTGCGGTACATCACTGCCTGCCACCTGGAAAAAGACCCATTTATTCCCACGCTCTGTTTCTAGTCTGTCAACCAATTCTCATTCCATGCCAGTATATTATCCCCAATCCCATGTACTTTAATTTTGCCCAACAGCCTCTTATGTGGGATCTCATCAAAAGCCTTTTTGAAATCCAAATATAACACATCCACTGGTTGTCCCTTATCTATTCTACTAGTTACATCCTCAAAAAACTCCTGTAGATTAGTTAAGCATGATTTCCCTTGCATAAACCCATGCTTACTTTGTCTAATCCCGTTAATGCTTTCCAAGTGTTCTGTTACCACAGCTTTTATAATAGACTCTAGCATTTTCCCCACTACTAATGTTAGGCTAACTGTCTATAATTCTCTGTTTTTTCTCTCCCTCTTTTTCAAATAGTGGGGTTACATTTGCCACCCTCCAATCTGTAGGAACTGCTCCAGAGTCAAAAGAATTTTGGAATATGACCACCAATGCAACCAATATTTCCAGGGTCACTTCCTTTAGTGCTCTTGGATGTAGATTATCAGGCCCTGGGGAATTTTCAGCCTTTAACCCCACCTTGTTTTTTAACTAATACTGATTTTCTTCAATTCCTCCCTCTCACTAAACTCTTAGTTCCCTAATATTTCTGGGAAATTATTTGTGCTTTCTTTGGTGAAGACAGAACAAAAATATGTGTTCAATTCTTCTGCCATTTCTTTGTTCCCCATTATACTTTCCCCTGTTTCTGACTATAAGGGACCTACATTTGTCTTCACTAATCTTTTTCTCTTCACATTTTTATAGATGCTTTTGCAGCCAGTTTTTATGTTACTTGCAAGTTTACTATCATACTCCATTTTCCCCTTCTCAACCAATCTTTTTGTCCACTTTTGCTGAATTCTGAACTGCTCCCAATCCTCAGACTTGCTGCTTATTCCGGAAATCTTATACGTCTCGTCTTTGGGTCTAATACGATCCATAATTTCTTTTGTAAGCCATGGTTGAGCCACCTTTCCTTTTTTATTTTTGCTCCAGACAGGAATGTTCTAATTCATGCATACGTTCCTTAAATATTAGCCATTGCTTATCCACTGCCAACCCTTTCAGTAAGGTTCCCCAATCCATCATTGCCAACTCACACCTCATACCTGGAAGTTCCCTTTGTTTAGATTCAGGACCCTAGTTTCAGATTCAACTTCTTCATGCTCGATCCTAATGAACAATTCTATTATTTTATGGTCGGTCTTCCCCAAGGGACCACGAACAACAAGATTGCTAATTAATCCATTCTCATTGCACAATACCTAATCTAGATAGCCTGCTCGCTCGTTGGTTCCTCAATGTATTGGTCTAAAAACCATCATGCCCACACTCCAGGAAATCTTCCCCCACAGTATTGAAACTTGTTTGGTTTGTCAAATCTATATGTAGATTAAAGTCACCCATGAGTACAGTTGTACCCTTATTACATGCGTCTCTAATTTCCTGCTTAATGCCTTCCCTTACATCTCCATTACTGTTTGGGGGCCTATAGACAACCCTCACTAACGTTGTCTGCCCCTTAGTGTTTCCTGCCTCCACCCAAACAGAATCCACATCATGATTTTCCGAGCCAATATCCTTCCTCACTATTGCATTGATTTCCTCCTTTACTAACAATGCTACCCCACCTCCTTTGCGATTTTTCTGTCCTCCCTAAATGTTGAATACCCTGGATGTTCAGTTCCCATCCTTGGTCACCTTGCAGTCATGTCTCCATAATTGCAACTATATTATAACCGTTTATACCCACTTGCACTGTTAATTCATCTACCTCATTGCGAATGCTCCGTGCATTAAGATACAATGCCTTTGGACTTGTCTTTTTAACCTTGTTAGTCATCTTAGCTTTATTTTGTACTCTGAGCCCATTTGTTTTTTGCCCTTGTTTTTTTTTTGCCTTCCACTTTTGCTCCTTACTTTTCTGTCTTTTGTTTCTATCCTTGTTTCCCCCTCCTCTGTCTCCCTGCTCAGGTTCCCATCCCCCTGCCGTTCTAGTTTAAACCCTCCTTGACCGCACTAGCAAACACCCCCCTGAGGACATTGGTCTCGGTCCTGCCCAGATGCCACCCGTCCTGTTGTACTGGCCCCACCTTCCCCAGAACCTGTCCCAATGTCCCAGGAATCTGAATCACTCCCCCCCAAACCATTTCTTCAGCCATGTATTCATCTGATAGATCCTGTTATTTCTACTCTCACTAGCACGTTTGAGGTCTGACTTTTTAATTTACGTCCTAATTCCCTATATTCAGCTTGTAGGAGCTCATCCCTTTTTTTTTTTACCTGTGTTGTTGGTACCAATTATGTGCCACTTCCATTGACTGTTCACCCTCCCCCTTCAGAATGCGTTGCAGCCTCTCTGAGACATCCTTGACCCTAGCACCAGGGAGACAACAGACCATCCTGGAGTCTCTTTTCCAGCCGCTGAAATGCCTGTCTGTTCTCCTTACTATTGAATCCCTTATCTCTATAGCCCTGCCACTCTTCTTCCTCCCCTCTTGTGCAGCAGCGCCACTCGTGCTGCCATGCACTTGGCTGCTGCTGCTTTCCCCTGAAAAGTTGTCTCCCCCAACAGTATCTAAAATGTTATATCTGTTAGAAAGGAGGGCAGCCACAGGGGACTCCTGTACTACCTGCATTCCTCTACTCTGCCTGGTGCCCTTCCTGCCTGTTCAGTCTTTACCAGTGGTGTGACCACCTCACTTGAACGTGCTGACCACAATAATCTCAGCATCGCAGCTCCAGCTCTGAAATGTGTTTAGCCAGTAGCTGCAGCTGAACACACCTCCTGCACACATGACTGCCAGGGACACTGGAAGTGTCCATTACCTTCCACATCGTACAGGAGGAGCAGATCACAGGTGCGAGCTCTGCTGCCATGATTTCCCTTTAGATTAAGCTCGTTAATTACTCCCTTTGAAGAACACTAACTACGCCAGGGGCCTTATTCTACTGCAAACACTCCCACTCCAGTCCAAAGTCCTCGCCTTATTTTGTTTAAGCTAATGGACTGCAGCAGTTTAATTAGTAGAAAAAGTAGAATAACTCACCTGACCCTGCTTAACAATCAGCTGTGTCCCCTGCATCGCGTCACTTTTTGAATCATGATGTCCTTGCGCCGCTTTCAGCCCTGAGTCTCCCCGGAACTCTCGCTCTGTCCTCACACACCTTTCAGCCCTGAGTCTCCCCGAAACTCTCGCTCTGTCCTCACACACCTTTCAGCCCTGAGCTCAGCTCCCACTCTTTCTAAATCTCCATTCTGACTCTCAGCTCCCACTCTTTTTAAATCTTTGCTCTGACTCTCAGACCCATTCTTTTTAAATTTCCGCTCTCTCAGCACCTGCTCTTTTTAAATCTTCGCTCTGACTCTCAGCTCCCGCTCTTTTTAAATCTTCTCTCTGACTCTCAGCTCCCGCTCTTTTTAAATCTTCGCTCTGACTCTCAGTCCCACTCTTTTTAAATCTCCGCTCTCTCAGCGCCTGCTCTTTTTAAATCTCCGCTCTCTCAGTTCCTGCTCTTTTTAAATCTCCGCTCTCTCAGTTCCTGCTCTTTTTAAATCTCCGCTCTCTCAGTTCCTGCTCTTTTTAAATCTCCGCTCTCTCAGTTCCTGCTCTTTTTAAATCTTCGCTCTGACTCTCAGTCCCACTCTTTTTAAATCGCTGCTTTGACTCTCAGATCCTGCTCTTTTTAAATCACTGCTCTAACTCTCAGCTCCCGCTCTTTATAAATCCCTGCTCTGATTCTCAGCTCTTGCTCTTTTTAAATCCCTGCTCTGACTCTCAACTCCTGCTGTTTTAAATCTCTGCTCTGACTCTCAGCTCCCGTGCTTTTAAATCTCTGCTCTGACTCTCAGCTCCCTCTCTTTTTAAATCTGCACTGTGACTTTCAGCTTCCGCTCTTTTTAAATCTCCGCTCTCTCAGCTCGCGCTTTTTATAAATCTCCACTCTCTCACCTCCCGCTCTTTTTAAATCTCTGCTCTGACTCTCAGCTCCCGCTCTTTTAAATCTTTGCTCTGACTCTCAGTTCCTGCTCTTTTTAAATCTCCGCTGTCTCAGTTCCTGCTCTTTTTAAATCTTCGCTCTGACTCTCAGTCCCGCACTTTTTAAATCTCTACTCTTTCAGCTCCCGCTCTTTTTAAATCGCTGCTTTGACTCTCAGATCCTGCTCTTTTTAAATCGCTGCTCTAACTCTCAGCTCCCGCTCTTTATAAATCCCTGCTCTGATTCTCAGCTCTTGCTCTTTTTAAATCCCTGCTCTGACTCGCAACTCCTGCTGTTTTAAATCTCCGCTCTGACTCTCAGCTCCCTCTCTTTTTAAATCTGCACTGTGACTTTCAGCTCCCGCTCTTTTTAAATCTCCGCTCTGACTCTCAGTTCCCGCGCTTTTAAATCTCTGTTCTGACTCTCAGCTCCCACTCTTTTAAATCTCCGCTCTGACTCTCAGCTCCAGCTCTTTTTAAATCTCCTCTCTGACTCTCAGCTCCCGCTCTTTTTAAATCTCCGCTCTGACTCTCAGCTCCCGCTCTTTTCAAATCTCCGCTTTGACTCTCAGCTAACACTTTTTAAAAATCTCCGCTCTCTCAGCTCCCGCTCTTTTTAAATCTCCGCTCTGACTCTCAGTCCCGCTCTTTTAAATCTCTGCTCTGACTCTCAGCTCCTACTGTTTTTAAATCTCTGCTCTGACTCTCAGCTCCCACTTTTTTAAAATCTCCCTCCGACTCTCAGCTCCCGCTCTTTTTAAATCTCCGCTCTGACTTTCAGCTCCCTCTCTTTTTAAATCTCCGCTCTCTCAGCTCCCGCTTTTTTTAAATCTCCGCTCTCTCAGCTCCTGCTCTTTCTAAATCTCCGCTCTCTCAGCTCCCGCTCCTTTTAAATCTCCAATCTGACTCTCAGTCCTGCTCTTTTAAATCTCGCTCTGACTCTCAGCTTCCTCTCTTTTTAAATCTCCACTTTGACTCTCAGCTCCCACTTCTTTTAAATTTCCGCTCTGACTCTCAGCTCCCGCTTTTTTAAATCTTCGCTTTGACTCTCAGCTCCCTCTCTTTTTAAATCTCCGCTTTGACTCTCAGCTCCCACTTTTTTAAAATCTCCCTCTGACTCTCAGCTCTCACTTTTTTTAAATCTCCGCTCTGACTTTCAGCTCCCGCTCTTTTTAAATCTCCGCTCTGACTTTCAACTCCTGCTCTTTTTAAATCTTCGCTCTCTCAGCTCCCGCTCTTTCTAAATCTTTGCTCTCTCAGCTCCCGCTCTTTCTAAATCTTTGCTCTCTCAGCTCCCGCTCTTTCTAAATCTCCGCTCTCTCAGCTCCTGCTCTTTTTAAATCTCCACTCTCTCAGCTCCTGCTCTTTTTAAATCTCTGCTCTGACTCTCAGCTCCCGCTCTTTTTGAATCTCCGCTCTGACTCTCAGCTCCCGCTCTTTTTAAATCTCCGCTCTGACTCTCAGCTCCCGCTCTTTTTTTATCTTACCAAGGCCACCCCTCTTCTTGCACTGCCTCCCAGTCTCACTCTGGAGTGATCACTCTGAAGTGATCCACACTGGCTTCTGCCCAACACCCACACTCTAGCTCACAACAGTTAACCGTTCAGAGGAAACTGCAGCCACCAGCTATAGAGACCAGCACTCACACTGTGTCATCACAGAATTTTAACAGCACAGAAGGAGGCCATTCGGCCCACCATGTCTGTACCGGCTCTCCAAATGAACATTATGATCTAGTGCCATTGCCCTACCTTTTCTTCGTACCCCGGCACATTGTTTCTATTCAGATAATCATCCAATGCCCTCTTGAATGCCTCAATTGAACCTGCCTCCACCACGCTACCAGGGAGTGCATTCCAGATGCGAACCACTCATTTTGTGAAAAAGTTTTTTCTCACATCACATCTGTTTCTTTTGCAAATCACTTTACATCTGTCCTCTCGTTCTTAATTCTTTTACAAGCGGGAACAGCTTCTCCCGATCGACTCTGTCCAGCCCCCTCATGATTTTGAACATTTCTATCAAATCTCCTCTTCACCTTCTTCTCTCCAAGGAGAACAGTCCTAACCACTCCAATCTATCCTCATAGCTGAAGTTTCTCATCCCTGGAACCATTCATGTTAACCTCTTCTGCACTCTCTCCAATGTGTCCACATCCTTTCTATAATGTGGTGCCCAGAACTGTACACAATATTCCAGCTGAGGTCTAACGAGTGACTTATATAAATTTAACATAACCCCCTGCTCTTGTACTCTATGCCCCTATTAATAAAGCCCAGGATACTATATGCTTTATTAACAACTCTCGGCACCTTCAATCATCTATGCACATATACACCCAGGTCTTTCTGCTCCTGCACCTGCTTCAAAATTTTGCCCCTTATTTTATATTATCTGCCCATTTTCTTCCTACCAAATTGCATCACCTCATACTTCTCTGCATTGAACTTCATCTAGCACCTATCTGCCCACTCCACCAACTTGTCTATTCCCTTTTGAAGTTCTTAATTGTCCTCCTTGCCGTTTACACTTCCAAGCTTTGTGTCATCCGCAAATTTTGTCCCCTGCACACCAAGATCTAGATCATTAATATATATTAGGAAAAGCAAGGGCTCCAATACCGACCTTTGGGGAACTCCACTACAAACCTTCCTCCAGCCCAAAAAATATCCATTGACCATTACTCTCTACTTCCTATTTTACAGCCAATTTTGTATCCATGTTGCTAATGTCCCTTTTATTCCATGACCAAAACTTTTCTCACAAGTCTGTTGGGTGGCACTGTATCAAATGCCTTTTGAAAATCCATGTACATTACATCAACAGCATTACCCTCGTTGACCTTTTCTGTTCCCTCTTCAAAAAACTCCAGCAAGTTGGTTAAACACGATTTCTGCTTTAGAAATCCATGCTGGATCTTCCTTATCAACCCATATTTTTCTATGTGACTACTAATTCTATCCTGAATAATTATTTCTAGAATCTTGCCCACCACTGAAGTTAAACTAAGATTAAAAAAAACAAAATACTGTGGATGCTGGAAATCTGAAACAAAAAGAGAAAATACTGGAAAAAGTCAGCAGGTCTGACAGCATCTGTGGAGAAAGAAACAGAGTTGATGTTTTGAGTCCATATGACCCTTCTTCAGAGCTGAAGTTAACCTAACTGGTCTGTAATTGCTGGGCTTATCCTTACAACCTTTTTTAAACAAGAGCATAATGATTGTAATTCTCCAGTCCTCTGGCACCTCTCCTGAGTCTCGGGAAGACTGAAAAAATTATGGCCAGCCCCCTGCAATTTCTACTCTCACTTCCTTCAATAACTTTGGATGCATCTCGTCTGGTCCCGGTGCCTTGTCAACTTTAAGTACCGACAGTCTATTCAACACTTCCTCCTTAACTCCTAGTGGCAGAATTTCCTCATCTGTCACCATGGCCTGGGGAGCATCTACCTCCTTGGTAAAAACGGATGCAATGTGTTCATTTAATACCTCAGAAATGGCCCCTTCGTCCATGTGTAAATTCCCTTTTAGGTCCCTAATCAGCCCTGCTCCTCCCTTTACTACCCTTTTATGATTTATACGCCTATAGAAGACTTTGGGATTCCAAAATTGATGTTGGCTGCAGTATTTTCTCATAATTCCTCTCTGTTTCTCTAATATGCTTTCTCATCTCCCCCCCGAACCTTCTGTATTCCTCTTGGTTATCAATTGTACTTTCTACCTGACACCTGTCATAAACACATATCTTCATCTTAATTGTTATTTCCTTTTTCATCCAGAGAGCTCTGTCCATCTCTTTGTCCTACAGGACCAGTAAATTGTTTTCATGGGTAATGTGTCTTTCCTGTCTATTTAGCTTACGCATCATATTTAAACTGTTGCTTCTCAATAAACTACTTTAAAATCACTTCTGAGCTCGACCCCATTTTTGGGTAATCTGTGACTCCCGAACCTAAATCTTACCAGCCATAATGAAGAGGGCAGCTCTGGTCGTCATATTATAGAAAAAGATATCGATTCACTGGATAGGGCCCAGAGCAGATTATAATGGTGTACCAGAAATGTGCAGGCAAACATATCATGAAAGGATTGACAGACTTGGTCTCTTTTCTCTTGAGAAAATAAGGCTGAGGTTAATCGAGGTCTTTAAAATGATTAGAGATTTTGATGGAGTGGATACAGAGAGAATGTCTTCTCTTGTGGAGATGAGCATAACTAGAGACTATCAACATAGGATAGTCACCAAGAAATCCAATAGGGAATTCAGAATAAACTTCATCACCCAAATAGTGGTGAGAAAGTGGAACTTGCTACCATTGGGAGTGGTTAAAGTGAATACTATAACTTTTATTTAGTTGGAAAAAACGCAATGTGTGGATGTGTTTTTTTATTTGCAAAGCACAGGGTCCTGTGTGTGAATATCTGTAGCTTCTGGCATGTGTAAGTGAGGCACAGTGTGAGACCGACTGATAATCTTAAATTAGTTGTTAGTGTAATTCTTAACACAATTAGGATTGTTTAACAAGTTGTTATGATCCCCAGCTGTGGTTACCTCTGGACAAGCCTGATCGCAAAGTGGAACCCAGCTTGATAGATCCGAACTTTAATTTGTTTATTTAGACATGTGGAGAGCAGCTACTGAACAGAGTCACAGCAGTCTGCTGATGAACTTTTAAAATTAACTAAACAAGAAAAGATGAACTATATCATAATACTCCTTCACCCACAAGTATACCTTTACAGATATATGCAGATTTGTAAGGATAAGCTATCTTATACTCTAATGTTCACAGAAGTACACAGTCCATGTAAACCAGTCGGCACCCTGCGGTCAGACACACCACACTCTGAAACCAAGTGACAGGTGCCATCTGAACCGAATGCTATGGATCTCTCATCCACTCTCCAAGAACTAGCTTTGGAATCTTCTCCCAAACCAACACTTCCTCTCAGATGCCTTCTGCAAGGATTCACCTCCAGGGTTTTGAATTCTTCTGATGTTCCTTTCCCCAGGGTCACCACATGCATTCAAGCCATCTTCCATGCACTCCCTCTCATCAACTCAGTCACCAACAGTGCCACTGCTTACATGTCTGTAGCAAAGCTTTACAGATCTTCATTTGTCTCTTTGGACCTTCTTGCCCCTTGCAATCTGTTCTCACTTTAAATCTGCTTTCTGCAGTTTTTGTCTCTTTAAATCTGAAGCTTGGAAGCTTTCTCTCTGCCCCTCACCCTTAATCTCATTAACAGGACCTTTTCCAGGTTCCTGTCCTTCCTTTGACTAGAAGGTCTGCTTGAGACTTTCCCCTGTTTCTGTCTCACTCCTTTGGTCTTGAGACTTTTGGTTCTTTTGGGAAACTTGCAGCTTCCTCTCCCAGTGTCCAGTCTCTCTGAAGCCCTGGCTTCAAACTGCATGAAGCTGCTGTTCCTTTAGTTTTTTGTGTGTGTTTGTGGGAGGGACATGCCTCTCTGGACCATGTTGCTAGGCAACAGCGCTGTTGTTTTTTCTACTCTTGTTTGCTTACCTTAGCTGACAATCGTAAAACTCTCATTAGAAATACAAGCACTTTTCAAAGTGAAACGAAAACTCAGTTTGACTTTTTTTAAAACAAATACAGAAATACAAATCAAACCTAAATTTTAAAGCTAAATCTCATTCTGAACACCCACAAATGCTCATGTAACTAACTTAAATTGCCTCTATTTCCCAACAAAGTGTTGTCCAATTGTGGAATCACATCTAATATTATTCAAGGGGAAACTAGACAAGCACAACAGGGGGAAGGGAATAGGAAGATACAATGATAGATTTAGATGAGGAAAGATGGGAGGAGGCTCTCTTGGAGCTTAACATCAGCATGGAGTGGCTGGTTGAATGGCCTGTTTCTGTGTCATGTATCCTATATAATTACATTCCTGAAGGGTCTATTTCTAACTTTTAGACTATACCACCTATTCTTAGACTGCCTAACCAGCAGAAATAATTTCTATTCACCCTGTGTTCCCATTAATGTGATCGACTCTGCTGTTACTATTAATCACATCAGGAACAGAACCATGTTCATTCTGAGAGTTGGGGTTTATCTCTAACTGGGCTGAAGTTTTATATCTTGATGTCTGTTAAATAAATCAGTTTTGTTTCAAAAACACATAATGTCGAGTCCTTGATTTTTTCAGGATAAGAGGAGACTGATTGATGTCCTGTTACTGACTGCGCCATTTTTGGATATTTTCTTCTTTCTAACTGGAGATTATTTCATTTCTCAGACCTTTCATTTCTCTCATGGACAAGTCCCAGCTCCCAACACCTCCCAGAGAGCCTCTCTTCACTTGGGCTCCAGGGGAGGTATCGGTTTTAAAACAGAAAATGCTGGAAATAGTAATCCATACTTTTCCAATTGCCAATTGATTTTCTCCTGGATTATTGACTCCAGCCTTTCTCCACCACTGATGTGAAGCTGATTGTCCAGTAATTACTGTGTTTTTGAACAGGGGTGTAACATTTACAATCTGTCAGTCCTTTGACATCACTACGATATAAGGAGGATTGGAAGGTTGTGAGCAGAGCCTCCACAAGTTCCATCTGAAGGATGCTGTCTCTGACAGTGCAGCAGTCCCTCAGTGTCACCCTGGAGTGTCAGCCTAGATAATGTGCTCAGGTTTATTAATATTTCCTCTTGTTATTGATGTGGATCATTAAGAAACAATGGACTCTTATGATGTCATCCAGTCCCAGTGCGATGATGTCATGCAGTCCCAGTGCGATGATGTCATGAAGACTATTAAATACCAGCGGAGCCTTAGTGGTGAAAACAGTTTTGTTCGAGATGGCAGCAAGTCCATTATTGATAGATCAGCAAATGGAATTAACGGGAAAGAAAGTGAGGCAGCTCATCAACATCAGGAATAGTGTGATTTTGAAGTTCAACAACATGTATTGTATACAAAAACAGAATTACCTGGAAAAACTCAGCAGGTCTGGCAGCATCGGCAGAGAAGAAAAGAATTGACGTTTCGACTCCTCATGACCCTTCAACAGGGTCATGTTCTTCTGTTGAGGAGTCACGAGGACTCGAAACGTCAACTCTTTTCTCCGCCGATGCTGCCAGACCTGCTGAGTTTTTCCAGGTAATTCTGTTTTTATTTTGGATTTCCAGCATCCGCAGTTTTTTGTTTTTATTAACATGTATTGTATACTTGTCCCGTCTCCCAATACACTGGCCCCATCTTTAAATCCTTCCAGTTTGGGTAAAAGGTCACCGACCTGAAACATTCACTCTGTTTCCCTCTCCACAGAAGCTGTTTGACCTGCTGAGAGTTTCCAGCATTTTCTGTTATGAGCTCGGATTTCCAGTATCTGCAGTATCTTGTTTGAGGTTCACAGTGGATCAGTTTTCTCTGAATTATCGTTCCCTGTTTAAAGGTGAAGAAGGAGCTTTTAAAGAAGGTGATATTATCTAAAGGAATGTGCTAATTTAAGGGTAGAAAGCAGGACGAGCAAGATACAGATAGGGGTGGGGTGAGGTGAGGTGAAGGAATCGAAAAAGGCTAAAAAGGTAGAGATAAAACAATGGATGGAAATACATTTAAAAATAATGGAAATAGGTGGGAAAAGAAAAATCTATATAAATTATTGGAAGAAAAACAAAAAGGAAGGGGAAAAATCAGAAAGGGGGTGGGGATGGAGGAGAGAGTTCATGATCTAAATTTGTTGAACTCAATTTCAGTCCGGAAGGCTGTAAAGTACCCAGTCGGAAGATGAGGTGCTGTTCCTCCAGTTTGCGTTGCGCTTCACTGGAACATTGCAGCAGGCCAAGGACAGACATGTGGGTATGAGAGCAGGGTGGAGTGTTAAAATGGCAAGTGACAGGGAGGTATGGGTAATGCTTGCGGACAGACCGAAGGTATTCTGCAAAGCGGTCACCCAGTCTGCGTTTGGTCTCTCCAATGTAGAGGAAACCGCATTGGGAGCTACAAATGTAGTAGACTAAGTTGAGGGAAGTGCAAATGAAATGCTGCTTCACTTGAAAGGAGTGTTTGGGCCCTTGGACAATGAGGAGACGGGAAGTAAAGGGGCAGGTGTTGCATCTTCTATGGTTGCATGGGAAGGTGCCGTGGGAGTGGGTTGAGGCGTAGGGGGTGATGGAAGAGTGGACCAGGATGTCACGGAGGGAACGATCCCTATGGAATGCCGCCGGGGGGGGTGAAGGGAAGATGTGTTTGATGGTGGCATCATGCTGGAGTTGGCGGAAATGGCGGAGGATGATCCTTTGAATGCGGAGGCTGGTGAGGTGATAAGTGAGGACAAGGGGGAAGCTATCAGGTTTCTGGGAGGGAGGAGAAGGCGTGAGGGCGGATGCGCAGGAGATGGGCCAGAAATGGTTGAAGGCCCTGTCAACCACCGTGGGTGGAAAACCTCGGTTAAGGAAGAAGGAGGACATGTTTTTGAAAGTGGCATCATCAGAACAGATGCGATGGAGGCGAAGGAATATCACCACCTTCAACACCTCTTTGTCCTTTTGTCTGTGACATCTTTTGGTTATCTCCACCTATCACTGGCCCTCTATCCAGCTCTTCTTGTGTCCCCCCCCCCTCCTCCCTACCCTCCCCTCCCCTCCCCGCCTTCCCCTCCCCGCCCTCTCTTCCTCTTCCCCCTCCCTCCTCCCTCCTCCTCCTCCCCTCTCACTCCCTTTTTTCTGTTTTAAATCAATTTCACAGGTTAGTAGAAAGGGAGGATTTGCAGTTGGGAAGCTGAAACAAAACAGCAGATTAGAATTTGAAAGAGCCTTTGGATTCATTGGGACCTGAAGATCATCAGCCTTTGAACATGGAAGGAAAAAACACTGTTCACACTGAGAGGAAACTGTGGAAATGTGGGGACTGTGGGAAGGGATTCAGTTACCCATCCCAGCTAGAAATCCAATGGCGCAGTCACAGTGGGGAGAGACCGTTCACCTGCTCTGAGCGTGGGAAGGGATTCACTCGGTTGTCCCACCTATTGACATATTAGCGTGTTCACACTGGGGAGAGGTCAGTCACCTGTTCCGAGTGTGGGAAAGGATTTCCTGGTTTATCCAGTCTGCTGAGACGCCAGCGGGTTCACGCTGTTGAGAGACCTTTTAAATGCTCAGAATGTGGGACATGCTTTAAAAGTTCTCAGGAACTGATGTCCCATCGTGTTCACAGTGATGAGAGACCATTCAGGTGTTCTCACTGTGGGAGCGGGTTCAAGGCCTCATCTCACCTCATTTTCACCAGCGCCATCACACTGGGGAGAGACCGTTCACCTGCTCCAATTGTGGAATGGTTTTCACCCGGTCTTTCAACCTTCTGACACAACAGTGAGTTCACACTGGAGAGAGGCCATTCACTTGCTCTGAGTTTGGGAAGGGATTCAGTCAGTTATGCACCCTGCAGAAACACCAGTGAGTTCACACTGGGGAGAAGCCATTCACCTGCTCTGAGTGTCGACTGCGATTCAGTAGTTCAACCGCCCTGCAGATACACCAGCGAGTTCACACTGAAGAGAGACCATTTCAATGCCCAGACTGCGGGAAGTGCTTTAAACGTTCTCAGGAATTGATGTCCAATCAACGTGTTCACACTGACGAGAGACCGTTCAGGTGCTCTCACTGTGGGACTGGCTTCAAGCGATCATCTGACCTCAATGAACAACAGTGCACCCACACTGGGGAGAGGCCGTTCACCTGCTCCGAGTGTGGGAAGAGATTCACTCATTCATCCAATCTGCAGAGACACCAGCAAGTTCACACTAACGAGCGACCTTTTCAATGCCAAGACTGCGGGAAGTACTATAAAAGTTCCAGGGAATTGATGTCTCATCAACATGTTCACACTGACGAGAGACCGTTCAGGTGCTCTCACTGTGGGACTGGCTTCAAGCGATCATCTGACCTCAATGAACAACAGTGCACCCACACTGGGGAGAGGCCGTTCACCTGCTCCGAGTGTGGGAAGAGATTCACTCATTCATCCAATCTGCAGAGACACCAGCAAGTTCACACTAACGAGCGACCTTTTCAATGCCAAGACTGCGGGAAGTACTATAAAAGTTCCAGGGAATTGATGTCTCATCAACATGTTCACACTGACGAGAGACCGTTCAGGTGCTCTCACTGTGGGATTGGGTTCAGGCGGTCATCTCAACTCACTGTACACCAGCGAGTTCACACTGGGGAGAGACTGTTCACCTGCTCTGTGTGTGGGAAGGGATTCATTCAGTCATCCCACCTACAGAGATACCAGAGAACTCCCAAGTAACCACAATGATCGGATTTTGCTGATGATCATATCCAGGACTGAACCATGTTCACTGGGGTCTGTTTCTGTTGATGTTCATTAATGCCATCCCAGTTATCGGGTATAACATTCTGAATAAAAGTCAAATACATCAGCTTTGTGTGAAATACACTCAAATATTTTTATTATCTCAAACACAAGTTAGTTCCTTTTGAAGGGCTCTCCTTCTCCCCTGTCTCCTCCATCCTCACCTCCAACAACAAGTGTGAGGAGCTTATGGAGCTTCTTTGTCACTAAGATTGAGACAATCCGATCAGCTGCCTCTGCTGCTTCCCTCCCTTCCACCAGCCCACTGGGACAAACTGTCTCTAAAGATGCCCCTTGTCTAAGCCCTGAACCCACATCTTTCTCCAGTTTCTCTCCCATCTCCCCTGATGCCCTCTCAGTGCTCATCTTGTCCATGAGAACGACCTCCTGCTCCCTTAACACTTACGCTCACTAAACTGCAGACAATTCAACTTTTCCCTGTTAGCTGATATTGTCAATCATTCTCTCTCTCTTTTATTACTGCCCCTCCAGCATTAAACCCACCGTCATTACCCATCCTAAAAAAGCAACCTTTGACCCCCACCGTCTTTGAAAACTACCACCAGAGTCATAGAGTTTTACAGCATGGAACCCATCATGTCTACACCAGTCATCAAGCCCCTATCTACTCTCACCCCATTTTCCCGCACTTGGCCTGTAACCCTGTAAGCTGTGGCTTTTCAAGTGTTCATCTAAATACTTCTTAAATGTTGTGAGGGTTCCTGCCTCTACCACCCCCTCAGGCAGTGTGTTCCAGATTCCAAGCACCCTTTGGGTGAAAAAAAAAATTACTCAAATCCCCTCTAAACCTCCTGCCCCTTATCTTAAATCTATCCCCCCTGATTAGTGACCCCTCCACTAAGGGAAAAAGTTTCTTCCTATGTACCATAATTATGCCATTCATAATTTTGTACACCTCAATCAGGTCCCTGCTCAGCTTTCTCTGCTCCAAGGAAAACAACCCCAGCCTATCCAGTCTCTCTTCATTGCTGAAACTCTCCAGCCCAGGCAACATCCTGGTGAATCTCCTCTGCACCCACTAGAACTGCACACACTAGTCCAGATGTGGCTTAATTAATGTTTGATACAGCTCCATCATAATCCCCCTGGTCTGGTATTCAATGCCTCGACTAATGAGGGCAAGTATCCCATATGCCTTCTTAACCACCTTATCTACCTGTTTTGCCTTCAAGTATCTATGGACATGCACATCAATGTCACTCTTATGCTCTGTACTTCCTAGGATCCTATCATTCATCGTGTGCTCTCTTGTCTTGTTAGTCCTCCCAAAATGCATCACCTCACACATCTCCAACCTCCCTTTACTCTCCAAAGTCCTTGTACTTGGTGTCCCCCAAGGATCTATCCTTGGCCTCTCCTATTTCTCATCTACATGTTGCCACTCGGTGACACCATCCAAAAGCACCGTGTTAGTTTTCACATGTACACTGACAACATTCAGCTCCACCTCACCACCATCCCTCTCAATTCCTGCACTGTTACTAAATTATCAAACTGCTTATCCCACACCCAGTACTGGATGAGCTGAAATTTCCACCAGTCAAAAATCAGGAAGACCAAAGCCATCGTCTTCGGTCACCACTTCAAATTCTGTTCCCTAACTTCCGAGTCCATCCCTCTCCCTGGGAACTGTCTGAGGCTGAACCACACTGTTCACAATCTCGGTGTCTTATTTGGCTCCAAGGTGAGTTTCTGACCACATATCAACACCATCACTAACACCAGATATTTCAATCTCCATAACGTCGCCTGTCTCCACCCCACCCCCAGCTCATCTGCAGCTCAAACCCTCATCCATGTCCGTGTTACCTTTAGACTTGACAATTCCAATACATTCCTGGCCGGCCCCTCACATTCACCCTGTCCCCACACGGGAACATGAGATCATCCAAAACTCTGCTGATCATGAGCTTTATCACACCAAGTCCCATTCACCCATCAGCCCTGTGCTCTCTGATTTACACTGGCTCCTGATCATGCAATGCCTCCAGTTTATAATTCACATCCATGTTTACAAATCCCTCCATGGCCTCATCCCTCCTGATCTCTGTAACCTCCAGTCACTCACCCTTTCTGATATCTGTGCTCCTCTCATTCTGTCCTCTTGAACATCCCTGATTTTAATGACTGCACCATTGGTGGCTGTGCCTCGGTGTGAAACTCTGAAATTCCCTCCCTAAACCTCTCCACCCCCTCCAGCTCTCTCTCCTGATTAAAGATGTTGGTTAAAATCTGCCTTTCCAATCACGGTTTTGTTCATTTACCCTAATATCGCCCTCTGTACCATGGTGTCAAATGTTTCTTTACAAACCTCCTCTGAAGCACCTTGTGATGTTTTATTACATTAAACATGTTAGATAAAGACAAGTTGCTTCTGTTTCATGACAGCCAGATGCGCAAAGTAAGATTCCACAAACAACAATCATACAAGTAACTGATTAATCTGTTTTTATTTGGTGGTGTTAGGTAAAGTGAATATTGGGCCCACTGCACCAGGAGAACTCCCCTGTGGACAGGATGCGGAGTTGTTGAGCTCTCCTGAGCTGAGAGTGGAGCTGATTGAGCTGTCGGGCCTGCAGTGTACCTTTAAGAACCGCTGTCTGGGACCTTGCCTCTTAATTCACAGATCTCCCCACCTTGAGAAGGGAATATCCTTATTGACTTCTCACAACTGATTTCTGACTAACCTCACTATTTCTAAGCTCCAAGCTTGTTTTCCTAATTTCTTGGTTACAAACTGTAGATAACATCCTAAAGCTACGAGAATGATCAGAATCAGCAACACAAACTATTGAGCTGCCACCAAGAATAAATGTCAAATCTTTTCTGCTAAAATGTGATAACTATTGTCTTAGATTCATCCTCCCCACCTGCCGATCATCTCACACAATCTAAATTATTGGCATGTCGTAAATACATCTGGTTCAAACAAAATTTCATGCACTGACTTTAAAGGTTCTCTAGCTCTCTATTCACCTGCTGGTATTTTCTAACTCATTCTGGACCTTTTTCAACTTAATCTGTCCTTTCTGACCCTCTTGAGAAATCCTATTGAGGATATACTCGTAATCCCGGTCACACTTTTCACTAATACCCAGGATATCTCTCACCCCCGGCGTGCCTGTTTTCTCTGTCAGACTATCTATCAGTCGCTCCCTGTAATGTGTCAATGCCATTGTATGCTCCTGGCTTCACTTAGGAACTTCTCCATTCACACTTAAGTAAGTGTGTTGCTTCTCAAGCCTATGATCTCGATCACTCTGATCCCACTCCTAACACCACTTTGTAAGATTTAGGTTCGGGAGTCACAGATTACCTTAAAAGGGGGTTGAGTGCAGAAGTGTTTTTAAAGTAGTTTATTGAGAAGCGACATTTTAAGTATGATGCAGAACCTAAATAGACACGAGAAACACACGACCCATGACAGGTTAGAATGGATTACTGGTCCCGGAGGACACAGAGTGAATGCTGGTGTCCGTAGCTGGTGGTGGCAGTCTCTTCTGAACGGTTAACTAGTTTGGGGAGTGTGGGTGTTGGGCTGAAGCCAGTATGGATCACCTCAAAATCTCTTTGCTCTCGAGAGCCAGTTTTAACTTTTTTATAGGGTTATTAGACAGTGATTACTTAAGTCCATTACTTGGATTGAACTTGTCTCCATTCCCGTGCCAAGCGGATTTCTGTACCAGGCAGGAGGGTTAACATTTGGGAACTCTCGATTCTCCATCAATTCCCATTCCCCTTCTTTCTTGTGGATAATGGAGGTGTCACTGTGAGTAATGTGCAAGTCAGTAAGAATTGTCAGCAAGGATTAATCAGCACTTTCTAATTAGAGATGTTAATCAGTGGAACCTCTCAGACACTGAATTGTAGAGTTCGTACCAAAGATTGATTTAGGATCGAAGTTAAAGTTCAGACTCTTATTGTAAACTAATTTCTGATGAAAGTTCCTGAATTATGGGGAAAGATCAGAGACAGTGGTTCTTAAAGGGACACTGCAGCGCCGAGAACACAATCAGCTACAGATCCAGTTACAGGGATTGTAAACGTCAGCAGAAACAAGCCTAATATTGTCAGACTTTTCATCCTGGATGTGATTAACAGCAGAATCCGATCCCTGCAGTCAGTTATGAACTTGCTGGTGTTTCAGCAGGTGGGATAATTGAGTGAATCCCTTCCCACAGTCGGAGCAGGTGAATGGCCTCTCTCCAGTGTGAATTCGCTGATGTTCTTTGTAGTTGGATGAAGACCTGAATCTCTTTCCACAGGAAGTACAGGTGAACGGTCTCTCCTCAGTGTGAATTCACGGGCCACAGACGCAGCCTGACTTGCTGATTCTTGGCAGCATTTTCTGTTTGGGAACTAGAGCGAGAGATGGATGGTCAGTTCCCCTCTGTCCGGGGGGATTCACATTCATTTCCCTAGTGCACTGATTATCACGTTTACTTTACATGAGCAAGTCCCTGGTTCAATCCCGGCTGGAAGCTTTGTGTTTACAATTGTTACTGAGGAGGAATTAACAGTGAGTTTAGTTTCATGTCGAACAGGGGGACAGTTATTGTCTCATTCTTTAAAAGCTCCTTCTTCACCTTTAAACAGGGAATGATAAGTCAGAGAAAACTGATCCAATGTGACCTGGAAATAAAATACTGCAGACGCTGGGAATCCGACCTCAAAACAGAAAATGTTGGAAACTCTCAGCAGGTCAAACAGCTTCTGTGGAGAGGGAAATAGAGTGAAAGTTTCAGATCCTTGACCTTTTATCCAAACTGGAAGAATTTAGAGATTTAATAGTTTACAAAGAAGTACAGAGTTGGTGAAAAGAGACAGGAGAGGAGGAAAGAACAAACAGACTTGTGATAGGATGGAAGGCTGGCGTGATGAAGTGACAAAGGGGATGATGGTGCGAGGCAACCTTTGGTGATGATTAGATAAGGAAATAAACTGATGGGTCAAGTGAAGAAACAGAAGACAGGCCCAGAGGAGATATAAATGGTAACAGCAGAACATGTACCGGCACCTACTGTCTGAAAAAAATAGGATCAAAAATTATTCAAGTGAATGTTGAGTCTGGAACATTGTAAGGAGCCAAACCGAAACACGAGCTGTTCCTCAAGCTTCCATGAAGCTTCATTTAAACAGTGCAACAGGACGAGGACAGAGATGTCAGAGCTGGACTGCGGTGGAGAAATAAACAGATAAATAATCAGAAGCTCTGGACCACACTTGCAGACTGCTGATGGTCCACAGAGCAGTCACCCAATCGGGATTTAGTTTCCTCAGCAAAGAGGAGAGCACATTGTGAACAGTGAATACATAATACAAAATGCAAATAAGTACAAATATATCGCTATGTCACCTGGAGAGTTTGTCTGGGGCCCTGGAACATGGGGCAGAGGTGAAAGAGTGGGTGCTGCATCTGCTGGGCTTTCATTGGAAGCTTTATGTTTACAATTGTTACTGAGGAGGAATTGACAGTGAGTTTAGTTTCATGTCGAACAGGGGGACAGTTATTGTCTCATTCTTCAAAAGCTCATTCTTCACCTTTAAACAGGGAACCATAAATCAGAGAAAACTGATCCACTGTGAATCCAAAAATAAGATACTGCAGATGCTTGAAATCCGAGTTCAAAACAGAAAATGTTGGAAACACTCAGCATGTCAAACAGCTTCTATGGAGAGGGAAACAGACTAAATGTTTCAGATCCTTGACCTTTTATCGAAACTGGAAGTACTTAGAGATTTAATAGTTTACCAACAAGTACAGGGTCAGGGAAAGGAGAGGGGGAGAGGAGAAAAGAACAAACGGTCTTGTGATAGGATGAAAGGCTGGAGTGATTAAATGACAAAGGGGATGATGGTGCGAGGCAAAATTGGATGATAATGAGACAAGGAAATAAACTAATGGGAAAACAATGAAACGAAGGACGGGTCCAGAGGAGGGATAAGCAGTAACAGTAAAACCATTACCAGCACCTACTGTCTGAAAAAATAGGAGCATGGTTTTGATCTGAAATTGTTGATCTGAATGTTGAGTCCAGAAGATTGCAAAGTGCTGAATCGAAAGATGAGCTGCTGTTCCTCGAGCTTCCATTAGGCTTCATTGGAACAGTGCAGGAGGCCGAGGACAGAGAGATCAGAGCGGGAATGGTGCAGAGGAAAATTAAACTGCAAATGATCAGAGCCTCAGGACCACACTCACAGGCTGAATGGTGATGTTCCACAAAGCAGTCGACCAATTGGGATTCAGTCACCTGGAAAGTGTGTTTGAGGAACTGGAACGTGGGAAGGAAGGAAGTGAAGGGATGGAAGCTGCATCTGCTGTGCTTGCATGTATATTATTCACAGCAATGTTCATAAGACACAAGATATGGGACCAGGGGTAGCTCATACGGCCCCTTGAGCCTGCTCCATGTTTAAATGATCTTCCACCTTCCTGCCCTATCCCCATAATTATTGATTTCCTTCGAATCCAAATATTAATGGATTTCCATCTTGAATATACTCAAGATGGAGAACAATAAATTCAATGCAAGTTTTAATCTAGAAAATGCACAAACAAGGTGCGCAGGAATTGCAAATTCACCTCCTCACTGCTTGGCAATCATGTTAACTGGCCCCGTGCTAAAATCTAGTCATTCTCTGACAGATATTCTTCATGCTATGAATGGTAGATTTAGAATAAAAAACGTGCTCCATTGTGCTGTAAGGGTGAGAGGCAACTTTGTAGATCATTCCTAATGTAACACACCGGCTCACTGGATCTTCTCATTTCATTCAATCTTATTTTCAGCTAATGGGAGAATGCCTGAAATAGAGGATGGTGAATAACAGCTCAAAACCACAGACCACTCCCCCACTGTAATACTGATCCTTCCACCATATAGGAATTTAGGGCAACAGTGAATTTGATGCTCAGATTACTCTATCTCCATATTATAAAATTGATTGAGAAGCACCAGAAAAGGTGCAATAAGATTTACTGGAATGATGCCAGAACAGGAAAGTGATATCAGTTCTTAAAGATTGGACAGGTTGGAAAGACTTCCTTTGGTCTCGAGAGTGAGGGATGACCTTCCCAAGGCCTTTAAGATAATGAAAGAGTTTCACAGGGTAAACAAGTGGAAGATGTTGCAATTGCAAATGGTTGCGGATAAATATAAGTTAATCACTAATAAATCTAATATGCAATTCAGAAGCAACTTCTTTAGCCAGAGGTAAAGTGGGCTGTAAAAACTTTTGTAGTTATGTAAAAAGAAAAAAAACCCAACAGATTAATGAAGACAAATGTAGTTCCCTTAGAGTCTGAAAGAGGAGAATTTATAATAGAGAACAAAGAAATGGCAAAGCAATTAAACAGCTACTTTAGTTCTGTCTTCGTGGAGGAAGACACAATTAACTTCCCAGAAATACTAGGGAACCAAGGGTCTAGTGAGAAGGAGGATTTGAAGGAAATTGTATTACTAAAACAATAGTGCTGGAGAAATTAATGGAACTGAAAGCCGATAAATCCATAGGGCCCAATAATCTACATCCCAGTGTACTAAAGGAGGTGGCCATGGAAATAGTGGATGCACTGTTTGTCACCTTCCAAAATTCTGTATTTTCTGGAACAATCCCGGCAGATTAGAGGATGGCACATGTAATCCCACTATTTTAAAAAGGAGGGATGGAGAAAACAGCGAATTAAAGATCAGTTAGCCTAACATCAGTAGCAGGGAAAATGCTAGAGTCTATTATAAAGGATGTGATAACAGGATATTTAGAAAATATCAACAGGATTAGAAAAAGTCAACATGGATTTATGAAAGGGAAATCATGCTTGACAAACCTGCTGGAGTTTTTTTGAGGACGTAACTAGCAGAATAGATAGGGGAGAACCAGTGGATGTCGTGTATTTGGATTTTCAGAAAGTTTTTGATAAAGTCCCACATAAGAAGTTCGTGTGTAAAATTGCAGCACATGGGATTAGGGTAATATATTGGCATGGATTGAGAATTGGTTCGTAGACAGGAAACAAAGAGTAGGAATAAATAGTTGTTTTTCAGAGTGGCAGGGGGCGATTTGTGGGGTACCACAGGGATCAGTGCTTTGGCCACAACTATTCACAATATATATCAATGATTTGAATGGGGAACCAATGTAATATTTCCAAGTTTGTTGACGACATGAAACTTGATGGGAATGTGAGTGTTGAGGAGGGTGTTAAGAGGCTTCAAGGCAATTTAGACAGGTTGAGTGAACTGGCAAATACATGGCAGATGCCGCATAAGTGGATAAGTGTCAAGTTATCCATTTTGGTCAGAAAAGCAGGGTGGCACAGTATGGTTTAAATGGTGAATGATTGGGAAATGTTGATGTGCAAAGGGACCTGGGCGTCCCTGTACATCAATCACTGAAAGCAAGCATGCAGGTACAGCAAGCAGTTAAGAAGGCAAATGGTATGTTGGCCTTCATTGAGAGAGGACTCGAGTAAAGTAGCAAGGATGTCTTACTGCAGCTGTACAGGGCCTTGGTGAATATTGCGCACAGTTTTGGTCTCCTTACCTAAGAAATGGTATAGAGGGAGTGCAGTGAAGGTTCACCAGACTGATTCCTGGGATGGCAGGATTGTTGTATGAGGAGAGATTGGGCCAACTAAGCCTGTATTCACTGGACTTTAGAAGAATGAGAGGAGATCTCATTGAAACATATACAATTCTGACAGGGATGACCAGACTGGGTGAAGGGTTGAAGTTTCTCCTGGCTGCGGGAGTCTAGACCAAGGGGTCAGTCTCAGAATACGGGGTAGGCCATTTAGGATTGAGCTGAGGAGAAACCTCTTAACTCAAAGGGTAGTGAGCCTGTGGAATTCTGTACCACAGAGGAATGTGGAGGCCAATTCAATATTTAAGAGGGAAAAAGATAGATTTCTGAACTCTAAAGGTTTCAAGGAGTATGGGGAGAGAGCGGGAGTATGACGTTGAGAGAGAGGATCAGCCATGATAATATTGAAAAGCAGAGCAGGTTCGAAGGACTGAATGGCCTACTCCTGCTTCGATATTCTATGTTTCTATATGTTCGAAATCATGAAGGGGCTGGATAGAGTGGATAGGTCAAAACTATTCCCGCTCGTAACGGGAGGGGCACAGATTTAAAATGATTTGCAAAGGAAGCAAATGTGATGTGAGGAAAAGCTCTTTCACACAGCGAGTGGTTCGAGGTTCCATCGAGGTATCCAAGAGGAAAATAGGTGATTATTTGAATAGAAAAAATGCGCAGGGCTATGGGGAAAAGGCAGGAGAATGGCACTACGTCATGATGCTCATGTGGAGAGCTAGTGTGGACATAATGGGCCAAATAGCCGCCTTCTGCGCCGTGGCAATTCTCTGAAAATTTCAATTATCCTCCGCTTTGAAACATATGGGCACTTACTAGTTGAACAGTCTCCAAAAAATAAATAAATAACGAAATAAATCTCCTCTTGCATATTTTAAAACTGTTTTGTTTCTTCTGTATGACCTGAATATGAAGCTACACGACTAAAGTTATTAACATTTGGATTGGTGAAAATGAGGAACTGAAGCACAATAACACACACAGACACATACACTGAGACTGACAGATGGAGTGGGTCTCTAAGGAGAGACAAACACCCAGAAAGCAAGGATGTCACCAACTTGGCTCAGATTTTGCTCCATTTTCGACTGAGAATTTGGTGAATGATTGCAAATGAACGGAAATAAGAAAACAAAGAGTTCTGGGATGATTTTTGTTCCACTTACCCGATAATTAATTCTGTTGGCACCTGGTTAATATTGGAAATGATGAAGAGTGTAGTTAGCAGAATTCATAGCTGTGCATGGAGACCACAAGGAATTTCAAAACCATTGCCTTCACCACTCAGCCATTATTACACTCATTATTGCACATAATTTCTGTTGAGACAGAAATCTCAATAGATTTAACAAAAATAACACTTAGGAAAACCTTTGAGGTGTTGTAACCCACAGGAGATACAGGGCAAGAGCTAGAATGTGAGATTAGACTGGATTGTCCTTATCCTGCCAGCATGAGCATGATGGATTGAATGGCCTCCTTCTGGGCCGTAAATATTTATATTTTTCATCATTTAAATGTTTCAAAATAATCATCCTCACCCATTCCCTCACACTCCCCCCATGTGTCTTGTGTGTTTGTTCAATGAAATGTTCGTTAAAGGTAACAGTGAGAAGAATTGAGAATTTTCAGTGTGCGACAGAAGTGAAATGGGTCAGCAGAGAAGCAACACTTTTCCAATCAAAGCAGAAATAGATTACAGATGCAGTGACTCTCCCACCTTTAGCATCTTTACTAGTTCCATCACCATCGCTTTTGCCTTTCATTCTCATCCCTTTTGTTATTTATCCTCTCCTGTCTTTCATCCGACCACAAACCTTCCCTTCTGTTCTTTCCCTCTCAACTTCCCCGTCTGGGAACTTGCCGAAAATCTGTAACATCTCTAACTTCTTTCCGGTTCTGATGAAAATTCAGCGACCTGAATCGTTAACTGTTTCTCTCTCCACAGGCTCGGCCTAACCTGCTGAGTATTTCCAGCATTTTCTCATTGGCAATGAGAGCGATCGATGTATGGCCATTTCTCCTCTTTCCAGGTTTTGTAACATGGATTTCCCGAGTGCAGTGGCCATAGTGTTTGCTTGAAATGTGAAATTACCCGGTGAGATCTCACGTCGAAGATTTGCCCTTCAATTGTTTCAGGATGGAGTTGGCACAGTGATAAAATCAGTGAGAATTAATCCAGAGGCCCAGGCACAAGGCTTCAGATTCCAAAATAGCTTGAGATTTCGTATTTTTGTTCTTTCACGGGGTGTTGGTGTTGCTGGCTCAGCCAAAATATATTTTCTATCCCTAATTGCCTTTGAGAAGGTGGTGGTGAGCTGCTTTTTTGAACTGCTGAAGGCCATGTGTTATGGGTACACCCACAATGCTGTTCGGGAGGGAGTTCCAGGACTTAGACCCAGTGACAGTGAAGGAATGGCAATATAGTTCCAAGTCAGGATGGTGTTTGGCTTGGAGGGGAACTTGCAGGTGGTTGTGTTACCATGCATCCTCTTTCCTTGTCCTTCAATGTTGTAGAGGTCACGTGTTTGCAAGCTGCTGTTGAATGAGCCTTGGTGAGTTGGGAATTGAACTAATAAATCTGGAATTGAAAGCTAGTCTCAGTAATGGGGAATTGAAGCTTTCTTCGATTGTCATGAAAACCCATCTGGTTCACTAATATCCTTTAAGGAAAGAAATGTGCCGTCCTTACCCAATCTGACCTACATGTAATTCCAGACCCACAGCAATGAGGTTGGCTCTTAATTGCCCTCTGAAATAGCCGAGCAAGTCACTCCATTCAAGGGTAATTAGGGATTGACTGCAAATGCTGGACTTGACAGTGACACCAACATCTCATGAAATAATATATTGAAGGATGAGCAATTGGCATTTTGTTTAATTTCATGTCGAACAGGGTGACAGTAACTGCTGTTTCATTAGTTAAAACCTCGATCTTTTACCTATTTAATCAGGTAACATTAAATGAGAGAAAACTGATTCACAGTGACCCAAAATAGTGATGCTGCTGGAAATCCAAACTTAAAAGAAAATATTGGAAGCACCCAGCAGTATCTATGGAAACAGAAACAGAGTGAATGTTTCAGGTCAGTGAACTTTAATCCAGTTATACAGTTCTGATGAAAGGTCACAAACCTGAAATATGAACTATCATTCTGTCTTCACATACATTACCAAATGTAATTAGACTTTCTGAATGTTCTGTTTTAATTTCAGATTTACAACATCTGCAGTATTTTGCTTTTCTTCCAATGCAGAGTGTTGAGAATCTGGAATTCCTTACCAGAATGGTCTGAGATCCATATCTGACCTGGAAACCCATGGGTAAATTCACACTGAGAAAAGACAGTTCACCTGCTGATAGTGGGAAAGCATTCACTTGGCCATTCCATTTACTGATACAGCAGAACAGTCACCATGGAGACCGACCATACGGATTCTTCATATGTGCAAAGTGATTTACTCATTTTCCCCACCTGTTAGCAATCCAGCTTTAAAGATTATAAGGATTTGACCCACAATTGGTGCAATCTGACAAGGAACGATTTTACTGTTTCTTATAACGGGGCTGGGGGGGGGGGGGGGGTGGTGCGGGGGGAATCACTTGTTGACGTCAGTTGCTGAGACACCAGTGAGTTCAGGTCTAACTGTAGGGGTTTGTTCTGTTGTTAATTACTCAGGACAGGACTGGTTGAAGCGTTTGTGCACTTTGGTGCTGACCAATTTGATAACTTTATATCTTGGCCCTATGGCTGCAAATGAAATCGGATCATTTAACATAAATAGCTTCTCAACAATATTTTCTTGCAATGGCAGGGCACTTACCCAGCATTCGCGGCGAGACAGAATGTGCCCTATTCTCACTACAGGAGCCTCGTGTGCAGGTGCAATAACGAGTTAGGAATGGAGCATGCGCACTGTGTGGTTTCCGTCTGGTACATGCGCACTGTGGGTGCTGCAGCTTCGGGTAGGCGGTCATCCCGACTCTGCAAAGGGCGAGAAACAGGATTGTCGGAGGAAAATGGGATCGGCGGAGTGGGTGGGGAGGCTTCATGAACATCCAGTGGAGGCCTCAAAACCCGAATGAGAACCTATCAGACCCGTGTTAGCACCGAACGAGGCCGGTAACAGCTTCAGGGAATGTCTACAGTTGGAGGCCCGAGTTCATGCAGCAGGGCGCATGCGCGGTCATGTTGGTCCAAGTTGCAGGAAGAGAGAATGTTGTGAATTTCTCCCCTGGACGGACAGGGATGGATTTTGAAAACTCCTTTTACAGGGGATTAAAAGGGGAGGATTTACACACAGCAAACTCAAACCAAGAGAAATGTTTGTCTCTTCTCAATTTCTGCACTGACAGGGATGATATTTTTTATGCAGGATATTTGAAGAACAGAATTTAAAGGCGGGGAACTCAAATCAAACAACAGATCAAAACCTGACAGAGTCACTCAATTCATCAGAACCTGAAAGTATGTGTGTCGGTGGAAAAAATATTCAAACATCTGTGTGACTGGAAATAGGAAAGGTCAATGTCATGGAGGAATTGGAAAAAAAAGGATGGAAATTTTAAATTTAGTTATTGTTTAAGTGGAAGCCTGTGTAGGTCAGTGAGTAGAGGGTGATGGGTGAGTGAATGGGACTCAGTGCAGAGGACAGGGACAATAGAAGTTTGGATAAACTCCAGGTTATCAGGGTTGAATGTGGGAGGCCAGCCAGGTATGCGTTTGAATAGTCAAGGCCAGAGGTAATAAAGGAATGCATGAGTTTCATGAGCAAATAAGCGGAGACAGGGCCAAGTCAGTGATGTAACTGAGATGGGAATGTGCACTCTTGTAGATGGTACAGACGTGGTCAGAAGCTCAGCTAGCAGTGTAATATTACCCCCTGGTTGTGAACAGTCTGATTCAGCCCTGACCAGTTGCCAGGGAGTGGGATAGAGTCAGTGGCTAGGGAGTGGGGTTTGTGGTGGGAACTGAAGTCAATGGCTTCAGTCTTCTCAATATTTAAATGGAGGGAATTTCTATTCATCCAGTACTGGATGTCATACAAATCTGGACAGTGTGTGACATGGACGGGAACTTGGAGGTGAAAGTGTTCACATACACCTGCTATCCTGGTCCTTCTAGGTGGTGAAGTTTGAGGGTTTGGTGGTTTTGACAATGTTCTAGTTTATTCTTAGATATATAAAATCCCTCACCTTCGCAACTTTATTCTCCCTCGTCACATAGAGCTCAGAGTCTTATGCAGACCCAGACCAGATGGCAGGTTCCCTTCCCTGAAGGACATTAGTTGTTTTTTTCATGACAGTCCAGCTGTCTTCATGGTCACTTTTTCCTAGTGTCCACAAATTACCAGAATCATTCAGCTCATTTCAGCCTTTGTGTTTATGTGGGTTCTCTCTCACTCCCTTTTTTCTGTTTTAAGTCAATTTCACAGGGCATAAGAATGGGAGGATTTCCAATCTGGAATCTGAAACCAAACATCACATCAGGATCTGACAGAGTCACCTAATTTATCCTAACCTGAATATCATCGGATTTTAAACATGGAAGGAGAAAGCACCATTCACAGAGGAGAGAAACCGTACACGTGTTCTGTGTGTGGGCAAGCCTTCAGCCGATCATCTAGCCTATGGACACACAAGCGCAGACACACTGGGGTGAGACCGTGGAAATGTGGGGACTGTGAGAAAGGGTTCTATTTCCAGTTTGAGCTGGCAAATCATCATCGCAGTCACAGTGTGAGAGAGACCATTCAACTGCTCCGTGTGCAGAAAGGGATTCGTTACTTCATCCCACCTGCTGGAACACCAGCGAGTTCACGCTGACGAGAGACCTTTTAAATGCCCAGACTGTGGGAAGTACTATAAAAGTTCTGGGGAGCTAATACGCCATCAACGTGTTCACTCTGATGAGAGACCGTTCAGGTGCTCTCACTGCGGGGCTGAGTTCAAGGCATCATGTGATCTCACTATTCATTGGCGAATTCACACAGGGGAGAGGCCGTTCACCTGCTCCGAGTTTGGAAAAGGATTCACAACCTCATCCAACCTGCTGGAGCACCAGCGCACTCACACTGGGGAGAGGCCGTTCACCTGCCTCAAGTGTGGGAAGATATTTGCTCATTCGTCCACCCTGCTAAGACACCAGCGGTTTCACAATGGGGAGAGACCGTTCATCTGCTCCGAGTGCGGGAAGGGATTCACGACCTCATCCAACCTGCTGAAGCACCAGAAAGTTCACAAGTAACTACAATGATTGAATTTTTCTGTTAATCGCATCCAGGACTGAACTTTGTTCATTAGGGTCTGTTTCTGCTGATGTTAATGAACTCCAGCCCAGTTATGTCTGTTAATATTGTGGATAAAAGTCAAGTAAGTCAGCTTTGTGTTGAACGCACGCTGTGTAGAGCCTTTTTAATATCTCTAAAACAAGTTAGTTCCTTTTGAAGTGCTCTCCCTCTCACCCTGTCTCCTCCATCCTCACCTCCAACAACAAGTGTGGGGAACTCATGGAGCTTCTTTGTCACTAAGATTGAGACAATCCGATCAGCTGCCTCTGCTGCTTCCCTCCCTTCCACGAGCCCACTGGGACAAACTGTCTCTAAAGTTCCCCCTTATCTGAGCCTGAACCCATATCTTTCTTCAGTTTCTCTCCCATCTCTCCTCTGCTCTCTCAGCACTCATCTTGCCCATGAGACCCACCTCCTGCTCCATCCACTCTATTCCCACTAAACTGCTGATCACCCAACTTCCCCATGTTCCCTGGTATTGATAATGGTTACATCTCTTCAAACCCTGTCCCTCTGTCCTTCAAATCCAGCATCATCACCATCTCCTCAATAAAATCAACCCTTGACCCCACTGTCACTGCCTGATCTCCAACTTCCTTTTCCTCTTCGAAGTCCTGAAATGTGTTAAAACTTTGAAATTTCTGCCCCTCTTTGTTGGGACCCTGTTTGAATCCCTCCAATAAGATTTCCACCCTTGCTCTCATCAAAGTTACAAATGACACCCTATCCAGCAACGGCAAACTATCTCATCATTCCTTTTGAACATTCTTCAGTCTTCAACCGGTTAACCAATCCATCTTCCCCCAATGCCTCTCCACTGTTCTCCAGCTGATTGCGACTTCACACTCTGGTTTCTTCCTTATATATATATATTATTGTAGCCAGAGAATCACCTGCAGGAGCTGTGAATATTTGATTTATATTTTTATATACTCACTGGATAAATAATTTGGTCTCAATAAACTATACAAGAATGCATCGTTATCACTGTGATATTACCTTGCAGGACAAGTCCTTCTAACTAGAGCAGCTCTTTTGGATAAGGTCATCAGACAAGAGTGAAGTCGTTGCTGTCCATGACCAAAGCCCAGAGTGGTCCAAGCATCTTGTAATTACCATTAAAATGCAATATTCAGCAGAAAAAATAAGGTCATAGTGGGAAAATGTTAAAATTAATGGCACTTTACTTAAATGTATGCAGGATTTGCAGCAAGATGGATGAATTCTTAACAATTAGAAAAAATGCCTGATATGATAGATATTGAAGTAATAGAGTGTGAAAGTGGCCACATCTAAGGGATGAAAAATCAAGGCCACTTGACACTTTGGAAGGAAAGAAAAGGAGGTGGGGTAGCTCTGTTAAAAAAGGATGAGACCAGGACAGTAGTGAGAAATGATCTTGGTCTGGATGAACAAAGTGTAACATCAGCTTAGGTGGAGACAAGAAATTGCAAATAAGACACTGGTAGGAGTGGTTATTGGCCTCTGACTGTATCTGTAATGTAAGACAGAGTGTAAATCAATAAATAATGGGGGCTTGTTATAAAGGTGCTGCAATAATCATGGGAGGTTTTAATTTTAATTTGAATTGGACCAATAACATTGGGTGAGTACATGGAGTGTATTCAGGACTGTTTCTTAGAATAATATGTTCTGAACCAACTTAGAAATGGGCTGTTTTAGACCTGATATCGTGTGATGGGACAAAATTAATCCATGCCATCATAGTACGGGATCCCCTAGATCAAAGTGATCATAACATAATGGAATTTCACAATCACTTTGAGAGTGAGATATGTGGATCTTAAACTTGTGGGCATTTACAATGGTATGAAGACACAGTTGGTAAAATACATTAAAAGGTAAGAAAGTTGGGAAATAGTGGCAAAAATTTAAGGAGATATTTCATAACCAGCGAAAGATATATTCCATTGAGAAAGAAAGACTCTATGTCATGAAGGGATATTAATGTATATAATATTATTGGAAACTGTTTTAAATTGGAATTGTAGTAGGGTCTTTGTCTGAGTGTGTGTGTCCTAATTGGATTAAAGCCAGATAGTCTGGGTGCTTTGATGTATAGTAGTTTTGAGATGTTAATTGGGTGAACAATATTTTAAAAGGTAAAGAGTAGATTTGCATTTTGTTGAATAAACCATTCAAAGACTGGGGGTGAAATCTTGCACCTAACTAGGAGACACCAAGCAATATGTTTATATTACTTATAAAATTAGTATTATGAAAGGGGTTATATTGTTAGGAGAGGTGGAGTTCAAAGGGCCTGGTGATACGATGAGAACATGCATTCAAAGAGAAGTCTAGGTATATACAGAAGAGTTTTGTGTGAGGAAGTCAGAGGCATGAAAGATCTAATCCTGTAAGCCTACCACTGTGCTTGCGAAGGACCAAATTGAAAGGAACCACATTTTTAATTCATAAGGTAAAATGTGCTTTGCCCGGTGTCTGTTTGAGTCTATGGGTTATTGTTGCCTTGGAGAAGATTACCTGGGAGTGATTAATTTGGGGATTTGTTTAAAAGTTATTATGGTCGTAATTTGTAGATGTGTTTAATTTCTTATTAAAATTAATAAATGTTTAATTTATATAAAAAGCCTCTGGCTGCTTGGTGGTTTCATTTCTGAATTGAGAGCAGTATCTCAAACATACCAATTGAAAATATAGGTTATGAAAGTTGTTTAAAGTTTCCTTCTGGGATTTTAAATAACTCAGCCTTTACCAACTGCTGTGTCATAACAATCTACAAGAAGGATGCACCACCCATGGCTAACTATAGAAGTTAAAGGTTGTACCATATTGAAAGAAAAGATCCTCAATGCTGTAAAGATTAGTGGTAGCCCAGAGGATTAGGAAAATTTTAGAAACCAACTAAGGGTGACTAGGAAAATGATAAAGGAGAAATTGGAGTACCAGAGAAAAACTAGTAAAAAAATATAAACACAGGCAGTAAAACATTCCATAAGAAATATCATATAGGCTCAAGACGTTGCCTCTGTTTATCTTGCCATAGATGCTGCCAGACCTGTTGAGTTTTTCCAGCATTTTATGTTTTTATTTCAGATTTCCAGCATCTGCAAAATTTTGCATTCAAATTTTTTAGTTTTATTCTTCTTCAGTTTGAAGAAAAAACCAAAAAATTCAGGCAAAACTGAGAAAAATACCAGAGGAATTGGAAGAACAAAGATTGAAATGGGATCACGTTCATCCTTGAGCTGAAAATGAAGTTACATAAATTTGACACAATTGTACACACCTGAGAATGTTTCTTCAGCCCCTTTTCAAGCAAGCAGAGAAGTTAACCCTTTCCACTCATAGCATGGTGACAATTTGAACGAAATACTTTTCTTTTTAAATATTTGGCTTCATCCCATTTGTTATATTTCAAGACAAACTGCCTGGGAACAGGAGATGTGGGAACTATCTCCAAACTGATTGCAAAAATCTGTACTTCTGTCTCTGATCTATAAACAACATATTTTGTGAGTACTAAATGGAATATAAAAGTCGTCCAGTGCTCCTGAATGAGATAGAATAATAATTAATGGATGACATATTTAGAATAAAAGATAGGGAAAATCACACCACGGATTGAGAAATTGAATAATTCACCTGGGTATAGTCAATGGGATAGTTCTGACTGATATACATGCACATTCCAGTCAAAGTCAGGAAAATGTAGGTGAGGCCAGTAAATTGATAGATTTAACTTGGTGCCATTTGTGTCCTTTCCTCAGTACAAAACAAAACTGAATTTGATAGCCTGACCACTATCCAAGGCATCAGAACCATGCAGGGGTAAATATGCAAAGATCTTAAAGCAGAAACTCCTATTACATTTTAATAAGATCACCTGAAAGGCCAAGAGTGGCTTGCATAAGTTGGCACCTGCAGCATGGTTTTGGGATACTGGCGTGAGTGTGCAGATGTGAGTTGTTATGAGAGGTGGTAATTAACATGTGGAAATGCTCAGTGACCCTGCACTGAAGAACAGGTCCCAGACATGCTCAGCTACTTGACAACGGAACAACATGAAGTGACTATTGTGGAATATTGAATGAGGCAATATTTTAAATCATCAAGACATTAACACATACCCCATAGAGAAACTGATTTTAAAACATCCAGGATAGAATAAAACACACTGGTAGAGGGAGTAAAATTAATGTGAAGAGGGAGATAGAATTTGGATTTAGGAAATATCCACAAGGTGGATGCAGGTGAACAGAGAGCTGGAGAATCTTTAAAGTCTGTGCATGAACTTTTGGTTGAATCGGATAAATTTAAAACGTGCTAATAATTTAGATTGTGTGAGATGATTGGCAGGTGGGAAAGATGAATCGAAGTCGATAGTTATCACATTTTAGTGGAAAAGTTTTGACATTTATTCTTGGTGGCAGCTCAAAGGTTTGTGTTGCAGATTCTGATCATTCTAGTAGCTTTAGTATGTTATCTACAGTTTGTCGTCAAGAAATTAAGAAAACAAGCTCGTAGCTTAGAAATAATGAGGTTAGTCAGAAATCAGTTGTGAGAAGTCAATATTTCCTTCTCAAGATTGGAAGATCTGTGAGAAATCACTGTCCAATCAATTTATAAAATCTTCTGAAATGTATTGAATATTATAGGGATAGCTCTCTCTCTCTCTCTCTCTCTCTCTGTCTTGCTTAGGAACAAAGATTCCTGACTTGACAAACATCGGACAACATATCCCAATGTTACCTCATGGGGATGGACTCGGTAGTTAGGGAACCGAATTTGTAGTAGTGACCGACGACATTGGTTTTGATCTTGCCAATTCTAAAAAGGAGCAAATTTCTGCTCATCCTGTACTGGGTGTGGGATAAGCAGTTTGATAATTTAGTAACAGTGGAGGAATGGAGAGGGATGGTGGTGAGGTAGAGCTGGGCATTGTCAGTGTATATGTGAAAACTAACACGGTGCTTTTGGAAGATGCTGCCAAGTGGCAACATGTAGGTGAGGTATAGGAGGGGCCAAGGATAGATTCTGTTTTTAGGGTGGGTCAGGATGGTGGATTTAAAGGTGAGAGCAACAGTACCAGAAGAGAGAGAGAAAAGTGTGAACAATATCAGCTAACATGGAGAAGCTGGATGGTCAGCAGTTCGTGGAAATAGGGTCAATGGAGCAGAAGGCGAATCCCATGGACAAGATGAGCACTGAGTGGGCATGAGAGGAGATCGGAGAGAAACTGGAGAGAGATGTGAGCTCAGGGCTCGGACATGGGGCTTCTTTACAGAAAGTTGGCCCAGTGGGCAAGTGGAAGGGAGAGAAGCAGCAGATGCAGCTGATCAGATTGTCTCAATCTTAGTGACAAAGAAGACAGAGATTGTTGTATTTGCTGTTGGAGTTGAGGACAGAGGAGACAGGGGACGGAGAGCATTTCAAGGGGAACTAAAATACGTGAAGATATTTAAAAGACTTGACACACTGTATGTTTTACACAAAGCTGATTTATTTGACTTGTATCCACAATATTAACCCCTATAACTGGGCTGGAATTTATCAACATCAACCAAAACTGACCCCATTGAACATGGTTCAGTCTGAAACGTGATTAACAGAAAAATCCAAATACTGTCGTTACTTGTGAACTCGAATTAATGTTTTGAGTCTATGTGACTCTTCTGAAGAGGAAGAGTCACACGGATTTGAAACGTTAACTCTGTTTCTCTCTCCACAGATGATGCCAGACCTGCTGAATCTTTCCAGCATTTGTGTTTTTATTTCAGATTTTCAGCATCTGCACTGTTTTTCCTTTGTACTTGCGAACTCGTTGGTGTCTCTGCAGTGTGGATGAACAACAAAATCCCTTCCCACACTTGGAGCGTGAGAACAGCCTCTCCCCACTGTGAATTCACTGGTTTACAGTGAGGTCAGAGGATTGCCTGAACCCAGACCCACAATGGGAGCACCTCAACGGTCTTTCATCAGTGTGAACATATTAATAAGGCATCAGCTCCCTGAAACATTCCTAGCACTTCCCGCAGCCTGGGCATTTAAAAGGCCTCATCACTGTGAACTCATTAGTGTGTCTGCAGACGGGATAACTGAGTGAATCTATAAGACCATAAGACCATAACGCATAGGAGCAGAAATTAGGCCATTTGGCCCATCGAGTGTGCTCCGCCATTCAATCATGGCTGATAAGTTTCTCAACCCCATTCTCCCGCCTTTTCCCTGTAACCTTTGATCCCCTTACCAATCAAGAACCTATCTATCTCGGTCTTAAATACACTCAATGACCTGGCCCCCATAGTCCTCTGTGGCAATGAATTCCATAGATTCACCACTCTCTGGCTAAAGAAGTTTCTCCTCATCTCTGTTCTAAAAGGTCTTCCCTTTACTCTGAGGCTGTGCCCTCAGGTCCTAGTCTCTCCTAGTAAAGGAAACATCTTCCCCCCATGTCCACTTTATCCAGGCCTTTCAGTATTCTGTAAGTTTCACCTTTCCTCAGTTGGAGAAGTTGAACGGTCTCTCGTCAGTGTGAACATGTTGATGGGTCATCAGTTCCCTGCACCTTTTAAAGCACTTCTGGGCATTTATAAGGTCTCTCGCCAGTGTGAATGTGCTGGTGTCCCAGCAGGTGGGATGATGTGCTGAACCTCTTACCGCACTGTGAGCAACTGAACAGCCTCTCCCCATGGCCATTCACTGTGTTTCAGCTGGTCAGTCCGGGATAGAAATTGAGCAGAGACAAACATTTCTCTTGGTTTGAGTTTAATGTGTGTAAATCCTCCCCTTCTAACCCACTGGAAAAAAAGAAGTTTCCAAACACTCGGCCCTTTCTCTCCCCTGGACTTGCAACTCGACCGCCTTCGTCCCCATCCAGCACCCGCACTGCGCATGCTCTAATCCCAGCCCGGTCCCGCCCTTCATTCACTTATATTGCTTGGAGGACTAAAACAAAAACAGAATCACCTGGAAAAACTCAGCAGGTCTGGCAGCATCGGCGGAGAAGAAAAGAGTTGACGTTTCGAGTCCTCATCACCCTTCGACAGAACTTGAGTTCGAGTCCAAGAAAGAGTTGAAATATAAGCTGGTTTAAGGTGTGTGTGTGGGGGGCGGAGAGATAGAGAGACAGAGAGGTGGAGGGGGGGGTGTGGTTGTAGGGACAAACAAGCAGTGATAGAAGCAGATCAGCAAAAGATGTCAACGACAATAGTACAATAGAACACATAGGTGTTAAAGTTAAAGTTGGTGATATTATCTAAACGAATGTGCTAATTAAGAATGGATGGTAGGGCACTCAAGGTATAGCTCTAGTGGGTTTTTTTTTATAATGGAAATAGGTGGGAAAAGGAAAATCTTTATAATTTATTGGAAAAAAAAGGAAGGGGGAAACAGAAAGGGGGTGGGGATGGGGGAGGGAGCTCACGACCTAAAGTTGTTGAATTCAATATTCAGTCCGGAAGGCTGTAAAGTGCCTAGTCGGAAGATGAGGTGTTGTTCCTCCAGTTTGCGTTGGGCTTCACTGGAACAATGCAGCAAACCAAGGACAGACATGTGGGCAAGAGAGCAGGGTGGAGTGTTAAAATGGCAAGCGACAGGGAGGTTTGGGTCATTTTTGCGGACAGACCGTCCACCAATATCCATTACAAACCCACCGACTCCCACAGCTCTCTCGACTACAGCTCCTCACACCCCGCTTCCTGTAAGGACTCCATCTCATTCTCTCAGTTCCTTCGCCTCCGTCGCATCTGTTCCGATGATGCTACATTCAAAAACAGTTCCTCTGACATGTCCTCCTTCTTCCTTAACCGAGGTTTTCCACCCACGGTCGTTGACAGGGCCCTCAACCGTGTCCGGCCCATCTCCCGCGCATCCGCCCTCACGCCTTCTCCTGCCTCCCAGAAACATGATAGGGTCCCCCTTGTCCTCACTTATCACCCCACCAGCCTCCGCATTCAAAGGATCATCCTCCGCCATTTCCGCCAACTCCAGCATGATGCCACCACCAAACACATAATTGAGGGAAGTGCAAGTGAAATGATGCTTCACTTGAAAGGAGTGTTTGGGCCCTTGGACAGTGAGGAGAGAGGAAGTAAAGGGGCAGGTATTGCATTTTCTACGGTTGCATGGGAAGGTGCTGTGGGAAGGGGTTGAGATGTAGTGGGTGATGGAGGAGTGGACCAGGGTGTCCCGGAGGGAACGATCCCTGCAGAATGCTCCCGTTTGGGGGGGGGGGGGGGTGAAGGGAAGATGCGAAGGAGGCAAAGGAACTGAGAGAATGGGATGGAGTCCTTATATGAAGTGGGGTGTGAGTAGCTGTAGTCGAGGTAACTGTGGGAGTCGGTAGGCTTGTAATGAATATTGGTGGACAGTCTATTACTAGAAATTGAGACAGAGAAGTCAAGGAAGGGAAGAGAATTGTCAGAGATGGACCATGTGAAAATGATGGAGGAGTGAAAATTGGAAGCAAAATTATAAATTTTTCCAGGTCCAGACGAGAGCATGAAGCAGCACCTAAGTAATCATCGATGTACCGGAGAAAGAGTTGTGGAAGGTGGCCGGAGTCAGACTGGAACAAGGAATGTTCCACATACCCCATAAAGAGACAGGCATAGCTGGGGCCCATGCGGGTACCCATAGCCACACCTTTTATTTGGAGGAAGTGAGAGTAGTTAAAGGAGAAATTGTTCAGTGTGAGAACAAGTTCAGCCAGACAGAGGAGAGTATTGGTGGATGGGGATTGTTCGGGCCTCTGTTTGAGGAAGAAGCTAAGGGCCCTCAGACCATCCTGGTGGGGGATGGAGGTGCAGAGGGATTGGACGTCCATGGTGAAGAGGAGGCGGTTGAGGCCAGAGAATTGGAAATTGTTGATATGATGCAGTGTGTCAGAGGAATCACAGATGTAGGTGGGAAGGGACTGGACAAGGGGAGAGAGAATGGAGTCAAGATAGCAAGAAATGAGTTCCCTGGGGCAGGAAAAGGCTGATACAATCGGTCTGCCGGGACAGTCCTGTTTATGGATTTTGGGTAGGAAGTAGTCGCGGGCCATCCGATGTTGGGAGACTATGAGGTTGGAAGCTGTGGAAGGAAGATCTCCAGAGGAGATGAGGTCAGTAACAGTCCTGGAAACAATGGCTTAATGTTCAGTGGTCCAGTCATGGTCCAGAAGGAGGTAGGAGGAAGTGTCTGTGAGTTGACTCTCAGCCTCTGCAAGGTAGAGGTCAGTGCGCCAGACAACAACAGCACCACCCTTGTCAACAGGTTTGATGACAATGTCAGGGTTGGACCTGAGGGAACGGAGTGCAGTAAGTTCAGAGAGAGACAGGTTAGAGTGGGTGAGAGGAGCAGAGAAATTGAGACGACTGATGTCACGCCGACAGTTCTCAATGAAAAGATCAAGAGAAGGTAAGAATCCAGATGGAGGGGTCCAGGTGGAGGGAGAATATTGGAGGCAGGTAAAAGGATCTGTTGAACGGGGAGAGGACTCCTGCCCAAAGAAGTGAGCAAGGGGATAAAGGCGGCAGAAGAAGAGTTCAGCATCATGCCGAGCCTGAAATTCATTGAGATGAGGGCGTAAGGGTATGAAACGGAGTCATTTGCTGAACACTGAACGTTCAGCATCGGAGAGGGAAAGGTCATGGGGTATGGTGAATACATGGACGGGGCTGGGACTGGAAGACGGGATGGGGACAGAGGGACAGGCAGGGGTGGAGGGTCCTGGATGGGTGTTGGTGTCGATAATTTGTTGGAGCTTGCGTTCCTTTGCACCTGAAAGAAAGAGACAAAGTTTTTTGTTGAGGCGTCTGATGAGACGAAGAATAAAATGAAACTGGGGACAAAATTGTGTTAAACAAAACTTGTATGAAACAAGATGTTCACGCGAAGAGGCAACAGAAAAGAAGAAAAGCAACTTGTTTACGGAGTGTATCGGGGGTGGGATGCAGCATAATGTACCTGTGCAAGTCAGTGAGGAACCCCCAAGGTCCTTCAGCTGTCTGCATGCAGTGTTTAGTGGGCCCTGGGGGAGGGGAGGATGGAATCATTTGGAAAAAAGCACAGGGCGGGAGGTCATCCCTCCCCCACTGTCCGGGTTACACAAACGGCTCACCTTGGACTGTCCCACACCTGGGCTGGGCGGGATCAAGGTGCAGGAAGCTGCAAAGTGGTAGGTTGAGCTGTGAACTGGGCGAGGTTGGGGGGGTGTTTGAGTGACAGGTCTGGGGCTACATCAAAGCAGGCACAGCCCATTTCCTCGTGGAAGTTTCACTGGAGTCGTGTTGGTGAGTGTTTACAAACTCTGTCTCACTATCCCGGGAATGGAGGTGGATTGGAGGTTGCTGTGAGTGTTGGGTTATACTGTTTCTGCTCATTCTTCCCGCTTCTCCCACTCCCAGTTCCAGGCTGCAGGTCCTGGTGATTCTGGATGCGGGACAGTTGTTAGTTCCGGCCCTGGTGTGGCTGCGCAAGCGCAGATGCGCGGCTTATTGTTCTGTCATAATGGCGGGTGATCGTCCTCCTGTATTTTGCTGCAGTTCTTCACCTCCTTGACTCTCGCGGCGCCATAGTTGCCACCTGCCGATTGTGGCAACCGACCTCCGATCAGGAAATTAACAACTTTTAGATAGAGCGGTTTCTGAAGCGCATAGCATTGTGGGAACATTGCCCGCCATTAGTCGGCAGCCGTCGCCGAGAGTTATCGTACAGCTTGAAGGCAGGTCAGCGACCTGAGCCCCGACTTCTGTTTCTTAATCTGTTCATGCTGCCTGACCGGCTGGATATTTAAAATATTTTATCTCTTAATTTCTGACCCAGCCTTGCAGAGCTTTGCTTTCGTTTCATTGTTTTTTAGAACCGAATCCAGAAACAGATAGACCAATTAGGCGCCGGTTTCAGTTAGGGTGGATCTTGGATCGGGGTCTTTTTTGTTGCATCAGTTTTGAGCTGGAGTGGAGTTGGAGGAGAAGCTGCTGGGTTTAACCCCGAGGACTTTGCAACCCAGTCGGGTGCAGCAATTTCCAATGTGACGCTGTGATGGGAGGTAGATTCTGGGGGTGATCGAGTTGCTAAATGGACACTGTCCATTTAATTTAAGAGTATTGTTTTGGTAACAAGTATTTCCACAGTGCCCTTTTATCAAAGATTTATTGTTAACACCATTCTTGATAGCTGGGTGTCACTAACAAGACCAGTAGATATTGTCAATCCCCAGTTGTCTGTTGGTCAGGTGTTGGTGGGCCTTCTTCCTGAACCACTGCAGTCACTGTGGTGAAGCTGCTCCCACAATGCCATGATAAAAGCACAATACTGCGGATGCTGGAAGTCTGAAACACAAACAGAATATGCTGGAAAAACTCAGCACGCCTAGCAGCATCTGTGGAGAGAGAAACAGAGTCCATGTTTCCAGTCCACACGACCCTCCTTCACAGCTCAAGAAAAGTGGAAATGTGATGAGATTTATACTGTTTAAGTGGGGGTGAGGAGTGGTGTGGCAGATGGAGCTGGATAGGAGGCCAGCGATAGGTGGAGACATATATCATCACTGACTGATGCTGATGATATTTGTCCAAATCAACAACAAGTTGCATTTATGTAGCAAGCAGAATATTATGAAACGTTCCAAAAATATTGGAATATTTAACACTTAAGCAAATGAGGAGATGTCATGGCAGATGATCAACAGCTTGGACAGAGAGGTTTTAAGCAGAGTCTTAAAGGATGAGGGAGAGGCAGAGAGGCCTAACTAGGGAATTCCAGGGCATATTGCCTGGGCAGCTGAAGACACTCACCAATAGTGGGTCAATTAAAATCAGGGATGCTCAATAGGCCAGAATTAGATTATCCCAAATATCTGGAACAGATGTAGGTTGGAGGATGTTCTAGAGATCGTGAGGGGGCGAGGTCACTGAAGGATTTGGAAAAAAGGATGAGGACTTGGAAAAAAGGATGAGGACTTGAACATTGAGGTGTTTCTTCACCAGGAGCCCATGTAACTCAGTGAGAACAGGGGTGTTGCATGAATGAGACTGAGTGCGAGTAAGGACACGGGTAGAAGAGTTTTAAATGACCCCATCTTTATGTGGGCAGCTAGGAATAGCCTAGTACAGAGGGAACAAAGCAATGGGTGACTTTCAGCAGCAGATGAGCTGAGGCAGGAGTGACCTTAGGCAAATTACTGAAGTGGAAATAGGCGATCTTAGTGATATGTAGTCAGAAGCTCAGCTTAGGGTGAAATATGTCACCAAGATTGAGAACAGTCTGATTCGGACTCAGAGTTGTCAGAGAGATGGAGGGCATTGATGGTCAGGGAGTGAAGACAATGGCTTCAATCTCCTCAATATTTATATGGAGGAAATTTCTGCTCATCCAGACAAGTCAGGACGGTGTGTGACTTGGACGGGAACTTGGAGATGATGGTGTTCACAAACACCTGTTACCCTTGTCCTTGTAGGGGATGGAGGCTGAGTGTTTGGGAGATGTTGGTGGAATTGCAGATGCATAAAATCCCTTTCCTTCACCCCCTGCCTCTCCCATCTCCCTCTCTATTCCCCTGGTAGATACTGGTATTTTGTACAGTCCCTGACCAGTTGGCAGGTTCTCGTCCCTGAAGGACATTAGTGAACCAATTAGGTTTATATAACAATCCAGCAGTTTTCATGGTCACTTTTTCCTCGTGCCGGCCCCACAAATTACCAGATTCATTCAGCTCAATTTCATAACCTGTTTTTGTGTTATCGCAGTTTCTCTGTCATTCACTTTTGTCTGTTTGAACTATTTCCCCAGGATTTTCAGTCGGGAAACCTAGCCTGATGGTGTAGCACAATTTGTCATAACCTGAATTTCATCGGATTTTAAGCATGGAAGAAAAAAGTGCTTTTCACCATGGGGAAAAACTGTACACGTGTTCTGTGTGCAAACGAGGTTTCAGCCGATCATCCGATCTGTCAAGACACAAGCGTAGTCACATTGGAGAGAAATGATGGAAATGTGGGGACTGTGGGAAAGGATTCAATTATCCATCCCAGCTGGAAATTCACCATCGCATTCACACTGGGGAGAGGCCATTCACCTGCTCCAAGTGTGGGAAGGGATTCACTCGGGCATCCCACCTGCTGACACACCAGAAAGTTCATCTGGGGAGAGACCGTTCACCTGCTCCGAATGTGGGAAGGGATTCACTCAGTTATCCAATCTGCTGACACACCAGAGAGTTCACACTGGGGAGAGGCCATTTACCTGCTCCGAGTGTGGGAAGGGATTCAGTCAGTCATCCACCCTGCTGACACACCAGAGAGTTCACTCTGGGGAGGGACCATTCACCTGCCCTGTATGTGGGAAAGGACTCATTCAGTTATCCAACCTGCTGACACACCAGCGAATTCATTCTGGGGAGAGACCGTTCACCTGCTCCCAGCGTGGGAAGGGTTTCACTCATTCATCCAACTTGCTGAGACATCAGCGAGTTCATACTGCGGAGAGGCCGTTCATCTGCCCTGTATGTGGGAAAGGATTCACTGTGTCCTCTGACCTGCTGAAGCACCAGTGAATTCACACTGAGGAGAAGCCTTTCAGCTGCTCTGAGTGTGGGAAGGGATTCGCCTGGTCATCCCAACTGATGAGACACCAGCGAGTTCACAAATAACAATCAGGATTCTGCTGTTAATCACATCCAGGACTGAACCACGTTCATTGGGGTCGGTTTCTGCTGATATAAATATACCCCAGCACAGTTATAGGGGCTAATATTCTGGATAAGGCCAATAAGATATCTGTGTTAAATACCGCATATCGCGTCTTGTTAATATCTCTAACACAAGTTAGTTTCTCTGGAAGGTCTCTCTCTCTCTCGCCTGTCTCCTCCATCCTCACCCCCAACAAGTGTGAGGAGCTCATGGAGCTTAGTTGTCACTAAGATTGAGACAATCTGATCAGCTGCCTCTGTTGCTTCCCACCCTTCCACTAGCCCAACGGGACAAACTGTCTCTATAACGTTCCTCCTTGTCCAAGCTGTGAACCCACATCTTTCTTTAGTTTCTCTCCCATCTCTCTTCCTGCCCTCTGTGCTCCTCTTGTCCATGAGACCCACCTCCTGCTCCATCGACCCTATTCCCACAAAGCTGCTGATCCCCCAACTTCTCCATGTTGACTGATATTGTTCACAATTCTCTCTGGTACTATCCCTCTCTCCTTCAAATCATCACCCTTTCCTCAAAATCCAAATACTTGACTCTACTATCCTTGCAAAGTATTGACCCATCTTCAACCCCCAATTCCTCTCCAAACTCCTTGAACATGTTCACACCTCCCAAATCCATGCCCATCTTTCCCAGAACTCCCTGTCTGAATCCTCCAATGAGGGATTCTGCCCTGTCACTGTACTGAAACAGCTCTGATCAAAGCCACTAATGACATCCTATGTGACTGTGATAAAGGTAAACTATCCCTTCTAGTTCTTCTCGATCTGTCTGCAGCCTTTGACAGGGTTGACCACACCATTCTGCTCTAACACCTCTCCACTGTTGTCCAGCTGGGTATGGCTGCTCTCTCCTGGTTCCATTCTTTTCTATCTAATCATAGTCAGAGGTTCACTTGGAATTTCTTCCCTTCCCACTCCCACCGTTACTTCTGGTGTCCCCAAATGATCTAACCTTGGCCTCCACTTATTTCTCATCAACATGCTCCCCAGAACGACATCATCTGAAAACACAGTGTCAGTTATCACATGGACACTGACAGTGCCCAGCTCTACCTCACCAATACCTCTCTCGATTTCTCCACTTTTGTTAAATTATCAGACTGTTTGCCTGATATCCAGTGGTGGATGTACACAAGTTTCTTTCAATACAATACTGGGAAGATTGAAGCCATTATTTTCATTCCCTAGCTACCAGCGCCATTCCTTATCTTATTTCTATCAGGTCATCTCTCAACCTTCTCTTTTCTCGCCTTTCCTGGTGATTATAACCTATCTGTTCCTGGAACATTTGTGATTGAACTTTTATTTTCCTGTTCATTGTGGCATCCAACAGCGGTAGAAACAGTTCCCAATGTCCGAGGGATTTCAGTTTGGACTATTTGTATTTACAAATTCATTTTCTTAATGTGTCCATTGCCTTAACCAGTCGGCCACAAGGACTCAGTGTCTGTTTAAATGTTGCTCAGTGACAATTTCCATCATCCTCCACTTTGTGCCTTTTGGGCACTGAGAAGCTGAAATGTCTCCACTCAAAACATAAAACAGAAATAAACCTCCTCCTACATCTTTTAAAACTGCTCTTCACTGTTCCTGTGCCATTTAATATAAAGCCATAAAGGTAATGTGGATATTTGGATTGCAAAATGGGGAACAACCACATTGACACACACACAGGAACATACACAGACATATACGCCGAGTGTTACAGAGGACATGGGTTTGTCTGTAAGGAGAGACAAACACCCAGAAAGCAAACATAACACCAATCTGGCCCAGTTTTTGTTCCAGTTCAGGCTGCAACTTCTGTGAATGCTTGTAGGCGAATGGAAATTGGAGAATGCTGGAGGTATTTGGATGGTTTTTATTCAATTTAACCGATAATTAATTCTGCAGGCACCCAGGAATGATACGAAGAGTAGTTGGCAGGATTCCAGCCAACCTGTGGAGACCCCAGTGCATTCACAACCTGTCACCTTAACCACTCCGCCATGAACACAGGACCTACACTGACGTCCTGTATAAAATCACAGACGGTCATTCAGTATGTTGTTCACATGCCAACTTTCTGGAAGAGCAACTCAACCTCTGTAATTCCACATCCCGCCTTTTCCCCACAGCAATTCATATTTATATTGCCTCTCCTCATTCCTCCGATTAAAAAAAAAAGGCACACTCTGCCAGATTTCATGTGAGCTGGCATCTGTTTGTCCAAATGAAGCTGCTGCAGATCCCAAAACAGAGATCACCAGGATGTTTTGTAGTGCTGGGATTCAAACCCAAGTTTCCACAGAAACTCGGAGTTGTACTCCAGCACCTTAGACTGTTCAACCACACAAACACATTGATACAGTTTGTTAATCATGTCATTCACTGATATTGCCACTGAATGAGATCAAAGTCAAATGAATAGGTAAAATCCTGCAGATGCTGAAAACCTGAAACATGAACAAAAGATGCTGGAAAAATTCAGCAGCTCTGAGAGCATCTGTGGAGAATAAAACAGAGTTAACGCTTCGAGTCCGTATGCCTCTGAAGGACAATCATACGGAATTGAAACGTTAACTCTGTCTTTATCCCTACAGATGCTGTCGGACCTGCTGAGTTTTTCCAGCATTTTTTGTTTTTGTTTCAAAGGAGTGGGAAGGGGTCATTCAGAACCACAAACCTGCAGATCATCCTGCACTTTGTAACAAACAGAAATCATCTCCACTCAAAAACACAATGAGCTGCAGTGAAGGGTTGGCACCATTTAAACCGTCACTCAACTGGTCTGGTTCCTAATCTCCTGCTAGGAATGACAAGAAAAGTTCTCACTGAATTCACTCTGGGTCTTGACTTCAGAAGGACAGGACACAAGGTAACAAAGTACATTTTGATAGAATGGGTTAGGAAATGGCAGAATGACTGGGAAAGAGCATCCGTGGTATTGGGGAACATAAAATGACAGAAAGTTCCAGCAAAGAAAGAGGCCATTTGGCTTAGAGTGCTGCTTTCAAACAGCAGTTGTGATTGGTTGATCAGGAGTGATATTTGTGCCACTTTAAACAAGCGGCAGTAAAATCAGTTCCATTACCCCCTACTTAGAGCCTTGCAACAACATCTCTGTAGTCAGTTCATGTCTCAGGCCTTCCAGTCTGAGAAGTGATGATGTAGTGGTCACTGGAATCGGGGTCAAATCCCACCATAGAATTTGAATTTGCATTCAATAAAAATCTGGATTTAGAAGTCTGATGAGGACCAAGAAACAATTGTCGATTATAGTAAAAACCCATCTGGTTCACTAATGTCCTTTAGGGGAGGAAATCTGTCTACATGTGACTCCAAATCATTGTCCTCTGAGGTGGCCTAGCAAGACACTCAGTTGTATCAAAGCAAAAAACTGCAGATGCTGGAAATCCAAAACAAAAACAGAAACAGAATTACCTGGAAAAACTCAGCAGGTCTGGCAGCATCGGTGGAGGAGAGCACAGTTGATGTTTCAAGTCCTCATGACCCTTCAACAGAACTAAGTGAAAATAGGAAAGGGGTGAAATATAAGCTGGTTTGGGGTGGGGGGGGTGGTTGTTGTTAGGGCAAGCAGCAAGTAATAGGTGGAGATAACCAAAAGCTGTCACAGACAAAAGAACAAAGGGGTGTTGAAGGTGGTGATACTAACTAAAGGAATGTGCTAATTAAGAGTAGAAGACAGGACAGATAAGGTACAGATAGCTCTAGTGGGGGTGGGGGAATACTATAAGGTAGAAATAAACAATGGGTGGAAATATATTTAAAAATAATGGAAATAGGTGGGAAAAGAAAAATCTATATAAATTATTGGAAAAAACTAAAAGAAGGGGGAAGAAACGGGAAGGGGGTGGAGATGGAGGAGATAGTTCAAGGTCTAAAATTGTTGAACTCAATATTAAGTCCAGAAGGCTGTAAAGTGCCTAGTCAGAAGATGAGCTGCTATTCCTCCAGTTTGCGTTGAGCCTCACTGGAACAATGCAGCAGGCCAAGGACGGACATGTGGGCAAGTGAGCAGGGTGGAGTGTTGAAATGGCAAGCGACAGGGAGGTCTGGGTAATGCTTGCGGACAGACCGAAGGTGTTCTGCAAAGCAGTCACCCAGTCTGTGTTTGGTCTCTCCAATGTAGAGGAAACCACATTGGGAGCAACAGATGCAGTAGACTAAGTTGAGGGAAGTGCAAGTGAAATGCTGCTTCACTTGAAAGGAGTGTTTGGGCCTTTTGACGGTGAGGAGAGAGGAAGTGAAGGGGCAGGTGTTACGCCTTCTGCAGTCAAATGGGAGAGTGCCGGGGGAGGGGGTTGAGGAGTAGGGGGTGATGGAGGAGTGGACCAGGGTGTCCCGGAGGGAACGATCCCTACGGAATGCCGCCGGAGGGGTGAAGGGAAGATGTGTTTGGTGGTGGCATCATGCTGGAGTTGGCAGAAATGGCGGAGGATGATCCTTTGAATGCGGAGCCTGGTGGGGTTATAAGTGAGGACAAAGGGGACCCTATCATGTTGCTGGGAGGGAGGAGAAGGCGTAAGGGCGGATGCGCGTGAGATGGGCCAGACACGGTTGAGGGCCCTGTCAACCACCGTGGGTGGAAAATCTCGGTTAAGGAAGAAGGACATGTCAGAGGAACTGTTTTTGAAAGTGGCATCATCAGAACAGATGCGACGGAGATGAAGGAACTGAGAGAATGGGATAGAGTCCTTACAGGAAGCAGGGTGTAAGGAGCTGTAGTCGAGGTAGCTGTGGGAGTTGGTAGGCTTGTAATGGATATTGGCGGACAGTCTATCACCAGAAATTGAGACAGAGAGGTCAAGGAAGGGAAGGGAAGTGTCAGAGATGGACCATGTGAAAATTATGGAGGGGTGGAGATTGGAAGCAAAGTGAATAAATTTTTCCAGGTCCAGACGAGAGCATGAAGCAGCACCTAAGTAATCATTGATGTACCGGAGAAAGAGTTGTGGGAGGGGGCCAGAGTAGGACTGGAACAAGGAATGTTCCACATACCCCATAAAGACACAGGCATAGCTGGGGCCCATGCGGGTACCCATAGCCACACCTTTTATTTGGAGGAAGTGAGAGGAGTTAAAGGAGAAATTGTTCAGTGTGAGAACAAGTTCAGCCAGACGGAGAAGAGTAGTGGTGGATGGGGATTGTTCGGGCCTCTGTCGTTTCTTCCCCCTCCATTTTGTTTTTTCCAATAATTTATATAGATTTTTCTTTTCCCACCTATTTCCATTATTTTTAAATGTATTTCCACCCATTGTTTATTTCTACTTTATAGTATTCCCCCACCCCCACTAGAGCTATCTGTACCTTATCTGTCCTGTCTTCTACTCTTAATTAGCACATTCCTTTCGATAATATCACCATCTTCAACACCTCTTTGTTCTTTTGTCTGTGACAGCTTTTGGTTATCTCCACCTATTACTTGCTGCTTGTCCCAATAACCCCCACCCTTAACCAGCTTATATTTCACCCCTTTCCTATTTTCACTTAGTTCTGTTGAAGGGTCATGAGGACTCGAAACGTCAACTGTGCTCTCCTCCACCGATGCTGCCAGACCTGCTGAGTCTTTCCAGGTATTTCTGTTTTTGACCCAGTTGTATCAAACTGTTACAAAGTCTCAAAAAAGGAATGAAGTTAGACGGACCGCCCAGCATCGACCTAGGCACTGGAAACGACAATGGCAAACTCAGCCCTGTCGATTCTGCAAAATCCTCCTTACTAACATCTGGGGGCGAGTGTCAAAAGAGCTGTCTCCACAGGCTGGTCAAACAACAGTCAGCCTCACGGAATCATACCTCACAGATAATGTCCCAGACACCACCAGCACCAGCAGAAGTGGAGGCACAGTGACGTACAGTCAGGAGGGAGTTGCCTTTGGAATCCTCAACATCGTTTGTGGGTCTCATGGCATCAGGTCAAACATGGGCAAGGAAACCTCCTGCTGATTACCATGTACTGCCATCCCTCCCTGATGAACCAGTGCTCCTCAATGTTGAACAACACTTGGAGGAAGCACTGAGGGTTCAAGGGCACTGAATGTGCTCCAGGTGGGGGACTTCAATCACCAAGAGTGGCTCGGTAGCACCACTACTGACTGAGCTGGCTGAGTCCTAAAGGATATGGCTACTAGACTGTGTCTTCAACAGGTGGTGAGGGAACTAACAAGAGGAAAAAACATACTTGACCTCATCCTCACCAACCTGCCTGCCGCAGATGCATCTGTCCATGACAGGATCGGTAGGAGTGACAACTGCACAGTCACTGTGGAGACTAAGTACCTCCTTCACATTAAGGATACCCCCCATCATGTTGTGTGACACTACTACCATGCTAAATGGGATCAATTTCAAAAAGCTCTAGCAACACAAGACTCGGCATCCATGAGGTGCTGTGGGCCATCAGCAGCACCAGAATTGTACTCAGCCATAATCTGTAACTTCAAGCCCGGCATATCCTTCACCCTATCATTGCCATCAAGCCAGGGAATCCACCCTGCTTCAATGAAGAGAACAGGAGGAGGAGCAGCACCAGGCAGGCATACCTAAAAATGAGGTGTCAACTTGGTGAAGCGACAACACAGGACTACTCGTGTGTCAAACGGCATAAGCAGCAAGTGATAGACAGGGCTGAACGATCCCACAACAAACAGATCAGATCGAAGCTCTGCAATCCTGCAACATACAGTCATGAATGGTGGTGGACAATTTAAACAACTCACAAGGCTCCAGAAATATCCCCATCCTCAATGATGTGGGAGCCCAGCACACCAGTGCAAAAGATAAGGCTGAAGCATTTGCTACGACCTTCAGCCAGAAATGTCGAGTGGATGACCCATTTCGGCCTCCTCTGCAGATCCCCAGCATCATAGATGACAGTCTTCAGCCAATTCAATTCTCTCCCCATGATGTCAAGAAACGGCTGAAGGCACTGGATAGTACAAAGACTGACAATAGTCCAGCAATGGTACTGAAGGCTTGTGCTCCAGAACTTGCCATACTCCTAGCCAAGCTGTTCCAGTACAGCTATAACACTAGTATCTACATGGATATGTGGAAAATTGCCCAATTATGTCCTGTGCACAAAAAGCAGGGCACATCTAATCTGGCCAATTTCTACCTCATCAGTCTACTCTCCATGATCAGTAAAGTAATGGAAGGAATCATCAACAGTGCTTTCAAGCAGCATTTGCTCAGCTCTAACCTGCTCACTGATGCCCAGTTTAGGTTCTGCCAGGGCCACTTAACTCCTGACCTCATTACAGCCTTGGTTAAAATCTGGACAAAAGAGCTGAACTCCAGAGTTGAGGTGAGAGTGGCTGTCCTTGACATCAAGGTGACATTTGACCAAGTGTGGCATCAAGGAGCCCTAGCATAACTGGAGTCAATGGGAATCAGGGGGAAAACTCTCCACTGGATGGAGTCATACCTAGCACAAAGGACAAAGGTAGTGGTTGTTGGATGTCAGTCACCTCAGCTCCGGGACATCACTGCAGGAGTTCCTCAGTGTAGTGTCCTTGGCCCAACCATCATCCGTTGCTTCATTAATGACCTTCCTTCCATGATAAGGTCAGACGTGGGGATGTTTGGGATGTTGCATATTGTTCAGCACCATTCGTAACTCCTCAGATATTGAAGCAGTGCATGTCCAAATGCAGCAAGACCTGGACAATATCCAGGCTTGGGTTGACAAGTAGCAAGTGCTGGGAAATGACCATCTCCAACAAGAGAGAATCTAACTAGCGCCCCTGACGTTCAATGGCATTACCATCACCGAATCCCCCACTATCAGCATCCTGTGGGTTACCATTGACCAGAAACTGAACTGGACTAGCAATATAAATATTGTGGCTACAAGAGCAGGTCAGAGGCTAGGAATCCTGCAACAAGTAGTTCAACTCCTGACTCCCCAAGCCAATCCACCATCTACAAGGCACAAGTCAGGAGTGTGTTGGAATACTCCCCACTTGCCTGGATGACAGCAGCTCCCACAACACTCAAGAAGCTTGACGCCATCCAGGACAGAGCAGCCCGCTTGATTGTCTCCACATCCACATTCACTCCCTTCACCACCGCCGCACAGTAGCAGCAGTGTGTACCATCTACAAGATGCACTGCAGGAATTCACCAAGGCTCCTTTGACAGCGCTTTCCAAACCCACGACCACTACCATCTAGAAGCACAAGGACAGCAGTGAAGGTTCACGCGAAAAAAACAGAAAATACTGAAAAAACTCAGCAGGTTGAGCAGCATCTGTGTAGAGAGAAACAGATTTAATATTTCGAGTCCGTACGTCCCTTCTTCAGAGCTGAAGAAAGGTCATATGGACTTGAAACGTTAAGTCTGCTGAACTTCGTCATCGATGTCTGCTCATTGACAGACAAGGTTTGGAGAGTGGTCCTAGGCCTCGTTCTGGATTTTGATAACTGGGTTAGTGGAGGGCCTTTGTCTTGCTGATGTTCAGCGTATAGCCCATGCTCTCAGTGAAGGTGCTGATGATGGCTTGGAGCTTGGCCTCAGGGTGTGCGCAGATGCAGGCATTGTCTGCATCCTGCAGCTCAATGACAGAGGATGGGACAACCTTGGATCTGGCCTGCAGTTGGCAGAGGTTGAACAGGTTCCTGCTTGTTCTGCAATTTAGCTCCACTCTAGCGGGAAACTTGCTGAGGGTGAGATGGAGCATTGCAGCAAGGAAGAGTGAGAAGAGTGTCAGTGCACTGAACCAGTCTTGCTTGACCCCCGTGCAAACATGGATTGGGTCTGTGGTTTACAATTCTCCCATGTTTTGTGTCATCCGCAAACTTTGAAATTGACCTCTGCGCACCAAGATGTAGATCATTTATATGTATCAGGAAAAGCAAGGGTCTCAATACCGACCTCTGGGGAACTCCCCGACAAACCTCTTCCACTCCAAAACATACCCATTAACCATTACTCTGTTTCCAACTCTCAGCCAATTTTGTATCGACATTCTACTGTCTCTTTTATTCCATGAAAGAAAACAAAGTCTCTGTTAAGAAAACCTCGCATGAAGCAAAGAAGGGAACTGACCATCCATCTCTAGCTCTAATTCCCAAACAGAAAATGCTGCCAAGAATCAGCAAGTCAGGCTGAGTCTGTGGCCGCTCTCACACCTTGAAACCGTCACAATGCCCGGCTGATTGACGTCAGCTCCGGACCAATAGGAAGAGGGGGGGACTGGAGGACCGAGCAGGAGTAGCTGGTCCTCCAACCAATCGGAATGAATGAGGGGTGGGGCCAGGCAGGGAATGAGGCATGCGCAGTGTGAGTAATGGCTTCTTTCTTGGAGCCACAATCGGTAACTGAGCGAACTAGTGGTGGGGAGGGAGCGATGGACCTGGCATGTGGGCGGGGCAGCTTCGTAAACACGTTGTGAAATCTGCAAACCCCTCAAAAGAACTTCCTGGTCCCCCGTTTGCACCCATTGTCTCAATCTTTGTGACAAAGAAGCTCCATGAGCTCCTCACACTTGTTGTTGGAGGTGAGGATGGAGGAGACAGGGGAGAGGCAATCGCTGTGGCTGTTTGCAAATTTGCTGGTGTCTCAGCAGATGGGAAGACTGAGTGAATCGCTTCCCACACACGGAGCAAGTGGACAGTCCCTCCCCAGATTGATCTCGCTGGTTTCTCAGCAGGTCAGATGACTGAGTGAATCCCTTTCCACACTTGGAGCAGGTGAATGGTCTCTCCCCAGTGTGAGTGCGCTGATGCTTTTTCAGCTCAGACGGGCCACTGAATTCCTTCCCACAGTCTCCAAATTTCCACAGTTTCTGCGCAGAGAGAACAGTGTTTTTTGTTTCCATGTTCAACGGCCGATGATATTCAGGTCCTGATGAATCGAATGACTCTTTGTCAGATTCTGTGACATTTGATGTCAGTTTCCCGACTGCATGTCCTCCCTTTGCAAAATGCTGGAAAAATTAATTTAAAGTAAGATAAAGGAAATATGAGAGAGAATCCACAAAAACACAAAGGCAGGTTGTGAAATTGAGCTGAATGAATCTGGGAATTTGTGGGGTCAGCACTAGGAAAAAGTGACCATGAAAACTGCTGGATTGTCATAAAAACCCGACTGGTTCATGAATGTCCTTCAGGGAAGGGAACCTGCCACCTGGTCTAGGCCTACACAAGACTCTGGCTTTTACTGGAGGAGAGAAAGAGAGAGCAAGAGAGAGATGGGGGAGGAAGAGAAAGAGAGAGAGACAGAAAGAGAGAGAGAGAGAGAGAGGTGGAGGAGAGGAAAAAGGAGATGCAATTCATCCATTTGCAACTCAACCAGTATCACAGAATCTTCCGAACACACAACCCCCACCAACTAGAAACACAACAGCAGCTGGTGCAGGGAAAACCATCATCTCCAAGACACACACCAGCGAGTTCACACTGGGGAGAGGTTCACCTTCTCTGTGTGTAAAAAGGGATTTAACTGATCATTGAAACTCTCATAGGAAGTCACGTATGTTGGCAGAAGGGACAGAGAGGGGCAATCAGGATTAACGGCAGAGTTCTAAAGAGTGTGCAGGGAGAGGGAGGACCTGGGGCTTCATGTGCAGAGACCTTTGAAGGTGATAGCACAGATTAAGAGAGTTGTTAGCAAACAAATTGGATCTTGAGCTTCATAAACAATGATATTGAGTACAAAAGCAGGGAAGCTGTGTTGAATCTTTACAAACCTCTGGTTAAATCACAACTTGAGTATTACGTCCACTTCTGGTGACCAAGCCTTAGGAAGGAGGCATGATCGGGAAATTTGCAGATGACACAAGAATTAGCCGTGTAGTCGACAGTGAAGGGGACAATTGTTGTCTCCAGAATGATATCAATCTTCCGGTTGAGTGGGCGGAGAAGTGGCAAATGGAGTTCAATCCCGAAAAGTGTGAGCTAATACATTTGGGGAGGACAAATGCACCTACCTGGCTATATGGAAAATTGCCCATGTATGTCCTCTACACATAAAGCAGGACAAATCCAACCTGGCCAATTACCGCCCAATCATTCTACTCTCAATCAGCAGTAAAGTAATGGAAGGGGTCATCAACACTGCTAACAAGTGGCACTTGCTTAGCAATAACCTGCTCACTAATATCAAGTTTGGGTTCTGCCAGGGCCACTCAGCTCCCGACCTCATTACAGCCTTGGTTCATACATGGACAAAAGAGCTGAACTCCTGAGGTGAGACTCACTGTCCTTGACATCAAGGCCATAGTGATACACCCAGAGTCCTGTTAGGAAGGGAGTTCCAGGATTCTGACCCAGCGACAGTGAAGGAACGGCGATATATTTCCAAGTCAGGATGGTAAGTGACTTGGAGGGGAACTTCTAGGCGGTGGTGTTCCCATCTACCTGCTGCCCTTGTCCATCTAGATGGTAGTGGTCGTGGGTCTGGAAGGTGCTGTTGGAGGAGCCTTGGTGAATTGCTGCAGTGCATCTTTTGGATGGTACACACTAATGCTACTGTACGTTGGTGGTGGAGGGAGTGAATGTTTATGGATGTGGTGCCAATCAAGTGGGCTGCTTTGTCCTAGATGGTGTCAAGCTTCTTGAGTGTTGTGGGAGCTACACCCTTCCTTCAAGTAGGGAGTATTCCATCACATACCTGACTTGTGCCTTGTAGGTGGTGGACAGGCTTTGGGGAGTCAGGAGGTGGGTTACCTGTCACACTATTCCTAGCCTCTGACCTGCTCCTGTAGCCACAGTATTTATATGGCTAGTCCAGTTCAGTTTCTGGTCAATGGTAACCCCCAGGATGTTGATAGTGGGGGGTTCAGTGATGTTAATGCCATTGAACATCAAGGGGCAATGGTTGGGTTCTCTTAAGTTGGAGATGGTCATTGCCTGACACTTTTGTGGTGCAAATGTTACTTGCCACTTTTCAGCCCAAGCCTGGATATTGCCCAGGTCTTGCTGCATTTGGATATGGACTGTTTCAGTATCTGAATGATTGGCTAGTTTCTTCTTTTGTGCCTTTTTTGGCCGGCACAGACAAAACGGGCTGAATGGCCTCCCCTTTTTTGTGCTGTAACTTTTCTCTGGGTCTAGGGTTCTATGGAATGTCCTTCAGGGAAGGGAGCCTGCCACCCTGTCTGGACCTAAACAAGTTGTGGCCTAACCGTAGCTTTATGAAGATTTAGCACAGCTTCTCTGCTTTTTTACTCAATAGCTCTGTTTCTGAAACCCAACATCCCATTAACTTTGCAAACTGCTCTCTTAATGTGTCCTGTTTCCATCAAAGATGTAAGAGAAAGAGAGAGAGAATGAGGGACAGAAATAGACAGAAAGAGGTGCAAGAGAGGAAAATAAGATGGATTTCAAACATTTGCAACTCAACCAGAACATTGACAGAATCTCCCAAACCCACACCCTCCTCCACCTGGAAGGACAAGGACAACTGGTGCATGGGAAAACCATCCCCTCCAAGACACACACCAGCGAGTTCACACTGGGACAGGCCGTTTACCTTCTCTGTGTGTGAGAAGAGATTTCATTGGTTATCCAATCTGCTGAGAATGTAGCCAGTACACAAGTGATTGCTGGGGCCGGATTCTGTTCATTCTGACAGTTGGGGTTTGTTTCTTCTGATGTTAATAAATCTTGTAACTGGGCTGCAGTTTAAGATTCTGACAATCAGTTTGCTTTACTTTGTAAACTTTACTCTTCAAATAAATTATCTGTCTTCAGGCTGTTCTCAAGGTTTGGAAAGATGTGTTTGGAAACAGTGATTTACTTGTACTTCTTGCAGTTTAGTTACTGTATTCACTGCTCATGATGCAATCTGCTCTACATTGTGAAGACCAAACACAGATTGGGTGATCACTTTGTGGAACAACCTCCGTTCAGTCTGTGAGCTTGATGCTGAGCTTCCGGTCACTTGTCATTTTAATTCTCCGCCCCACTCCCACTCTGACCTCTCTGTCCTCGGCCTCCTGCAGTGTTCCAATGAAGCTCGAGGAACAGCAGCTCATCTTTCGATTCGGCACTTAACAACCTTTCAGACTCAACATCGAGTTCAGCAGTTTCTGCACCAACAGAGAGTTGTTAAGATCTGGAACACTCTACGTGAAATGGTGCTGGAACCTGATTCCATGTTCAGACTGTGTCCGCTCGTCCTAGGCTCCCTAACTAGTGGAAATAGTTCCTCTGTATATACTGCAGCTCCAACTAATATCTTGAAAACTTTCATGAAATCACCTTTAATATTCTAAATTGCAGGAACACAACTCTCTTAACGAGGTGATGTTTTTTGACTGGGGCAGGGTGGGGAGAGAAAGAGAGAGAGATAGAAAGAGAGAGAGAGGGAAGGAGAATAGTGACTTAATAGCACAGTTCTAAAAAGTGTGCAAGGACAGGGATACCTGTGCTTCATGTGGGTATATCTTTGATGGTGACAGGACTCATTAAGAGAGAAAGCAAATGGAATGTTGGGTTTCATAAGCTGAGATAATGAGTACAAAAGTAGGGAAGGTGTGCTAAATCTTCATATATCTCTGGTTAGGCCACAAGTTGAGTCTTGTGTCCACTTATGGTCTCCAAACTTAAGGAAGGATGTGAAGGTCTTTGAGAAGGTGCAGGGGAGATTTACCAGAAAGGTTCCAGCAAAGGAGGTTGAGGGGAGATTTCATTCAGCTGCACAAGATTATGACAGGTTTAAATAAGGTAGACAAAGAAAATCTGTTCCCTAATGCTGATCATACAAGGACTAGGAACACAGATTTAAGTTTTTGGATAAGAGATAGAGAGGGATGTGAGGGAGAACATTTTTATACTGTGAGTGGTAATGACCTGGAACTTGTTGCATATGGGAGTTTTGGGGTATGGGGGGAAGGTGGTGGAAATGGATAGGGTGAATGATTTCAAAAGGGAATCAGATCGGCAAGTGAGGGAAATAAACTTGCAGGGATACAGGGATAGAGTAGGGGAATGGCAATGATTGGTTGCTGCAGAGAGCTGGCATGGACTGAATGGCCTCCTCTCTGCCATAATGACTCTGATTCTTTTGTGTAACTTGTCCTGCAAAATAACCCTTGGAGTTCAGATATCACTCATGTAAATCAGTGCAACACTCCCTCCAAGGCCAAATCTATCCTTCCTAAGGTTTGTTGCCTAGAACCGAACACAGTTCTCCCAGTGCAGCCTAACCAGGGGTTGTGAATCTCAGTGTTTTTCCAGTCACACTGATACCTGAAATCTTCTCCCACAATCAGAACAGACAAACCTTTCTCCTTCCAGATTCAGAAGCTGAATCGAGTGACTCTGTCAGATCTCGATGTGATGCTCGGTTTGAGTTTCCCGTCTGTCAATCCTCCACTTCTAATATCCTGCAAAAGAAATTTACAAAATCAATCACTGTCAGTCCAGGATAGAAATTGAGAAGAGACAAACATGTCTCTTGCACAAATGTTAAACATTTCTCTTGGTTTGAGTTTGCTGTGTGTAAATCCTCCACTTCTAACCCCCTGTAAAAGGAGTTTCCAAAATCCATCCCTGTCAGTCCAGGGTAGAAATTACTACATTCTCTCTTCCAACTGACAGGGACAATGGTGGACACACATGCGCCCTGCGGCGCATTGACCCGAATAAAGATGGCGACCACCCATGCGCCCTGCAGCACATTCCCCCTTACAAAGATGGCGGGCGCACATGCGCCCTGCTGCACGTTGTTCCCTATAAAGATGGCAGCCGTTAACTGGGCCGGGTCTCCATGCTCACTTAGACGCATCCTCGCAGTTTACTCTACGTTTGCTGCCAAAACATGACCGGTAACTTTTTATTTGAGGTTAGAAGTCTCCACGGGGTGTTTGTGAAGCCTTCCTGCCCATTCCACGGACTCTGTTCCTCTCCGTCCATCCACTGGCTCCATAACTCAGCTGCTCTCAATTCCTCCTGAACCGCTCCAGGGACAGCCCGCATTGCGCATGCTCCACTCTGCCGGGTATTGCGCCTGCGCAAGGAGCTCCTGTGGTGAGGATAGGGCACATTCTTACCGGCAGCGAACCCTGGGTAATCCACCCGCCATTGAAACTAATGTTTTGAACAGAAAATTACGATTGGTGATTCGCTTGCAATTCGAGCCATTGGCCAAGGTACATAATTATTAAATCAATTGATACAGCAACTGAAGAGCACAGGCCTTCCACCGTAGTTCTCTCTGGGTGAACTTAACAACAGTAGAAACAGTTACACTTAGATGTGAACTCACTGGAGTCTCAGCAGATGGAGTGAACAAGTCATTTCCTTTTTTCCCCCGTCGGCAGAACAGTTAAACTGCTCGTTGTTAATAAGGATGTGCTGATATTGTTTCAAATGTTTTGAGCTTTTAATGTTGGTGTGGGGAAAACTGAGTGAACTCCTTTGCACACGTGAAGTATCTGAAACGTCAATTGTATTCCTCTCCTCAGATGCTGTCAGACCTGCTGAGTTTTTCCAGGTATTTATGTTTCTCTTTCAGATTTCCAGCATCCACAGTATTTTTTGCTTTTATCTTTATAGGGGCAACGTGTAGCAAGGCGCTTGCACGCTCATCCTGGTCCAGATAGCAGGAGGAGAGAATGTTTTGAATTTCTATCCAGGACTGACAGGGATGGATTTTGGAAACTTCTTTTACAGGGGTTGGAAAGGGAGGATTTACATACAGCCAACTCAAACCAAGAGAAATGTTTCTCTCTTCTATATTTCTATCCTCAACTCAGGGCTCAGTATTAGTTCCCCTCCTTTCTGTGGTAAAAAATAATGATTTGGTCTGAAATGTAAGGGGAATGATCAAGAAGTTTGCAGGTGACACAAAAATTAGCCGTGCAGTCGTTCACAAGGAGGATACCTCCAGACTGCAGGAACATATCAATGGACTAGTCAGGTGGGCAGAAAAGCCACAAATGGAATGCAACTCAAGGAAGTGTGAGATGATACTTTTGAGGAGGCCAAACAAGGCAAAGGATGACCCAATAGGTGGGAGGATACAGAGATCTGTGGAGGAAGTTAGAGACCTTGGAGTGAATGTCCACAGATCCCTAGGGTAGCAGGAGAGGTCGATAAGGTGGTTAAGAAGGCACATGGAATCCTTTCATTTAATAGCCGAGGCATAGAATATGAGAGCAGGAAGGTTATGTTGGAACTTTATAAAATATTAGTTAGGCCACAATTTGAAAATTGCTTGTAATTCTGGTCACTTCGTTAATGCAATTACATCCTTCCAAGAGAGAGTAGAGAGGATATTTATGAGGATGTTGCCAAGACTGGAACGTTGTAGCTATGATGAAAGATTGGATAGGCTGGGGTTGTTTTCCTTCGCACAGACGAGGCTGGGGGAGATTTGATTGATATATACAAAATTGTGAGGGGCCTGGATAGAGTGGATGGGAAAGGCCTATTTACCTTAGCAGAGAGGGCAGAGACTTGTGAACATAGACTTAAAGTGATTGGTAGAAAGAGTAGAGTGGAGATGAGTAAAAATCTTTCACCCAGTGGGTTGTAGGAATCTGGAACTCACTGCCTGAAATGGTCGTAGAGACAGAAAACCTCAACTTGTTTAAAAGGTGTCTGGATGTGCACCTGAAGTCCTGTCACCTGCAGGGCTACGGATCAAATGCTGGAAAGTGGAATTCAGTTGGGTGGCTCGTTTTTCAGTCGATGCAGACACAATGGGCCAAGTGGCCTCTTTCTGTGCTGTAAATTTTCTATAATTCACTGGGAATTCTCCCCATGTGCACTCTCCAGTCACTGGGAACTCTCCCCAAGTCCACTCCCCAGTCACTGGGAACTCTCTCCATGTCCACTCTCCAATCACTTGGAATTCTCCCTGTGCCTACTCCACAGTCACTGGGAACTCTCCCAGTGTCCACTGCCCATACATTGGGAACTCTCTTCATGTCCACTCCCCATTCATTGGGAACTCTCCCCATGTGGAGTGTGAAAAGTCAATCATAAGCCATTTAAAAGCTGTTATTGTTTATTTGTAATCAAATATATATATATATTAATTTAAGCAAATATCTTTAAACATATTATTAGAAGCCATTTTTCTGTGTAAGAAAAATAATAGATTGATTCATGATTACACACTGAGAGTTCATACGTCATGAATAAATACTGCCTTCATCCAGAGGAGCATGTTGTATCAGGACTCATTGTGCAGTATGTCATATATTGAATGTCTATATCCAGTGGTTTATGTAATATATTACTGTCTCTATCCATTTCATGTCTCTATTCAGTGCATTGTGTAATAAATGGACTGTCTCAATCCAGTGGATTATGCAATTTGCAACTTTCTCTATCCAGTTCAGTGTGCTTTACATTCTTTCCAGTGCATGTGTAAGATATTGATCATCTCTATCCACTGATGTGTGTTATATATTCTCTGATTCCAGTGCAGTGCGTAAGATATTGTCTGTCTCTATCCACTGCTGTGTGTTATATTCTGACCGTCTCTATCCAGTGCAGTGCATTCCATACTGACTGTCTCTATTCAGTGTGGTGTGTTATGTATTGACTGTTTCTATCCAGGGTTGTTTGTTTTACACATTCTGTTGGCAGCACTGTGTTGTGTTTAATACATGTCACTATCCAGTGCTGTGTGTTATATACTGTCTTCTCTATCCAGCACAGTGCATTATGTACTGACTGTCTCAGTCCAGTGCTGTGTGTTATATACTGTCTTCTCTATCCAGTACACTGTGTTATATACTGTCTCCTCAATCCATTGCTGTGTGTAATATACTGTCTTCTCTATCCAGTGGTAGTGTGTTTTATACTGACTGCCTCAGTCCAGTGTGTGTTATATATGGCCTTCTCTATCTAGTGCAGTGTGTTATATATTGACTGTCTCTATCCAGTACCACTATCCTGAGCTATGTTTTATACATTGACAGTCCAACCAGTGCACTGTATCATACACTGTCTGTCATTATCCTGTGTCTTGTGCCTGCACTGGTTATCTCTTTAGCCCATGCTTTTGATACTGCCTGTCTCTATCAGTGTTATGTTATATAGTCTCTCCTAACTAGTGCATTATGCTACATATTGATGACCTCTATCCAGTGTCTCTTATTCTCTGCTAATGGCCCCTATAACTGTCTCTACCCATTGAGTTATGCTCAATACTGTCAATCCAGTGATGTGTTCTAGATCTTGTCTCTGCTCTGCAGTATGCTACATACTGAGAGCCTCACTGTCTGTTATATACTGACAGTCACTGCCTTCTCTACCACTCGACCTTTTGACACCCCCACACACCGAAGCTCCCTCACTCTGACACCCCCTAACTCCGATGCCCCCTCGCACCGATGCTCCCTCGCACTGACGCTCCCTCACTCCAAAGCTCCCACACACAGGCACTTCCTCTCACCAGCAATACTTCACACTGACTGCCTCCTTCCCCTTCACAGACTCTCCCCTCCCATTCCCCTCCCTCACTGCCATTTCTAGCCCCTTCACCTCCCTTCCACTTGCCTCCATTTCCATCTAGACTCCCCTCTTCTCTCCTCCCACTCGCCCTCTCTCTCCCAATCCCCTCCTCGCCCAATATCCACCCCTCCCTATGCCCTTCACCACCCCACCTCCAACTCCCCCTCCCCTCCCTTTCCACTCACATTCCCACTCCAAGCCTCTCCTTCCCGATCTCCTCCACCTACCGTCCCCTTCCCTTCTCTCCCTCCCCTCCCAATCCACTCCACTTCGCCGCCCCCCACTCGCCTCCCCTCACACTCACCTCCCTTCCCACTCACCTCTCTGCCACTCACCTCCCTCCACACACCTACCCTCATATTCACCTCCCCTCCCACTCACGTGCCCCTCTCCCATTCTCCTCACATCCCATTCCCCTCCCCTTCCACTCCCCTCCCCTTCAACTCACCTCCCTCCTACTGACTGTCTCTGTCCAGAATGATGTGATATATACTGACTGTCTCTATCCAGTGTGGTGTGTTATACCCTGACTCTTTCTATTCAGTGTTGTGTGTTATATAGTGACTGTCTCTATCCAGTGTGGTGTGTTATATAGTGACTGTCTCTATCCAGTGTGGTGTGTTATATACTGACTGTCTCTATCCAGTGTGGTGCATTATATACTGACTGTCTCTATCCAGTGTGGTGTGTTATATACTGACTGTCTCTATCCAGTGTGGTGCATTATATACTGACTGTCTCTATCCAGTGTGGTGTGTTATATACTGACTGTCTCGCTCCAGTCTGGTGTTTTATATACTGACCGTCTCTATCAAGTGTGTTGTGTTACACCGTGACTCTCCCTATCCAGTGTGGTATGCTGTATACTGACTGTCACTATCCAGTGTGGTGTGTTATATACTGACTGTCTCTATCCAGTGCGGTATGTTATATACTGTCTCTCCAGTGGGCTATCTTGTCTCCTGATCCTCTCCCCGTGTTGCCGTGTGTAGCACCCTTCCGACTGCTCCTCTGTCTAGTGACAGTCTACTGACTGTTCTCGATCCAGTGTGGTGTGTTATGTACTGACTGTCTCTATCCAGTTTTTTATATTGACTGTCTGTATCCAGAATAGTGTGTTATGCCCTGACTCTCCCTATCCAGTGTGGTGTGTTATAAACTGACTGTCTCTATCCAGTGTAGTATGTTATATACATGCTTGTATCTATTGAGTGTGCCGTGTTATATACTGACTGTCTGGATCCAGTGTGGTGTGTTTTATACTGTCTCTATCCAGTGTGGTGTGTTATATACTGACTGTCCATATCCATTTTGGTGTGTTATATACAGCTTGCCTCTGTCCAGTATGGTGTGTTTTCTACTGACTGTCTCTATCGAGTGTGGTGTGTTATATACTGACTGTCTCTATCCAGTGCAGTGTGTTATGTACTCCCTTTCACTATCTGGTGAGGTGTGTTATATACTGACTGTCTCTATCCAGTGTGTTGTGTTATATATTGACTCACTCTATCTAGTGTGGTGTGTTATATACTGACTGTCTCTATCCAGTGTGGTGTGTTATATACTGACTGTCTCTATCCAGTGTGGTGTGTTATATACTGACTGTCTCTATCCAGTGTGGTGTGTTATATAATAAAACTTTCCAAGGCATTTCACAGAAATATTACAAACTAATATTTGACACTGAGCCAATAAAGATATATTAGGGCAGGTGACCAAAAGCTCGGCCAAAGAGGTAGGTTTTAAGGAGGTTCTTAAAGCAGGAAAGAGGGGTGGAGAGTTTTGAGGAGGAAATTCTAGAGCTTATGTCTTAGGCTAATTAGAGAATGGTCTCAAGTGGTAGAGAAATATGTGGGAAAGATAGTCAGGAAAATATGTTTTGAAGAGGACATAATGAGGTTGCAGACAGGTGTAGACGGGTTGAGTGAGTGGGCAAAAATTTAGAAGATAGAGTGTAATGTGGGAAAGTGTGAAGTTGTTCACTTTGACAGGAAGAATAAAAACAAGCAGAGTATCACTTAACTGAAGAATGTCTGCAGAGGTGCCGAGGGAGCTAGCTGTTCTAGTGTATGAGTCACAAAAAGTTAGTATTCAGGGATAGCAAGTAACTAAGAAGGCAAATGGAATGTTATCCTTTATTACAAGAAGAGTTGAACATAAAAGTAAGTATATTATTGTTCAGTTATAGAGAGCATTGATGAGACCACATCTCGAATACTGTGTGTAGTTTTGGTCCCCTTGTTTAAGGAAGGATGTAAATGCATTGGAGCTGGTTCAGAGGAGGTTTACTAGATTGATTCCTGGAATGAGTGGGTTGTTTTATGAAGAAAAGTTGGACGGACTGGGCTTGTCTCCACTGGAGTTTAGAAGAGTGAGGGGTGACTTGATTGAAGTCGGTAATATCTTGGACAGCCTTGATTAGGTGGACGTGGAAAGGATGTTTCCTCTTGTGGGTGAGTCCAGAACTAGGGGGCACTGCTCTAAAATTAGGGTCGCCCTTTTAGGACAAATAAAGAGAATTATTTTCTCTCCGGGGTTTGTGCGGCTTTGGATTTTCTGCCTCCAAAGGCAGTGGAATTGGGGTCATTGAATATTTTAAGGCAGAGGTTGATAGATTCTTGTTAAGCAAGGGAATCAATAGTTATTGGAGGTAGATGGGAATGTGGAATTCGAAACACAAGAAAGTCAGCCATGATCTTATTGAATGGCGGAGCAGGCTTGAGAGGCTGAATGGCCTACCTCTGCTCCTATTTTGTATGTTTGTATACCGAGAAGAGAAATGAAATAAATTTCCAAACTAATGCTATTACTAAGCTTTTTCTCACCTGAACAGATTTAACATTCATCGGTGATGCCAGAGAAGAGATGCAATGCTCTGCCTACGACATCTGGGACATCCAAGGACATTGCCTGGCTACTCTCAGATAACCCGTTCAGCAAAAGAAGCTCCTCAAATTCTGCTTCTTGTTCCCAGGAGATCAGTCTAAGCTCTGCTGTGCCTCTAAGCAAGGGAGGCAGTGTTCCTGTATTTGGGGGCGGGTAATTATGCATCTCCACATTAACCAATCTCTGAATTCCCATCTTCCTCCATCCAGCCTCCACAAATACCAGTGAGTTCAGACTGGAGAGAGAGGGCTTAAATGCTTAGGCTGTAACAAGTGCTTTAAAACCCCACATTCAATGGTGCATTCACTCCGGTTCTGCTCCATTCATCTTCTCTCACTGCAGGAAGAGGTTCAGGTGATTGTCTGTCCTGCTACAACACCTGTGAATTCACACCGGGGAGAGGCCATTCACCTGCTTCATGTGTGGGGAGAGATTCACTGATTCATCCAACTTGTTGACACGCAAGTGAGTTCACACTGATGGAAAATTTTTTGAATGTCTGGATTTCAGTAAGTGTTATAAATGTTCTGTGATGTTGAGGTGCCCTCAATATGTTCACATCAATAGAGACAATTAGGTGCTCTGAATGCGGGACTGGGTTCAGGTGATCATGAGAGCTCAATGTCCATTAGCTCACTCACACTGGGGAGAGACCTGTTCCTTGTGTGAGAAGAGATTCACTTAGTCATCCTGCTTCACTACAAATCGACTTGTTCACACTGATAAGAAACCTTTTTAAAGTTTTCACCATGAGCGGAGATTTGAAAGCAAAATGGATTCTCTGAAACACTAACACATCCACACTGGGGAGAGGCTGTTCACCTGCTCTGTGTGTGGGAAGAGATTCACTCAGTCATCTCACTTACTGAGACATGAGTGAGTTCACAGGTGACTTCTGGGTTGAATTCTGCTGTTATTTCTGCTGTCAATCACATCCGGGACTGAACCATGTTCATTCTGACAGTTGGGGTATGTTTCTGCTGATGTTAATAATCCCAATAACTGGGCTGGTGTTTAATATTCTGGATAAATGTGAAAGTAATTGGTTACAGTTAAAGCACATTGTTGTAGATTTTTGTCTTTCCCACTTGGGTGTTTAATATCACTGGGCTGGTGCTCAGAAAGGACAATCTGGGGGAGGATCATACAGCAGGAACAGAAAGTCAGCTGGACACAGTCTTTCAGGGTCACACTGAAAGGGACAAACAGCACGTTGTTCTTTCTCATCTCTCTTAACTGACAGCAAAGTCCCCATGAGGGTTAAACCTGACGTGTGTAAGAAAAGTGTCCCAGCCACACTCTTCCATGGTTCACAGCTCCTAGACATGAAACAGAAGTATCCTATACAAATGTGTTTGGAGTCCAGAAGAACAACAGTGAATGCTGCAAAAGTGCTGTCAAAAGAGAGATTGGTGTAAAACTGTCATCTGCCTCTGGCTGAATGTGAAATGGCAGGTTTAAGTTGAATAGATAAATTGGAAACCAGGGTTTCACAATGACTCAATGCAGGACCCAGCTGCACGACTTGTTACAGAACTCGCTGCTCGCTTGATCCTTCAGCCTCTGAGTTCCCTTTCTGTTGGTTTCAACAACAATCAATCATCACTCGCCAACATTACACTGTCAGATGGAGTTCAGGGGCTGGGAGAAAGAAAAAAAATTGAGGGCATGAATCTGAGTTGGGAAATAAAATTACCATTTTAAAATAAAAATAATTACTGCAATTAATATGTTTATTTTGCGCATGATAGTAAGGAGTGGGAATAGGTAATGTTCACTGCTTTGTGCCCTTTTATTTATCAATTATTGTGACAAGAGATCTTTCCCTCTTAATTGCAAAAATGGCGATTCCTTCTATCCAGAAAGCTCAGCGCGGATGAACACGGCCTATCTCCATCAGACGGGCACAATCGCACATGCGCCAAAAGGCTCTGCCGTCTCCTAGCGCGGAGCATGCGCGGTGGGGCTGCAGGAAGCTGGGCAGGGACGAGCGCAGCCTCAGTGAAAGCGAATAAATATTTATAAACACCTGGAGATTTCTTCCAATGGCCGGGACTTCACCGAGCATTCGCCGGTGGAGAATGTCCCCTATCTTCACAACAGGGGTGGTGCTGTACGCATGTGTTGTGTTCCGAGCATGCGCAGAGTGAGGGATGACGATGGGGAGACGCTTGTTTGTTGCTCGGCAGCTGGTCAGAGGCGGAGGCGGGGGGAGAAAGTTCATTTATACCCGGTGGAGGCCGCAAATCCCCAATGGAAACCTGGAGCTCGCGCGTCTGCAGCTCCGGGGCTTTTCCCTGGGATATCTTGGAGGGGGCATCGAATGGAGCTTTGTGGGTAGAGCTTAGGAATAAAAAAGGGGCAGCCGCATTGTTAGGTGTTTATTATAGACCCCTTCAGATAGTCAGCGGGAAATTGAGGAGTAAATAGGTGCACACTTTGCGGAGGTGTGTAAAAACAATAACAACAGGGTAATTATACCAGGTGGTTTCAACTTTCCCAACATTAATTGGGGTAGACATAGTGTAAAGGGCTTGGATGGAGTGGATTTCTTGAAACGTGGACAGGAGAACTTTTTAGATCAATTTGTCGAGGGTCCCAACAAGGGACGGCGCATTGCTGGACCTAATTCTGGAGAATGAAGCCGGACAGGTGGCTGAGGTGGTGGTAGGGGAGCATTTTAGTGATAGCGACCACAACATGGTACAGTTTAAGCTTGTTATGGACAAAGAAATAGACAAGTTGCAAAAAAAATATTTTGGATTGGGGGAGAGTGGATTTTAGTAAAATAAGGCAGGATCTGGCCAAGGTAGACTGGGAACAGCTACTTGTGGGGAAATCAACAGAAGAGCAGTGGGGGCCATTTAAAAAGGAAATAGGGAGGATACAGGCTCAACATGTTCCTTCTAGGGTGATAGGAAGGAGTAACAAGCCCAGAGAACCATGGATGAACAGAGATATTCAGGATACGATGAGAAGGAAAAGAGAGGCTTTTAGCAGGTACAAGAGAAGCAAATCAGCAGAGGCATTAGTGGAGTACAGAAAGTACAGGATGGAGCTTAATAAAGCAATTAGGAGAGCAAAGAGGGGATATAAGAAAGCTCTAGCTGGTAAATTAGGGAAAATCCCACGATATTCTGTAAGTATATCAATGGGAAGAGGATAACCAGGGAAAGAGTAGGGCCCATTAGGGACCACTCCATCCAAGCCCTTTACACTATGTCTACCCCAATTAATGTTGGGAAAGTTGAAATCGCCTAATATAATTACCCTGTTGTTATTGTTATTTTTACACACCTCTGTAAATTGTGCACCTATTTACTCCTCAATTTCCCGCTGACTATCTGGGGGGTCTATAACAAACACCTAACAATGCGGCTGCCTCTTTTTTATTCCTAAGCTCTACCCACAAAGCTCCATTCGATGCCCTCTCCATGTGGGCAATCTATGGGTGGAGCCAGAGAACATTGGTAGAGTGTTGAACGAATACTTCACATCCGTCTTCACCCAAGAGATTGAGGATGAAGGTATCGAACTCAGGGAGAGAGACTGTGAGGTTCTTGAGCAAATTGATATAGGGAGTGACAAGGTATTGGAGATGTTGGCAGGCTTAAAAGTGGACAAATGTCCAGATCCAGATGATTTGTGTCCCAGACTGCTGAGGGAGGCAAGGGAGGAGATCGCAGGGGCTCTGACCCAAATTTTTAATTCCTCTTTGGTCAGGGGGAAGCTGCCAGAGGACTGGAGAACAGCTAATGTGGTTCTGGTATTTAAGAAGGGTTGTAGATATAAGTCAGAGAACTACAGGCCAGTGAGACTCACATGAGTGGTAGGGAAACTATCGGAGAAAATTCTGAAGGAGAGAATCGATCTCCACTTGGAGAGGCAAGGTTTGATCAGAGATAGTCAGCATGGCTTTGTCAGAGACAATTCACGCTTAACAAATTTGATTGAATTTTTTGAGGAGGTGACCAGGTGTGTAGATGAGGGCAGTGTAATTGATGTAGTTTATATGGATTTCAGCAAAGCCTTTGACAAGGTCCCACATGGGAGACTGATAAAGAAGGCAAATGCACATGGGATACAGGGTAATTTGATAATGTGGATTCAAAATTGGCTTATCTGCAGGACTCAGAGGGTGATGACAGAAGGATGCTTCAGTGACTGGAAGCCAGTGTCCAGTGGTGTACCACAGGGATCTGTGCTTAGTCCCCTATAATTCGTCATTTATATAAATGACATTGATGACTATATGGGGGGTAGGATTAGTAAATTTGCAGATGTCACAAAGATTGGCCGGATGGTTAACAGTGAGGTTGAGTGTTTTGGGCTACAGGAAGATATAGATGGAATGGGCAGATAAGTGGCAGATGGAATTTAACCCTGAAAAGCGTGAGGTGATACACTTTGGAAGGAGTAATTTGACAAAGAAATATTCAATGAACGGCATGAAACTAGATAGTTCTGAGGAACAAAGAGACCTTGGTGTATGTGTCCATAGATCTCTGAAGGCAGAGGGGCATGTTAATGGGGTGGTGAAAAAGGCATATGGGACACTCGCCTTTATCAATCAAGGCATAGATTCTAAAAGTAGGGAGGTCATGTTGGAGTTGTATAGAACCTTAGTGAGACCACAGCTGGAGTACTGTGTGCAGTTCTGGTTGCCACATTACAGGAAGGATGTGATTGCACTGGAGCGGGTGCAGAGGAGATTCACCAGGATGTTGCCTGGGATGAAACATTTCAATTGTGAAGAGAGGTTGGATAGATTTGGGTTGTTTTCGTTGGAGCAGAGAAGACTGAGGGGCGACCTGATAGCGGTGTACAAGAGGGACTGTGTCCAGGTTGAAGTTCTGTTCCTGCTGTATGATCCATGACCCAGATTGTCCTTCCTGAGCTCCAGCCAGGTGATGTTAAACACCCAGGTGGGAAAGACAGAAATCTACAACAGTGTGTTAAAGCAAAGCTCATATGTGTGTGTTTGTGCTTGTGTGGAGGCTGCATGGACAAAGCTGAGTTAGGATTCAGACAAGGGGGAAGTTTGTCCCGGTGGACTAGTGGAAGGGAGGGAAGCAGCAGAGGTAGCTGATCAGATTGTCTCAGTATTAGTGAAAAAGAAGCTCCCTGAGTTCCTCACACTTGTTGGGGGTGAGGATGGAGGAAACAAGGGAGAGGGAGAGCACTTCAAAAGAAATTAACTTGTCTTCGAGATAAAAAAAGACTTGCCACAATGTGTATAACACAAAGCCGATTTATGTGATTTTAATACATTGTAGTGAATATAATTAATATGTTTTGGAATATAACTTTTAGTTTTAGGAATTAAAGTTTCAAATGTAAATAAATGGGGGCATCAGGTTAAGAAACTGGTGAACACAAAACTGGTGCCAATGCGGCTGAAGATGTGGGTAATGGAGAGGAACTGGCTTGTGTTAGAGATATTAAAAGACTCAACTCGATGTGTTTAACACAACCTGGTTTATTTGATTTTCATACAGAATACTTAAAACTGGGCTGGGGTTTATTAACATCAGCACAAACAGACCCCAATGAACTTCAGTCCTGGATGTGATTAACAGCAAAATCCAATCACTGTAGTCACTTGTGAACTCGCTGGTGTCTCAGCAGGTTAGATGAGTTAATGAATTCCTTCCCACACTTGGAGCAGATGAAAGGCCTCTCCCCAGTGTGAACTCGCTGGTGTAAAATAAGTTGAGATGGCCACCTGAATCCAGTCCCGCAGTGAGAGCACCTGAACGGTCTCTCGTCGGTGTGAACACGTTGATGGGACATCAGGTCCCCAGAACATTTATAGCACTTCCCGCAGTCTGGGCATTTAAAAGGTCTCTTGTCAGTGTGAACTCGCTGGTGTGACTGCAGGTGGGTTGAGGTAGCGAATCCTTTCCCACAGTTTGAGCAGGTGAATGGCCTCTCACCTGTGTGAACTCGCTGGTGTCTCAGCCAATGGGTTGAGGTAATGAATCGTTTCCCACACTTTGAACAGATGAACGGCCTCTCCCCAGTGTGAGTGCGCTGGTGTTCAGTGAGGTGCACTGGCCTCCTGAACCCAGCCCCGCACTGAGAGCACCCGAATGGCCTCTCATCGGTGTGAACCCATTGATGACGAATCAGCTCCCCGGAACTTTTATAGCACTTCCCACAGTCTGGACATTTAAAAGGTCTCTCGTCAGAGTGAACTCGCTGATGTGCCCACAGGTTCGATGACTGAGTGAATCCCTTTCCACACTCAGAGCAAGTGAATGGCCTTTCCCCAGTGTGAGTTCTATGGTGTCGTTGTAAGTTGGATGACCTAGTGAATCCCTTTCCACACTCAGAGCAGGTGAATGGTTTCTCTCCACTGTGGCTGCACTGATGAGTTTCCAGCTTTGACAGGAAATTGCCTTCTTTCCCACAATCCCCACATTTACACGATATCTCCCCATTGTGACTGCGCTTGTGTCTCGACAGACCAGATAATCGGCTGAAGCCTCGTCCACACACACAACAGATGTGTGGTTTCTCCCCACTGTGAACGGTGCTTTTTTCTTCCATGTTCAAAATCTGATTTTATTCAGGTTACTATAAATTGGGCGACTCTGTGAGATCTTGGTGTGGTGTTTGGTTTCAGTTTCCTGATTGCAAATCCTCCCCTTCTAATCCCCTGTGAAATTGATTCAAAACAGAAAAAAGGGAGTGAGAGAGAACCCACAAAAACACAAAGGCAGGTTGTGAAATTGAACTGAATGAATCTGGAGCTTGTGGGGCCGGCACCTGGAAAATTGACCATCAAAGCTGCTGGACCCAGCTCGTTCACTAATGCTCATCAGGACAGGGAACCTGCCAACTGGTCAGAATCAATACAAAACTCCAGCATCTATGGAGGAAAGAGAGAGGGAGATGAAAGAGGCAAGGGGTGAAGGAGAGGGATTTTATATATCTACATTTCTACCAGAACGTTGACAGAATCTCCCAAACCCTCAAACTCCATTAGCTAGAAGGGCCAGGGTGGCAGGTGTATGTGAACATCATCACCCCCAAGTTCCCCTCCAAGTCACACATAAACATGACTGTCTGACATCTGGTCCATTTAAATATTGGGAAGACTTAATTTATTGCCTTCAGTCCTGCTGGAAATAGAAATAGTTTAATTATGTTATCTTTGTATTTGTGGGTATTAGGAATGAATTTTAGCTTTAAAGTTTAGGTTTGATTTGTTTTCCTGTATCTGCATGTTAAGAAAGGTCAAATATTTTAGTTTCATTTTAAAAAGCTGCTTGCATTTCTAATGAGATGTTTACACTCCCTGTAAAGTAAAAGTAAATATTCAAGAGTAGAAACAACAGTGCTGTTGCTTAGCACTTGGGGTGGGGGAGGGAGGGAGGGAGGGGTGGGGGATACAGATATGCAGGTTCCTCCCTCAGACACACAGAAGAAGAAAGGCAGCAGTTTTATTTGGAACCTGTTGGACTTTGGCTGGTTTTGAAGTTGCTGCCAGAGAGACTGGAGCAAAGGGGACAGATAAAGAAAGCTAAAGAAAACCCCTAAAAATCCAGGAGCATGGAAGAGGGGGAAGCCCAAAGAAGATCTTGCAGGCAAAGGGAGTACAGGAACCTGGGAAAACATCTGTTAAGTGAAGTTAAGAGTGAGGGGCAGAGAGGAAGGCTCCAAGCTTCAGGTTTAAAGTGAGAACAGCTTGCAAGAAGCAAAAAGGTTCAAAGAGACAGCTGAAGATCTGTAATTCTTTGCTATGGGCATGTGAAGCAGTGGTGTACTGTTGACGGCTGAGTTGGTGAGAGAGAATGCATGGAAGACAGCTTGAATGCATGTGGTTACCCAGGGAAGAGGAATATCAGAAGGAGAATTCGAAACCCTGGAGGTGAAACCTTGTGGATGGTGTCTGAGAGAAAACGTCAGTTTGGGAGAAGATTCCAAGGTGAGGTTTTGGAGAGTGGAGATTGGAAACCCTCGTATGAAGGACGGAATTCAGTGAGACTGGTTGGCTCACAGTGAGACAACCGTCTGGGGGGAGTTGAGGAAAGATCCACAGCATCTGGTTGAGGTGACATCTGTCACTTGAGGTCAGAGTGTGGTGTGTCTGACTACACGGTGCTATAGGTTTATATGGACTAGGTATTTACTGTGTACATTAAAGTATAAGATAGCTTTTGTGACTTGAGTTATCCTTACCAATCTGTATACCTCTGTAATGGTATAGGTGTGAGTGAAGGAGTATTGTAATATAGTTCATCTTTTCTTATTGAATAAATGTTTTAAGCTGCGGCTAAAAGTTCATCAGCTGACCCCTGTGCCTCTGTTCAGTAGCTACTCTCCATGTATCTATACAAACAAATAAAAGTCAGGATACATCAAGCTGGTTTCCAGACTGGGATCAGGCTTATCCAGGGGTAACCTCAACTGGGATCATAACAAATCCCCACGACAAACTGCACTCCCTAACCATCAATACCATCCATCTCTTTTGCAGCTTTGAGGCTGAACCATGAGACCATAAGATATAGGAGCAGAAATTAGACAATTCGGCCCATCGAGTCTGCTCCGCCATTCAATCATGGCTGATAGGTTTCTCAACCCCATTCTCCCTGTAACCTTCGATCTCCTTACCAATCAAGAACCTATCTATCTCGGTCTTAAATACACTCAATGACCTGGCCTCCACAGCCTTCTGTGGCAATGAATTCCATAGATTCACCACTCTCTGGCTAAAGAAGTTTCTCCTCATCTCTGTTCTAAAAGGTCTTCCCTTTACTCTGAGGCTGTGCCCTCGGGTCCTAGTCTCTCTTACTAATGGAAACATCTTCCCTACGTCCACTCTAACCAGGCCTTTCAGTATTTTGTAAGTTTCAAACAGATCCCCCCTCATCCTTCTAAACTCCATTGAATATAGACCCAGAGTCCTCAAACATTCCTCATATGTTAAGCCCTTCATTCCTGGGATCGTTCTCGTGAACCTCCTCTGGACCCTCTCCAGGGCCAGAACACCCTTCCTGAGATACGAGGCCCAAAATTGCTCACAATATTCTAAATGTGGTCTGACCTTACAAAGCCTCGGCAGCACATCCCTGCTTTTATATTCTAATCCTCTCGAAATAAATGCCAACATTGCATTTGCCTTCCTAACTACCGACTCAACCTGCAAGTCAACCTTAAGAGAATCCTGAACTAGGACTCCCAAGTCCCTTTGCACTCCAGATTTCTGAATTCTCTCCCCATTTAGAAAATAGTCTATGCCTCTATTTTACCTACCAAAGTGCATGACCTCACAATTCCCCACATTGTATTCCATCTGCCACTTCTTTGCGCATTCTCCTAACCTGTCCAAATCCTTCTGCAGCCTCCCCGCCTCCTCAATACTATCTGTCCCTCCACCTATCTTTGTATCATCTGCAAAATTAGCCAGGATGCCCTCAGTTCTTTCATCTAGATCATTAATGTTTAAAGTGAAAAGTTATGGTCCCAACACTGACCCCTGCTGAACTCCACTAGTCACCAGCCGCCATCCTGAGAAGGACCCCCTTATACCCATTCTCTGCCTCCTGCCAGACAGCCAATCTTCTATCCATGCTAGTACCTTGCCTCTAACACCATGGGCTCTTATCTTTCTGAGCAGCCTCCTTTGCGGCACCAGATCAAAGGCCTTCTGGAGTCCAAGTAGATAACATCCATTGGCTCTCCTTTGTCTAACCTACTCGTTACCTCCTCACAGAATTCTAGCAGATTTGTCAGGCATGAAACCATGCTGACTTTGCCCTATTTTACCATGCATTTCCAAGTATTCTGAAATCTCATCCTTAATAATGGACTCTAAAATCTTACCAACGACTGAGGTCAGGCTAATCGGCCTGTAATTTCCCATCTTTTGCCTCACTTCCTTCTTAAACAGGGGGGTTACATTAGTGATTTTCCAGTTCTCTGGGACCCTCCCTGACTCCAGTGATTCCTGAAAGATCACCACTAATATCTCCACTATCTCTTCAGCTACCTCCTTCAGAACTCTGGGGTGTAATCCATCTGGTCCAGGTGATTTATCCACCTTCAGACCTTTTAGTTTTCCTAGCACCTTTTCCTTGGTAATTGCCACCATACTCACCTCTGCCCCCGACTCTCTTGAACTTTGGGGATGTTACTAGTGTCTTCCATCGTGAAGACTGACGCAAAGTACCTATTCATTTCCTCCACCATTTCTTTGTTCCCCACTACTACTTCTCCAGCGTCATTTTCCAGCGGCCCAATGTCCACTTTTGCCTCTCTCTTACCTTTTATATATCTAAAAAAACTCTTGCAATCTTCTTTGATATTACTGGCTAGTTTACCCTCATATTTAATCTTCTCCCTCCTTATTTCTTTTTTAGTTGTCCTCTGTTGGTCTTTGTAGGCTTCCTGGTTATCCCTTGGTTTCCCACAGCTCTTCGCCACATTATCTGCTTTCTCTTTAGCTTTTATGCTGTCCCTGACTTCTCTTGTCAGCCATGGTTGCCTTGTGCTCCCTTTAGTATGCTTCTTCTTCCTAGGGATGAATTTTTGCTGTGTCTCCCAAATTACTCCCAGAAACTCCTGCCATTGCTGCTCCACTGTCTTTCCTGCTAGGCTCATCTCCCAGTCAATTCTGGCCAGCGTCTCCCTCATGCCTTTATTCAACCGTAATACTGTTACATCTGATTCCAGCTTTTTCCTCTCAAATTGCAGGGTAAATTCTATCATATTATGGTCACTCCCTCCAAAGGGTTCCTTCACCTTAAGCTCCCTTATCAAATCTGCCTCATTACACATCACTAAATCTAGAATTGCCTGTTCCCTAGTGGGCTCCACCACAAGCTGCTCCAAAAAGCCATCTCGTAGACATTCCACATATTCCTTTTCTTGGGATCCACTACCAATCTGATTTTCCCAGACTACCTGCATATTGAAATCCTCCACTAGACTGTTCACAATCTTGGTGTCATATTTCACCCCAAGCTGAGCTTCTGAGTACAGATCAGGAAGACCGACTCTGTCCATTTCAGTAGTTTTCCCTAACTTCACTCCTTCGCTCATCTGCTGCTGAAACTCATCCATTCCTTTGTTCCCTTTAAACTGGACTATTCCTAGCTGCCCACGTAAAGATGGGGTCATTTCAAACTCTGCTTCCCATGTCCTTAATCACACTAAGTCTCGTTCATCCAACACCCCTGTTCTCACTGAGCTACATAGGCTCCTGGTTAAGCAGCACCTTAAGTGTTCAAATTCCATCAATGATCTCGCCCCTCACTATCTCAGTAATACCCTCCATCCCTCCCAAATATCTGGGGGGTCATCCAGTTCAGGCCTATTGTGCATCCCTAATTTTAATTGACTCCCCATTGGCGGCCGTGCCTTCAGCTGCCCATAAGCTCTGGAATTCACTCCTTAGACATCTCTGCCTCTCTCTCATCCTTTAAGACTCTTCATTTGACCTACCTCTTTGACCAAGCTTCTGATCATCTGCCCTGACATCTCCTTATGTGCCTCAGTGTCAATTATTGGAATGTAATATTCCTATGAAATACTTTGGAATATTTATTATATCCAGCATGCTATATAAATACAACTTGTTCTTGATTTGGACATATATCATCACTGAATGAAAATCCTGTAACTCCTTACCCAACAGCACCTTAACCTCAGTGGCTGCAGCGGTTCAGGAAGAAGGCCCACCAACACACAACTGGGGATTGACAATATCTGCTGGTCTTGTTAGTGACACCCAAATACCAAGAATGGAGCTGGCAAAAAAAATCTCGGATGAAAAGGCACCGTAGAAATATCTGTTTCTAAAACGATGCTCCTAAATGCATGGATAGTGTCAGTTTAGCAACCTGATCTCCCCCAGAATCTACCTCCCTTGACAGTCTCACGTTGGAAATTGCTGGGCCCGACTGTGTTCCAAAATCCTCGGGGTGAAATACACTCCAGCTCAAACTGATGCAACAAATAAAGACCCCCATCCAACACCCACCCAAATTCAAACCGGCTTCGAATTGGTCTGTCTGTGTTTCTAGACTCGGTTAAAAAAAAAACAATAAAACAAAAGCAAAACTCACCAAAGCTGGGTCTGAAATTAAGGGATAAAATATTTTAAATATCTAGCAGGTCAGGCAGCATCAATCGATTAAGAAACAGATGAAGAACGGCCTTCAGATTGCATGAAAACTCTTAGCGACAGTAGCAAAGTAATGGTGGTGACAATGCCATGCGCCCCAGAAACAACTCGATCGGAAAGTTGTTCATTTTCCCACTGAAGATCAGTTGTCGCAATGTGCAAGTGGCAACAATGGCGCAGAGAGTTAAGGAGGTGAAGAACTGCAGAAAAATATAGGAAGACATAACAGGTTTGCAGACTACACGGATAAATTGAAAACTAGATTCGAAATAGTGGGAGGAGAGCAGGTTGTGTCCCTGCTGATGGAGGTAGACCGTATTCGACCTCCTGGAGCATCCTGGGTAGGATCAGCCGCCATTATTATAGAACAATAAGCCGCGCTTCTGCGGTTGCGCACCCACACCAGGACCCAAACTTAAAGCCATCCAGAATCATCGAAACCTGCTGCCTGAAACTGGGAGTTGGAGAAGCAGGAAGAATGAGAAGAAACATTGTCATCTAACACTCATAGCAACCACCAAAACACCTTAATTCACGGGATAGTGAGACAGAGTTTAGAAACACTCACCAACGCGACTTCAGTAAAACATCCGCGAGGAAAGGGGGATCAGTGACTGTGCCTGCTCTGATATAGCCCCAAACCTGTCACTCAAACCCCAACACCGCCCCGTTGACAGCTCAACCTACGAGCTTTCAGCTTCCTGCACCTTGACCCCGCCCTGCCCAGGGTGAGACAATCCCAGGTGAGTCATTTGTGTAACCAGGGGAGTGGGGGAGGGCTGACTTCCCGCCTTGTGCTGTGTCTCAAATGCATCCTTCCTCTCCTCCCTCCGGGCATTTTAAACACTGCATGCAGACGGCTGGTGGACCATGAGGATCCTCACTGACCTGCACCCCACTCACGATTCACTCTGTGAACAGCTGTTGTTCTACTATTCTGCCACACCTTCAAGTAAACATCTTCTATCATGCTAGTCTTGTTTAAAACTTGTTTTGTTGTAGGGCAAATGAGCAAAGGCAGGGAGGTGGTACTTGGTAAATTTTTCTTTTTTGGGGACAATATAAACACGACGGGCCGAGCGGCCTTCTACTATGCTGCAACCATTCTATGATCTTCTGAGGTGTCTTTATCCTGCTGCTCTATTGCCTGTGATTCCCGCCTTCTGCTATTGTCTCTGGCTCCCTGTATAACCAAGTAATTCCCCGTCTTTCCCATGCTCACCCTGTGCAGTGTGTGTGTCAGACTTCCTCCGGACAGCTCCCCCCATCACCGCCCCATCCCATTTAACCATCAGCAGCTTTCTGCTTTTCTGTCTTTAATTAAGTCTAAAGAATTTCAGGATTTAGCTTCAAACTTGCCTTAACTGAATGTTGTAAAGCTGAAACTCTTTGCCCCACACACAAGGAACAATTATTTTGTTAAAAACCAGAACTCAAAATGCAGCTACTATTCTCCAGATTCTTCTATTTATGCACATTAGACCCGAATGGGGTTAGTTGGAAATTTAATCATTTATAACAAAGTGAAATGGGGACTCTTTACTCTTGAAGTTCAACAATTTTATGTCCTAATCTCTGGCCCCATTTTGTTTCTTGTTTCTTTGTGTCTTTGTTTCCTCTCTCATTCTGCTCTTTATTTTCTTTACATTCAGACGATTGCTAACGTGCCATTCACACCTCGTAGAGACACATCTTTTGTATTTTACTTGTCCCATTACCACTCCCTTTGAAATCACATCATGAAAGCTTCTGTCAGTTAATCTCTTCAGCCCTGTAGCCTTTCACAGACCCTTCCTTGTGTTCTTCTTCCCACCTCCCACCTTTCACTTGCTCACAGACCTGAAACGTTAATTCTGTTTCTCTCTCCACAGATTCTTCCAGACCTGCTGAGAGTTTCCAGCTTTTACTGATTTTATCTCAGATTTTAAGTCTCCACAATATTTCCATTTTGTACAATGCCGACACAGGGACTGATTACGCTGATTAACAAAGTAATTAATACATTCATTTCTTATTTGTAATTTATTTTTTGATCTGTGATTAATTATTGAGCTATTTATCAGTCATCATTGTCTTTAAACGTAGTTACAAATTCATCACTTCCCTGATTTTACTCACACTTCCTGGCACTAATATTAAATCCTTATTAATCTTAAATGGAAGAGTCAGCCCAACACCGACAGATGAGTCAGTTTAACCACCGTGTGGGACAGGATTTATAAGTGTTGATTCAGAGCAAAATTAACAGACTTTTGGACACGTGGATGAATTAAGAAAGGCCAGCATGGATTTCTTGAAGCAAATCGGATTGAATGGACTTGCTTGAGTTCTTTGATGAGTTAATAGAGAAGGATGATGTGAGTAATACGGTAGATGTGCACATGAACTTCTAAAAGGGGTTTGATAAGGTGCCATGTAACAGGCTTGTCAGCAAAGTTAAAACCCATGGGGTGGAGGCAGCATGGGTACAAAGTTGACTGAGTGACAGGAAACAAAAAGGCCGCCTACATAATGGTGGGAATTTCACGCTGTGATATGGGTCAAATAATTCAACTTTGGGAGGGGAGAGGGAGCGTAGAGGGAGGGGAAGAGGGGGAAAAGGGGGGAAGGGTGGGGAAAAGGGGGGCAAGAGCGGGGTAAGGGGGAGAAGAGGGAGAAAGTGCAGGGGAAGAACAGAAGGATAGGTCTCTAAAAGGCTGCAGGGCGGGAGAGATTAACTGACAAAAGGTTTCATGATGCAAGGTCAAAGGGATTGAGAATGGGACAAGTAAAAACACAAAAGATGTGCCTAGATGAGGTATGGATGGCACTTTCGCAACCGTCTGAATGTAAAGTAAAGAAAATAAAAAGTGGAATGAGAGAGGGAACAAAGACACAAAGAAACAAGAAACAAAATGGGGGCAGAGATAACGATAGAAAATTGTTGAACGCAATTTTGATTCCTTAAGGCTGTAAAGTGCCCCATAAGATCGAAATCACTGAGAATGGAGCAGCGGGATAGACACATCAGAGATTCATAGAATTATTGCAGCACAAAAGGAGGCCATTCGGCCCATCCTGTCTGTGTTGACCCACTGAAGGAGCAATTTACCTCATGCCATAGCCCTGCCTTTGCCCCATAGCCCCGCAATTAACCAAGATTAAACAAGTCTGAAGCAAGATTTGTATGAAAGATGATGTTTACGCGAAGCAGTAGCAAAATAAGGACATCAACTGGTTCACACAGTGAATTGAGGGAGGGTGCAGCATAATATACCTGCGCAGGTCATTGAGGTTCCCGAACATCCATCAGCCAACTTCATGCAGTGTTTAGTGGGCCCTGGCGGAGGGGAGGAAGAATGTATTTGGGACACAGCTCAGGGTGGTACGTAACCCCTCCCCCACTCTCCTGGTGACACAAAGGACTCACCTTGGACTATCCCATACCTGGACAGGGCGGGATCAAGGTGCATGAAGCTGCAAGCTGGTAGGTTGAGCTGTGAACTGGGCGGAGTTAGGGGTGTTTGAGTGACAGGTCTAGGGCTACATCAAAGCAGGCACAGCCCCTTTCCTCGTGGAAGTTTCACTGGAGTCGTGTTGGTGAGTGTTTCTAAACTCTGTCTCACTATCCGGGAATGGAGGTGGATTGGAGGTTGCTGTGAGTGTTGGATTATATTGTTTCTCTTCATTCTTCCTGCTTCTCCCACTCACAGTTCCAGGCTGCAGGTTCCGGTGATTCTGAATGCGGGACAGTTCTTTTTATCCGTTTTCCGTTTATCTGTGTAGTCTGCAAATCTGTTTGTCTTCCTGTATTTTGCTGCAGTCCTTCACCTCCCTGGCTCTCACTGCGCCATTGTTGCCACCTGCAGATTGCAACGAGCGACCTTGGATTAGAAAAATAGACAACTTTTAAATCGAGCGGGCTCTGGGGCACAGAACATTTTGGGAATATTGACCGCCCTTCGTCAACGGCTTTCACTGAGAGTTTTCGTTCAGTCTGAAGGCAGGTCAGTGACCTGAGCCCCTTGCTCGGTTTCTTATTCGTTTTTTTCTGTCTGACCTGCTGGATATTTAAAGCATTTTACATTTTAATTTCAGATCCAACATTGCAGAGTTTTGCTTTCATTTTATTGTTTTATAGAACCGAGTCTCGAAACACAAATAAAAGCAAAATACTGCAGATGCTGGGAATCTGAAATCAAAACAGAAAAAGCAGGATACACTTAACAAGTCTGATAGGATCTGTGGAGAAGAAACAGAGTTAATGTTTCGAGTCTATGACTCTTCAGAGCTCTGCCGCTGTGAACTGGGCGGAGTTGGGAGTTTTGAGTGACAGGTCTGAGGCGATATCAGAGCAGGTACAGTCATCGTTTTCCCTCTTCCTGGTGGATATTTCACTGGAGTTGCGTGGGCGAGTGTTTCTAAACTCTGTCTCGCTGTCCCGCGGCTCTTTTGAATGGGGCTCTGAACAAAACAGAGCTCTGAAGAAGGGTCATACAGACTCGAAACATTAACTCTGTTTCAGTCTCCACAGATGCTTTCAGACCTGCTGAGTTTTTCCAGCAATTTCTGTTTTGATTTCAGCCCAATTAGGAGCCACTTTAAATTAGGGTGGGTGTTAAATGGGGGTCCTCTTTGTTGCATCAGTTTTGAGCTGGAGTGGAATTGAAGGAGAAGCTGCCGGGTTTAACCCCGTGGACTTTGGAACCCAGTCGGGCTCAGCAATTTCCAATGTGAGACTGTCAAGGGAGGTAGATTCTGGGTGAGATCAGTTTGCTAAATGGACACTATCCATTCAATTTAAGAGTATTGTTTTAGTATCAAGTATTTCTGTAGTGCATTTGTATCAGAGATTTTTTGTTAACTCCATTCTTGGTATTTGGATGTCACTAACAAGACCTGCAGATATCGTCAATGTCCAGCTGTCTGTTACAAAAACAAAAAATGCCCGAAAAACTCAGCAGGTCTGACAGCATCTGTGGAGAGAAAGGCAGAGTTAACGTTTCGATTCTGTATGAGTCTTCTTCAGAGCTAAAGGAAAGTAGAAATTTGGTGAAATATGTCCTGTTTAAGGGGGGTGGAACAGACGAAGCTGGATAGATGGTCAGCGATAGGTGGAAGCAAAGGAGAGATTGCAAAGATGTCACAAACAAAAGGTCAAAGGGTTGTTAACAGTGGTGGCACTGGCTAAAGGAGGTGCTAATGGTGACATTAAGAGTGGAAAGTAGAATATGATAATGGCTGCACGAGGGTAAGCACTCTGGAAAGTGACAAATGGCCCTAGTGGGGGCAGGAAAAAAGATCGAAAATAGGCCAAAAGCTCGGGATGAAACAATGAATAAAAATGGAAGTAAATGGAAGGAACTGAGAAAATGGGTTGGAGTCCTTACAGGAAGCAGGGTGTGAGGAGCTGTAGTTAAGGTAGCTGTGGGAGTCGGTAGGCTTGTAATGAATATTGTTGGACAATCGATCACCAGAAATTGAGACAGAGAGGTCAAGGAAAGGAAGGGAAGTGTCGAAGATGGACCATGTGAAAGTGATGGAGGGGTGGAAATTGAAAGCAAAGTTTTAAAAGTAATAAAAATGAAAATAAGTGGAAAAAATAAAATTAAATTGAAAAATAAAAATGAATATAGAGAAAAGGTGGCTCAAGATTGGGTGGGGCTGGAGTTGTTGAACTCAATGTTAAGTCTGGGAGGCTGTAAAGTGCCTAATTGGAAGATGAGGTGCTGTCCCTCCAGTTTGCATTGAGCTTCACTGGAACATTGCAGCAGGCCAAGGATGGACATGTGGGCATGAGAGCCGGGTGGTTTGTTGAAATGGCAAGTGAAAGGAAGGCCTGACTCATGCTTGCGAACAGACCGCAGGTGTTCCACAAAGCGGTCACCCAGTTTGCGTTTGGTCTCTCCAATGTAGAGGAAACCGCATTGGGAGCAACGAATGCTGTAGACTAAATTGAGGGAAGTGCAGGTGAAATGCTGCTTCACTTGAAAGGAGTGTCTGGGCCCTTGGATGGTGAGGAGGGGGCAAGTAAAGGGGCAGGTGTTGCACCTTCTGCTGTTGCATGGGAAGGTGCTGTGGGAGGGGGTTGAGCTGTTGGGGGTGATGGCGGAATGGACCAGGGTGTCCCAGAGGGAACAGTCCCTAAGGAATGCTGACAGGGGGGTGTGGGGTTGTGTTTGGTGGTGGCATTGTGCTGGAGTTGGCGGAGAATGGTCCTTTGAATGCGGAGGCTGGTGGGGTGAAAAGTGAGGACAAGGGGGACCCTATCATGGTTCTAAGAGGGAGAGAAAGGCGTGAGGGCAGAGGCGCGGGAGATGGATCAGACACGGTTGAGATTCCTGTCAACCATCCTGGGTGGGGAACTAAGAACAGAGAAAAGTACAGCACAGGAACAGGCCCTTCAGCCCTCCAAGCCTGCACCGATCATATTGCCCATCAACTAAAACATTTTGCACTTCCGGGGTCCATATCCCTCTATTCACATCCTATTCATAGCTGCCTCTTAAACACCACTATTGTACGTGCTTCCACAACCACCTCTGGCAGCGAATTCCAGACACTCACTACCGTCTGTGTAAAAAACTTGCCCTGCACATCTCCTCTATAGTTTTTTCCTCTCACCTTAAATCTATGTTCCCTAGTAATTGAGTCTTCCACCCTGGGAAAAAGCTTCTGACTATCTACTCTGTCCATGCCACTCATAATTTTGTAAACTTCTATCAAGTCACCCCTCAATCTCCGTCGCTCTAGTGAGAACAATCGGAGTTTCTCCAACCTCTCCTGATAGCTAATAACCTCCAGACCAGGCAACATCCTGGTAAACCTCCTCTGCACCCTCCCCAATGCCTGCATATCCTTCTAGTAATGTGGTGACCAGAATTGCACGCAATATTCCAAGTGTGGCCTAACCAAGGTTCTATACAGCTGCAGCATGAACCTCGGTTAAGGAAGAAGGAAGACATGACAGAAGCACTGTTTTGGAAAGTGGCATCATTTGAACAGATGCAACGGAGGCGAAGGAACTGAGAGAATGGGATGGAGTCCTTACTGGAAGCGGGGTGTGAGGACCGGTAGTTAAGTTAGCTGTGGGAGTCGGTAGGCTTGTAATGAATATTGTTGGACAGTCTATCACCAGAAATTGAGACAGAGAGGTCAAGTAAAGGAAGGGAAGTGTCGAAGATGGAGCAAGAGAAAGTGATGGAGGGGTGGAAATTGGAAGCAAAATTGATACATTTTTTCAGGTCCAGATGAGAGCATGAAGCAGCACCGAAATAGTCACCTATGTCCCGAAGAAAGAGTTGTGGGAGGGAACCTGAGTAGGACTAGAACAAGGGATGTTCCATGTACCCCATAAAGAGACAGGCATAACTGGAGCCCATGCGAGTACCTGTAGCTACACTTTTTATTTGGAGGAAGTGAGCCAAGTTTAAGGAGAAATTGTTGAATGAGAGAACTAGTTCAGCCCGACGGAGGAGAGTAGTGGTTGATGTTCAGGACTCTGTTCGAGGAAGAAGCGGAGAGCCCTCAGACCATCCAATCCCTCTACACCTCCACCCCCCACCAACTCTGAAGAGTCATACGGACTCAAAACATTAACTCAGTCTTTCTCTTCACAGATGCTGTCAGACATGCTGAGTTTTTCCAGCATTTTTTGCTTTTGATTCAGATTTCCAGCATCTGCAGCATGTTGCCTTTTTCCCAGTTGTGTGTTGATCAGGTGTTGGTGGACCTTATTTATGAACCACTGCAGTCACTGTGGTGAGGTGCTCCCATGATGCTGTTTTGTAAGGTGTTACAGGATTTTCACTCAGTAATGATATATGTCCAAATCAACAACAACAATCTGTATTTGTTTCGCACCCTGGGTAAAATAAAACCTTCCAATGTAGTTCACAGGAATTTTATTGTGCAATATTTAACATTGAGGCACATAAGGAGACATCAGGGCAGATGATCAAAAGCTTGGTCAAGAGGTTATAAGGAGAATCTTAAAGTATGAGAGAGAGTCAGAAAGGTACAAGGAGGGAATTCCAGAGCTTATGGCCTGGGCATCTGAAGGCACGGTCACCAATGGTGGGTCAATTAAACCAGGGATGCTTAATAGGCCAGAGTTAGATACCTTGGAGGGATGTAGATTTGAGGATATTATAGAGATAGTGAGGGGAGTGGTCACTGAAGGATTTCAGAACAAGGATGAGAATTTGAACATTGAGGTTCTGCTTAACCAGCAGCCTTTGTAACTCCTTGAACAAGTCAGTGCATGTAAAGGCACGGTATGCAGAGTTTTGAATGACCCTATCTTCATGTGGGCAGAACAGAATAGTTCAGTTTAGAGGGAACAAAGAAATGGATGAGCTTCAGCAGCAGATGAGCTAAGGCAGGAGTGAATTTAGGCAAAGTTACTGAGGTGAAAAGAGGTGGTCTGAGTGATATGTAGTCAGAACCTTAGCTTGGGATGAAATGTGACACCAAGATTGTGAACAGCCTGGTACAGCCTGAAAGTTGCAATAGAGATGGCGTTGACGGCTAGGGAGTGGAGTTTGTAGCAGGGGCTATGAAGACAATGGCTATAGTCTTCCCAATATTTAAATAGGGGAAATTTCTGTTCATCCAGTACTGGATGTCAAGACGGTGTGTGACTTGGAGGGGAATCTGGAGGCGATGGTGTTCACATACACCTGTTACCCTGGCCCTTTTTTGTGGTGGAGGATGAGGGTTTTGGAGATTTTGTCAAAGCGCTGGTAGAGGTTTAGATATATTCAATCACTCTCCTTCTGTCCCCTGTTCTCCCATCTCCCTCCCTCTTTCCTCCCACAGATTCTGGAGTTTTATATAGATCCTGGTCACTTGGCAGGTTTCCTTCCCTGAAGGACATTTACAGCAATCAGCAGCTTTCATGGGCACTTGTTGCTGGCCCCACAAATTACCAGGTTCATTCAGATTAGCTTCACAACCTGCTTTTGTGTTTTTGTGGGTTCTCTCTCACTCCCTTTTGTTTTAAACTATTTTCACAGGGTTTGCAGTTCGGAATCTCAAACCCAACATCACATCAGGATCTGACGGTGCCACCCAATTTATCATAACCCAAATATCATCAGATTTTAAATATGGAAGTTAAAAGTACCATTCACGGAGGAGAGAAACCATACACATGCTCTTTAAGTGGCCGAGGCTTCAGCCGATCATCTGACCTCTCAAAACACAAGCGCAGTCACACTGGAGAGAATCCATGGAAATGTGGGGACTGTGGAAAGTGGTTCAATTACCCATCCCAGCCAGAAATTCATTGGCATTCTCACACTGGAGAGAAGCCATTCACATATTCAGTGTGTGAGAAGAGATTTTCTGATTCATCCACCCTACAGAGACACCAGTCCATTCACACTGGGGAGACACCATTCACCTGCTCCGATTGTGGGAAGGGATTCACTCAGTCATCCCATCTGCTGTCACACCAGCGAAATCACACTCTGGAGAGGCTGTTCATCTGGTCCGATTGTGGGAAGGGATTTACTCAGTCATTCAGCCTGCTGAGACACCAATGGGTTCACACTGGGGAGAGATCATTCACCAGCTCCATGTGTGGAAAGGGTTTTCCTGATTCAACTACCCTACTGAGACACCAGCGAGTTCACACTGGGGAGAGGCCATTCACCTGCTCTGATTCTGGGAAGGGATTTACTCAGTCATTCAGCCTGCTGAGACACCAGCGGGTTCACAAGTAACTTCTCAGCTTGGATTTAGATCCTAATGATATTCTTGTCTGAAGCATATTCATTGAAGTGTGTTTCTTCTGATGTTAATAAACTCCAGTCCAGTTACAGTTTCTGGATAAGATTCAAATAAATCATCTTTATGTTTATGCTGAGTCTTTTCAAGATCTCTTCCACAAGTTTGTTGCTTTGGAAGTGCTTCCCCTCTTCCCTGTCTCCTCCATCCTCACCTCAAACAAGTGTGAGGAGCTCATGGAGCTTTTTTGTCACTAAGATTCAGACAATCCGATCAGCTGCCTCTGCTTCTTCCTTCACTTCCACTAGCCCAATGGGCCAAACTGTCTCTAAAGATTCCCCCTTACTGGAGCCCTGAACTCATTTGTTTCTCCCCATCTCCTTTCATATTCCCTCAAAGGTCTCTGTGTGCACCACCTGCTCCCTCGATTCTATTCCTGCAAAACTACAGACCACTGAACTTCCCCATTCTTGCTGACATTGTCAATGGCTCTCTTTTCAGATACTGTCCCTCTCTCCTTTAAATCTTCCATTATTACAACTGTCCTTAAATAAAAACAAACTCTTCACTCCTCCATCTTTGAATGCTGTCGCCCCATCTCCAGCCTCACTTTCCTTTCAACAAGCCTTAAATGTTTTGTAATCTCCCAAATCTGTGTCCATCTTTCACAGAACTCCAGATTTGAATCCCGCCAATCAGGTTTCTGCCCCACAACAGTTCCAAACCAGTTCCTATCAAAGCCACAAATGACATCTTTTGAGGCTGTATCAAAGGCAAACTTTCCCTTCTGGTCCTTCACAACCTGTCTCACCTTCCAGGAGCGGAGACAGGCAGACCTGTGAGGGACACCTCTACTCAGGCAGTGGGCTGAGTTTGAAAACAATCCAAGAGTGACATCAGAGGGAAACTGTACGTTCATTGGTTGGTGAGATGCTGCTATGAGGGAGTGTATTTAAATAGCTTAAAATTAGAAAAATGTTTCATTTATAACAAAGTAGTTACTTGGATTCCAGTAAGGAACAAGCAATAGGGAATTAAATTTAAATCATGTCAAAGTGAAATTGCGTACTTAAGTAAACCAAAGTAAGATGAAGTTAGCAGAAGTGTAGTAAAGTTAAGTTACTAGTAATTTAGTTTACTTAAAGTCCAATAAATTAGAAATAAATAAAATTGGCAATAGGAAGTAGTAATGAGACAAGAAGGCAGGAGAAACAAGCAGAGCATTGAGTATGCTTTGATTATGGAATTATGTCAAAAAGACAAAGTTAAGGGTGCTCTACTTGAATGTGTGCAGCATTCGCAATAAGGTAGATGATCTAAAGGCACAAAGAGAGGTAAATGGGTATGGTATTATTGCCATTATGGAAACATGGCTGCATGGTGACCAAGACTAGGAACTTAATATTCAAGGATATTCGACGTTTAGGAAGAACAGGTAAGAAGGGAAAGGAGGCGGAATAGTGCTAATAAGGGATGAGATCAGTGCATTAGTAAGGGAGGATCTCAGTTCAGAAGAACAATGTGTGGAATCTGTTTGGGTGGAGCTAAGAAACAGCAAAGGGCAGCACAGACATTGGTTGGAGTTGTTTATAGGCCACCAAATAGTAATGGCAATGGATTAATCAGGAGATGAGAGAAGCATGTAGCATAGGCAATACAGAAATCCTATAGACAGGGTAAACCAATTGAGCACTAATGTGCTGGAATGTGCTGGGGATGGTTTTCAAGAGCAATATGTTGAGGAGCCAACTAGAGGACATGCTCTTTTAGATCTCGCATTATGTAATGAAATAGGACTAATTAATAATCTTGTTCTTAAAGAACCTTTCAGGATGAGTGATAAGAACATTGCAGTATTTTATATTATGTTTGAAAATGAAGTCGTTCACTCTGAAGCAAGGGTGTTCAAGTTGAGTGAAGGAAATTATGAAGACATAAGGGACATATTGGCTGACATAGAATGGGAAAATACATTAAAAGGTACATAGGCAATGTATAGATAAAAACAAAAAAACTGCGGATGCTGGAAATCCAAAACAAAAACAGAATTATCTGGAAAAACTCAGCAGGAGATCTGCCGATGCTGCCAGACCTGCTGAGTTTTTCCAGGTAATTCTGTTTTTGCATAGGCAATGTATAGTCGTCAAAGAATAATTAAATAGTTTACAGCAAATACACACTCGTTCAAGGTGCAAAACCCCCAGAAGGTCAGTCAACCATGGCTGACAAAGGGAGTTAAGGATTGTATGAGATTTAAAGAAAAGGCTTATAAAGTTGCAAGAAGTAGTTGTAAACCTGAGGATTGGGAGGTTTTTTAAGAATACAGCAAAGGAAGACCAGGAAATTGGTAAAGAAAGGGAGAGTAGCATATGAATGCCATCTAGAAAAAAGATAAAAACAGACTCTAAAAGCTCCTATATGTATGGATTAAATGTGGGTCCATTGCATGCAGAGTCAGGAGAATTCATGATGGAGAATAGAGAAATGGCAGAGAAACCAAATGATAAATTTGTGTCTGTCTTCACTGAGGTAGATACAGGAAATCTCCCAAATTTAGAGATCCAAGGGACTAGGGAGAATAAGGAGCTGAAGGAAATTAGTATAAGTAAGCATGGAACTGAAAGTTGAAAAGTCACCGGGACCTGATATTCTGCATCCCAGAGTGTTGAAAGAGGTGGCTATAGAGATAGTGGATGCATTGGTGATCACATTCCAAAATCCAATAGATTCTGGAATGGTTCCTGAAGAAAGAACGTAGCAAATGTCACCTCACTATTTAAGAGAGAGAGAGAGAAAACAGAACCACAGACCTGTTAGTCTTACATCAGCAGTAGGGAAAATGCTGGAATCTATTATAAAGGATGTGATATATGGATACTTGGATAATCATGATCTGATTGGGCATGGTCAGCATGGATTTGTGAATGGGAAATCACGTTTGACGAACTTGTTGGAGATTTTTGAGGAAGCTACTAGCAAAATTGATAAAGGAGAGTCGATAGACATAATGTACTTGATTTTCAGAAGGCTTTTGATAAAATCACCGACAGGAGGTTGATTAACAAAATAAATGCACATGTGATAGGAGGCAGTGGACTGACATGAATTAAGGATTGGCGAACAGGCATAAAACAGAGTATGAATAAACGGGTAATTCTCACATTGGTAAACTGTGACTAACGGAGTACTGCAAGGATCAGTACTTAGGTCCCAGATGGTCACAATATATATTAATGATTTGGATGTTGGAACCAAATGTAATACTTCCAAGTTCATGGACGATACAAAGCTCAGCTGGAATGTGTGCTGGGAGGAAGATATAAAGCAGCTACAAGAGGATTTGGACAGACTTAGTGAGTGGGCAAGATCATGACACATGGAATATAATGTGGAAATATGTGAGGCTATCCACTTTGGTAGAAGGAACAGATGTGCAGAGTATTTCCTAAATGATAAGAGATTAAAAAGTGTAGATGTACAAAGGGACCTGGGTGTCCTTGTGCATTAGTTACTGAAGGCTAGCATGCAGGTGTAGCAAGTTGTTAGGAAGGCTAATGGAAACATACCTTTTAACACAAGAGGATTTGAGTACAAGAGTAGTGAAGTGTTGCTTCAATTGTATAGAAGCTTGGTTAGATCGCACTTGGAGTACTGTGTGTTGTTTTGGTCCCCTTACCTCAGAAGGATATTATTAGAGGGAGTGCAACAGAGGTTCACCAGACTTGTTCTGGGGATGGCAGGACTGTCTTATGAAGAGAGATTGGGCAAACTGAGCCAGTATTCTCTAGAGTTTCGAAGAATGAGAGGTGACCTCATTGAAACCGACAGAATACTTAAATAAATAGACAGGATAGATGCAGGTAAGATGTTTCTCCTGGTTGGGGAGTCCAGAACCAGCGGACACAATTTCAAAATAAGGGGGAAGCCACTTATGACCGAGGTGAGGAGAAACTTCTTTGCTCAGAGGGTTGTGAATCTTTGGAACTCCCTACCCCAGAGGGCCGTGGATGCTCAGTCATTGAGTATGTTTAAGGTAGAGAGTGGGAGATTTCTGACTAACAATAATGCAAAGGGTTATGGGGATAGTGTGGGTGAAAGGTATTGAAGTGTTTGGTCAGCCATGATCGTATTGAATGGCAGAGCAGGCCGGACAAGCTGAATGGCCTTCTTCTGTTCCTATGTCTGCAGTGGGTCCCCTCTCCCAGGCCTTGTCTTCCATGTGATGTTCTGAATGATGATGGTATTAAGCTTCTTCCGAACCTTTCTACCTGTTCATTTATTGAAACCAGGGATTCTGCTTGTTCTAATGGTGACTTTCCCTGTCTGCATAGTCATTCCTTGAAGTCAGCCCTTGAATTGTGTGGACATTGTTTTATCATGTTCCCACGCTTCAGTCACAAAGGTTGAAATGTCTGCTCCACACCCACAGGGTTTCATTTGTTTAAAGTCACAAACAGGCCCAGTTTTCTCCTGGAGTTTGAGACAAATTAACTTTCAGAATGATGCAGAGTTCCAGCCATTGAAAGCCAAGGTGAGGTAGAGCTGGACATTGTCAGTGTCCATGTGAAAACTAACACGGTGCTTTTTGATGATGTCACCCAGTGGCAGCATGTAGATGAGAAATAGGAAAGGCCAAGGATTGATCCTTGGGGGACACCAAGTACAAGGACTTTGGAGATGAAAGGGAGGTTGGAGATGGGGCAGTAGTTTGAAAAGATAATGGTTGTTTTTTTAGGATGATGGCGGTGGATGTAAAGGTGGGAGGGACAGTGCCAGAAGAGAGAGAAAACTGTTAACAGCATCAGCCAACATGGAGAAGTTGGATGGTCAGCAGTTTAGGGTCAAGGGAGCAGAAGATGGGTCCCATGGACAAGATAAGCAATGAAAGGGCATGAGGGAGATCAGAGAGAAACTGGAGAAAGATGTTGGGTCAGGGCTCAAGCAAGGGGAAACTTTAGAGAAAGTTTGTCCCAGTGGGCTAATGGAAGGGAGGGAAGCAGCAGAGGCAGCTGATCGGATTGTCTCAATCTTAGTGACAAAGAAGCTCCATGAGCTCCTCACACTTGTTGTTGGAGGTGAGGATGGAGGAGACAGGGGAGAGAGAGACCCCTTCAAAAGGACCTAACGTGTTCAATATAGTAAGAAGACTCAACACAGTGTGTTCAGCACAAGGCTGATTTATTTGACTTTTATCCAGAATGTTAACCGTATAACTAGGCTGGAGTTTATTATCATCAGCTGAAACAGACCCCTGTGAACATAGTTCAACCCTGGATGTGATTAACAGCAAAATCCAATCTTTGTAGTTACTTGCGAACTCACTAATGGCTCAGCAGCTGGGATGAGGTAGTGAATCTGTTCCCACACTCAGAGCTTGTGAACTGCTTCTCCCCACGTGAACTCGCTGGTGATTATGCAGGTGGGATGACCGAATGAATCCCTTCCCACACTTGGAGCAGGTGAATGGCCTCTCTCCAGTATAAACTCGCTGGTGATACACCAGAGTGGATGACTGAGCGAATCCCTTCCCACACCCGAAGCAGGTGAAAGCTCTCTCCCTACTGTGAACCCACTGGTGTGTCAGTAGGTGGGATGACCAAATGAATCCCTTCCCACACTCGGAACAGGTGAACGGCCTCTCCCCAGTGTGAACTCGTTGGTGTGTCAGCAGTTGGGATGACTGAGTGAATCCCTTCCCACATTTGGAGCAGGTGAACAGCCATTCCCCAGTGTGAACTCGCTGGTGTGCAGTGAATTCTGCTGATAGCATGAACCCAGCCCCACAGTGAGAGAACCTGAATGGTCTCTTGTCAGTGTGAACATGTTGGTGGGATACCAGCTCCCCAGAAGCACATCCCACAGTCTGGGCATTTGTAAGGTCTCTCCCCAGTGTGAACTATCTCGTGTCTCAGCACATGTGATAATTGAGTGAATCCCTTCCCACACTCGGAGCAAGTGAATGGTCTCTTCCCAGTATGAACTCGCTGGTGTACAGTGAGTTGGGATGATTCTCTGAACCCAGTCCTGCAGTGAGAGCACCTGAATGGTCTCTCGTCCATTTGAATACGTTGAAGGGACATCAGATCTCAGGAACTTTTATAGCATTTCCCGCAGTCTGGGTATTTAAAAGGTCTCTTGTCAGTGTGAACTCGCTGGTGTACCAGCAGGTGGGATGACCGATTGAATCCCTTTTCACAGTCTCCACATTTCCAGGTTTTGTCCCCACTGTGAACGGTGCTTTTTTCTTCCATGTTCAAAATCTGAAGATATTCAGATTATGATAAATTGGGCGATTCTGTCAGATCCTGATGTGATATTTGGTTTGAGTTCCTTGACTGCAAGTTCTTCGCTTCTCATTCCCTGTGACATTGGTTTAATAAATAACATTAAATAAAAGGAGAGAGAGAAAACCGACAAAAACACAAAGGCAGGTTGTGAAATTGATCTGAATGAAGCTGGTAATTTGTGGGGCCGCCACGAGGAAAAAGTGACCATGAAAACTGCTGGATTGTCATAAAAACCCAACTGGTTCACTAATGTCCTTAGGAAGGGAACCTGCCACACTAGACTATGGCCTCTATGGGAGGGGGTAAGAGGAAGAGAGAGAGCGAAAGAGAGAGAGAGAGAGATCGGAGCAGCAGGCAGGAAATGAGAGGGATTTTATTTGCCTAAAACCCAACCAGAGCTTTGACAAAACCTCCACCTATGGCAGGGGTGGGGAATCCACGGCCCGTGGGCTGGATCTGGCCCATTGCTCAATTTTATCCGACCTGTGGCAAGAGTTCTAAAATTAAAATTAGCTCCGATGTTTTGTGTAGTCTGAACGTGGCACCAGATCTTTCTATTGCCAAAATGACTTTGTTTTCTTGCTGTCTCAGTCTCTATTTTTAGTGAGGTCTGTACAAACTCATCTTGACAGCACGGCTACTCGTTTGTCTCTGTAACTGACCACGATGCTGCGGGAAAACAACGAAGTCCCGGGTGAACTTTAGGACAGTGCTAGACTTCTGGGTTGGGAAACTCGCCGTCCAATTTAGACAAAAGGATGACACCAGGAACGCTGAGAAACATTATGTTTGGCTGTGGTTGCTGTTCTGTGGGAAGAGCCCAAATCAGCAGATGACAAGTTGACAATGCAGTTCTATGTACTAAAGCTCCAGCCACAATGTTAATTTTTATGTGTGTGTGGCCTGCAACTGATTTTGTCTGTGTGTGAATGGCCCGTGATCAGAAAAAGGATCCTCACCCCTGACCTGGAAGGACCAGGGTAGCAGGTGTACATGAACACCATCACCTCCAAGTTCCCCTCCAAGTCACGCACTGTCCTGACTTATCTAACATCCAGTACTGGATGAGCAGAAATTTCCTCCATTTAAGTATTGGGAAGACTGAAGCCATTGTCTTCAACCCCCACTACAAACTCAATCCTGAGCCCAACGATTCCATCCCTTTCCCTGACAACCAGACAGTTCACAACCATGGTGAAATATTTCACCCCAAGATGAGCTTCCACATCATCACCAAGACCGTCTATTTCCACCTCAGTAATAAAAACAGAAAATGTAGGAAATACTCAGCAGGTCAGGCAGCATCTGTGAAGTGAACGAGAGTTAATGTTTCAGGTTCCAATGAACCTTCCTCAGAACTGGGGAAAGATAGAAATGCAATAGGTTTTGAGTCAATGAAAGGGGGATTGTGAGGGAAGAACAAAAGGGAAGGTCTGTGATCGGGTGGATCCACCTCAGTAACATTGCCCGGCTTTGCCTCTGCCTCAGCTCAACCATTTCTGAAACTCTCATCCATTCTGTTGTTCCCTCTAGACGTGACTCTGCTGACACTTTCCTATCCAGCCTCCCACATTCAAACTCCATAAACCTGAGATCATCCAAAACTTCACTCTTTGTATCAGAGTTGTTTGAGCAGTGAAGACCATTCCGCCCTTCCTGTCTGTGCCAGCTCTTCTAGTGAGCAATTCACTTGGTGCCATTCCCTCACTTTCTCCCTGTAACCCTGCACATTCTTCCTTTTCAGGTATCATCCAATTTCCTCTTGAATACCTCAATTGAAGCTGCCTTTACCACACTCTCAGACAGCACATTTTAACCACTCTCTGTGTGAAAAAGTTTCTCCTCATGTCGACATTGATTCTTTTTTCTTAAATCTGTGCTCTCTCGTTCTCAATCCTTCTACCAATTGGAACAGTTTCTCCCTCTCCACTCTGTCCAGACCCCTCAGATTTGAAGATGTATTCAAAATCATAAGTAAGTCTCACTCCCAGATCACCACTCTGCTCATTGACCTGCACAGGCTCCCAGTGAAGCAACACCTCAATTTTAAAATTCTCATCCTTGTTTTCAAATCTCTCAACAGTTTCTCCCTCTGTTTTTTCCAGTCCCTGTGATGATTGAAATCATTTCCCACAGACAGAACAGACAAACCTTATTCCTGCCACATTCAATGCTGATGATAGTGAGGTCCCGATGAATGGAGTGAATCTTTCAGTTCTTGATGTGATTCTTGAATTGAGTTTCCCATCTGTTAATCCTCCCTTTCTAATGTTCTGTAATAGAAATTTACAATAGCCAACACTGTCTGTCCAAGATAGAAATTGAGAAGAGACAAACATTTCTCTTGGTTTGAGTTTGCTGTGTGTAAATCCTCCCCTTTTAACCCCCTGTAAAAGGAGTTTCCAAAATCCACCCCTGTCAGTCCAGGATAGAAATTCACAACATTCTCTCCTCCTGATAACTGGACCAGGATGGCCGCGCATGCGCCCTGCTGTACAGCCGCTCCCCCAGGGCGAGCAGAGGGAGATGCAGCCATTTCCGGTCTGTTCGCTGCAAACGCGGGACCGGTAGTTTCTTATTAAGACTCTGCGGCCTGTTCCAAGTGTTTATGAAGCCTCCCTGCCCACTCCGCTGGCTCCATCCCGCCCACTCACCCACTGTTATTCTGCTGCAGTCGCCATTTTCTCACCCACTCTGCGGCTCCAGTCACAGGATAGCACTGCGCATGCTCAGCCAAAAGCCCGCAATGCTCAGGTGCCAATCACACTCCGCAATGTGCATGCGTAAGGCCCTGGCGCTCTGGATAGGGCACATTCTGTCCCGCATTGAATGCTGGGTGGGAGGACGTTATTGCATCTACAATAAATTTTTATGATCCGATGGCGTAGCCGCCCCTGCAGTGAGGATAGGGCACATTCTGTGTCGCTCCGAATGCTGGGTAATAGTCCCGCCATAGAAAAGCGAGAGTGTTGAATAAATAATTATGTTTTGTGATTTGATTGCGATAGAGCCATAGGGGCAAGATATAAAATGATTAAATCCCTTGATTTATAAACCAAAGTGCACACGCCCTGCACCATAGTTCTGTGCTAAATGTAATTACCCACAATTAGTTGTGAATTCACTGGAACTTCAGCAGATTGGGTGAACATTCGATTTTTTTCCCCAGACAGGAGACATTTCAACTACGTTTTGCCGTTAAGAATGTGCTGATTATGAGTGAAATGCTTTGAACTTTTAAAGATGGATTGTTAATATCGTTAAAGGGCAATAATGAACCAAATGAGTTTTTCTGACTGATCATCGCCGTTACTGACACTGGCTGTCAATTACACACTTTGATTGATTCATTGAATTTAAATTCCACCAGCTGTGATCCTGAATCTCAACCAGAAAATGCTGAAAGTACTCAGTAGTCATGCCGAGGCTGTGGAAAGTAAAACAGTTAATAGTTCAGGTCACTGAACTTCAAACAGAACTGGAAAATAAGTTCGTGATTCAACAGATTTTGGGAAAATACACAGACAGGGAAAGGAGGGGAGAGGAGGGGAGGGGAGGGGAGGGGAACGGGAACAAAAGAGAAGGTTTGTGATTGGGTGAATTCAGGAGAGATGAAATAACAAAAGGGATGAGGATACAAGACAAAAACTATGGTAATGGAATGAGTAAATAAACTAAAGGTGGGAGAGTCATTCTGTACCTGTTGTCTATTTCTGCTCTGATTTGAAATGTGTTGCTTTGCTGTTGACCCATATGACTTCTATCCCACCCTGAAAACTCTTAATCCTTCTCTGCCAGAGGTTTTATTGAGCAAACACATGCAAGCATACAAGAAAAGTCTCATCGTTTTTAAACACTGAAATACCAAAACATAGAAATATTTATGACCCAGAAGGTGGCCATTCGATCCATCGTGTCCATGTCGGCAGAAAAAGAACAAGCTGAAGAAGGGTCATTCAGACTCGAAACATCAGCAGAGACAGGCCACCATGAACATGGTTCATTCCTGGATGTGATTAACAGCAAAATCCATTCCCTGTCCTTACTCATGAGCTCTCTGGTGTTTCAGGGGATTTAATGACTGAGTGAGTCACTTCCCACAGTCAGATTAGGGGAATGCTCTCTCTCCACTGTGAATGAGCTGGTGCACAGTGAGGTTAGTTGATTGTCTGAATCCAGTCCTGCAGCGAGAGTACCTGAATGGTCTCTCGTCAGTGTGAACTCACTGGTGTGTCATCAGGGTGAATATTTGAGTGAATTCCTTCCCATACTCGGAACAGGTGAATGGTCTCTCCCCAGCGCGAGTGTGCCAACGAGTTTCCAGCCTAGAAAGGTAACTAAATCCCTTCCTACCATCCCCACATTACCACAGTTGCTCCTGGTGTGATGGCACATGTGTTTAAACAGGTCAGATGATCGGATGAAGCCTCATCCACACACACAATATGTGTACGGTTTCTCCCCACCGTGAACAGTGCTTTTTCCTTCCATGTTCAAAATATGATGATATTCAGGTTAAGATTATTTAGGTGACTCCAACAGATCCTGGTGTGATGTTTGGTTTCACTTTCTCGACTGCAAATCCTCTCCTCCCTGTGAAACTGATTTAAAACAGAAAAAAGGGAGTGAGAGAGAACCCACAAAAACACAAAGGCAACTTGTGAAATTGAGCTGAATGAATCGGTAATTTGTGGAGCCAGCACAGGGGAAAAGTGACCATTAAAGCTGCTGGATTGTCATAAAAACACTGGTTTATTAATGTCCTTCAGGGAAGGGAACCTGCCACCTGGTCTGGGCCTACACAGGACTCTGGTCCATGTGGGAGGAGAGAAAGATGGGGCATGGGAAATGGACTATGCACATCCATAACTCAACCAGACTGTTGACAGAATCATCCCAACTCAAAGCACACACCAGCCAGAATACAAGGGCAGTGGGTGTGTGGGAAAACCATCATCTCCAGGACACACACCAGTGAGTTCACACTGGGGACAGGCCATTCACCTGCTCCGTGTGTGAGAAGGGATTTAACTGATCATCCAACTGCTGAGAAACCAGTGAGTTCACAAGTGACAGCAGGGGTTGGATTCTGCTGTTATTGCTGCTCTTAATCACATCCAGGACTGAACCATGTTTATCCTGACAGTTGGGGTTTGTTTCTGCTGATGTTAATAATCCCTGGAACTGGAGTAGAGTTATATATTCTGGCAATCAGATTACTTTACTTTTGAACATTTACTCTTCAAATTAAGTACATTTCTTCTTCCTGTTCTCAAGGTTTTGAAAGATGGAACCAAACAGTGATTTACTTGAACAAAAACAAAAATACCTGGAAAAACTCAGCAGGTCTGGCAGCATCTGCGGAGAGGAGCACAGTTAACGTTTCGAGTCCGAACTAAGGAAAAATAGATAAGATGTGAAATATAAGCTGGTTTAAGGGGGTGGTGGGGGGAGGGGGGGTGCAGTGCGGAGAGACAGGTAGAGCTGGATAGAGGGCCAGTGACAGATGGAGATTGCCAAAAGATGTCATTGACAAAAGGCTAAAGAGATGTTGACGGTGGTGATATTATCTAAGACATGTGCTAATTAAGGGTAGAAAGCAGGATGAGCAAGGGACAGATAGCCCTAGTGGGGGTGGAGTGGGGTGAAGGGAAGGGATCGAAATAGGCTAAAAGGTAGAGATAAAACAATGGATGGAGATACATTTAAAAATAATGGAAATATGTGGGAAAAGAAAAAGAAAAATATATATAAATAATTCCTCCATCCCCACCCTCTTTTCGTTTCTTCCCCCTCCCTTTTGTTTTTTCCAATAATTTATATAGATTTTTCTTCTCCCACCTATTTCCATTATTTTTAAATCTATACCTTTTATGCCCTTTTAGTCTTATTTCACCCCACCCTCACTAGAGCTATCTGTACCTTGCCTGTCCTGCCATCCATTCTTAATTAGCACATTCGTTTAGATAATATCACCACCTCTTTGTTCTTTTGTCTGTGACATCTTTTGATGATCTGCTCCTATCACTGCTTGCTTGTCCCTACAACCAACCCCGCCGCCACCCCCCCCCCCCCCCCCCCACCCCACCCCACCTTAAACCAGCTTCTTTTTCATCCCTCTCCTATTTCCGAGGTAACAGCCGCCATCTTTTTACGGGGCAATGAGCAGCAGAGCGCATGCGTGGGCGCCATGCTTACAAAGGCTGCAGACCTGGATGAATGACCCGCAGGAGGGACAATAAATCAGAGATGGAGTTTGGTGTGAAATCAATGGGTTGTTGTAAAACAGGAGATCAGGGTAACAGTCAGGAACAACAATAACTTCTATTAACATCATAAATCATCCCAGTGAGCTTCACAGGAAAATTATAAAACAAAGTGTGACATCCAGACACAGAAGGAGATATTAGGGCAGGTGACCAAAAGCTTGGACAAAGAGTTTTAAGGAGAGTTTTAAATAGTCGTTTGGTTGTACAGAACTTGAGTGTCACTGAGAAAACCGGCATGGTCCCACAACTTTTCAACTTGCGCTCATCAGGGCAGGCACAAGAATAGCTCATTTCAAAGGGAACAACAATTTATACTGCATGAGAAAAGGGTGCTGATTGGTTGGCCCGACAGCTCTGATTGGTCATTGCCATGGATAATACACCAGGGTTTTCTTTAAATATAAAGAAAAAAATGAATATAGACAGTCTGACAGTCCGAAACAGGAGATTTTATAATAGAGAACAAGGAAATGACAGCAATTAAACAACTACTTTAGTTCTGTCTTCACGGAGGAAGACACAAATATCTTCCCAGAAATACGAGGGACCCAAGGGTCCAGTGAGAAGGGGGATTTGAAGGAAATTAGCATTGCTAAAACAATAGTGATGGAGAAATTAATGTAGCTGAAAACCGATAAATCCCCAGGGCTCAATAATCTACATCCCAGAGGACTAAAGGAGGTGATCATGGAAATGGATGCGTTGACTGTCCTCTTCCAAAATTCTATACATTCTGGTTCAGTCCCAGCAGATTGGAGGGTGGCAAATGTAACCCCACTATTTAACAAAGAAGGGAGGAAGAAAACATTACAGACTGGTTAGCCTGATCTTGGTAGTAGGGAAAATGCTAGAGTATGTTATAAAGGATGTGATAATAGGACAGTTGGAAAATATCAACAGGGTTCATCAAAGTCAACGTGGATTTATTAAAGGGAAATCATGTTTGACAAATGTGGAGTTCTTTGAGGATGTAACTAGCAGAATAGATAAGGGAGAACCAGTGGATGTGGTGTATTTGGATTTTGAGAAAGCTTTTGATAAAGTCCCACATAAGGGGTTAGTGTGTAAGAAATTAGCATTGGGGGCACACGGGATTGGGGGCAATATATTGACGTGGACTGAGAATTAGTTAGCAGACAGGAAAGAGAGAGTAGGAATAAGTGGATCTTTTTCGGAGCGGCAGGCAGTGATTCATGATTTACCACAGGGATCAGTGCTTGGGTCCCACTTATTCACCATGTCTATCAATGATTTGGATGAGGGAACCAAAAGTAATATTTCCAAGTTTGCTGATGACACGAAACTTGGGAATGTGAGCGGTGACGAGGGTGTTAAGAGGCTTCAAAGTGATTTAGACTCAAAGTGAGTGAATGAACTAATACATGGCAGGTGCAGTATAATGTGGATAAGTGTGAAGTTATCCACTCCGGTAGAAAAAACAGAATGGCAAAGTATTATTTAAATGGTGATAGATTGGGAAATGTTGATGTTCAAAGGTGTCCTTGTACACAAATCACTGAAAGCAAGCAAGCAGGTGGAGCAAGCAGTGAAGAAGGCAAATGATATGTTGGCCTTCATTGCTAGAGGACTTGAGCACAGGAGCAAGAATGTCTTACTGCAGCTGTACAGGGCCTTGGTGAAACCACACCTGGAGGATTTGTGTCTAATTTTGGTTTCCTTACCTAAAAAAGAATATACTTGTCACAGAAGGAGTGCAGCGAAGGTTTACCAGACTGATTCCTGGGATGGCAGGATTGGACCAACAAGGCCTGTATTCACTGAAGTTTAGAAGAATGAGAGGGGATCTCATTGAAATGTATAACATTCTGACAGGGATGGACAGACTGGATGCAGGGATGATATTTCCTCTGGCTTGGGGTGGGGGTGGTTGTTGGGGGTGTGTAGAACAAGGGGTCACAATCTCAAGATACAGGGTAGACCATTTAGGACCAAGATGAGGAGAGACGTCTTCACCCAGATGGTGGTGATCCTGTGGAATTACCGACCACAGAGGCTATGGAGGCTATGTCAGTGAATTTATTTCAGAAGGAAATAGAGACATTTCTGGACTCTAAAGGAGTCAAGGGGTATGGGGAGAGAGAGGGAGTAAGGCGTTGTGATAGAGGATCAGCCCCCATGATCTTTTGAATGGTGGAGGAGGCTCGAAGGGCTGAATGACCTACTCCTGTTCCAATCTTCTGTGTTTCTATGTTAATTCAACACAAGACCCCAAGGCTGGACATCTTCCTTCTGCCTGCAGAGGACAGGTTCCTATGTGTAAATATATATGGCTTCTAGCAAGTGTTAGTGAGACACATTATGAGCCTGACTGATAATCTTTGAAATTTGGCATTCTTGCAGATGACCTGATGAGTACAAGATAAAAAATTTTGACAGGATGTCTCTTTTTATTAATACTTATATTAATACATATTGTCTTAAAGGTGGAAGATGTGGTAGATGGAGGGAGAGCTGTAGGGAGCGAATTTAGAGCTTGGTGATGAGGGAACTGAAGGCATGGTCACTAAAGTGATTAAAATAGGGAATGTACAAGTGATTAAAATAGGGAGTGTACAAAGCAAGAATTAGAGCAGTGTAAATATCTCAGAGGGTTGTGGGGCTGGAGGAGATTACAGCGATAGGGAGGGGCAAAGCCATGGAGGGATTTGAAAACAAGGATGAGAATTTTAAAATCGAGCTGTTGCTTGACCGAGAGCCAAGGCAAATCTGGAAGCAGAGGGGTGTTAGGGGAATGGGCCTCACTGTGAGTGAAGACACAGACAGCAGATATTTGGATGGCACCAAACTTACAGAGTGAAATGTGCGAGACCAGCCAGGAATGTGTTGGAATAGTCGAGTCTGGAGGTAACAACGGTAGGGGTGAGGATTTCAGCAGCAGATTCACTGAGACAGGGTGAGGCTACGGAGGTGGAAACAGGTGATTTTATTGATGGCAAAGATATGAGGTCAGAAGCTTATCCCGAGATCAAATGTAACACCAAGGTTGTGAACAGACTGGCTTAATCTCTGACTGTTCCCAGGGAGAGGGATGGAGTTGGTATCTGGGAAATGGAGATTGGAGCAGGGACTGAAAACAGTGTCTTCAGACTTCTCAGTGTTTAATTGGAGTTAATTAATCATCAGGAAGAGAAGCAGGAACCAGAATGGGCCATGAGACTGATCCCAGGTTTAACATAGTTAGAGAGGGAGAGAAGGAAGGAAGGAAACCCTGGGAGGTTTGGAGAAACCACCTTCATGATCACTCATTAAACCTCCACACAGTGAGTTTTGGACTCAAGGTTAACATTTGCTATTCTGTATGGTCAGACTGGGGGTTTCAGATTAATGTTTTGTCACGAGTAATGACTGAAGTGAATGATCAAACATATTGTTATCTCCAGTTGCATAAATTTGTTTAAAAAAATACAGAAAAAAATTGTCCGAAACTCTGTTTGGAATTCAGCACAGGGAGGAGGGAAGAGTATGGGACAGGGATTTGTATCTTTTGGGGAACAAGGGAGGAAAAAATGTTCCACAGGAACTAGAATTGTCTGCTCTGAATTTCCATCCTGTTCTTACAGTGATGACTTTTGTAAACTCCTTTTGCAGAGAATTAAAGGGGAGGATTCACAGATGGGAAACTCAAACCAAACATCACATCAAGATCTGACAGAATCACTCGATTCATCAGGATCTGAATATCATCGGCCTTTGAATGTAGAAGGAGAAATGTTTGTCTGTTCTGTCTGTGGAGAAAGATTTCAAACATCAGTGAGTCTGGAAAGGCACCAAGACACACACACCCGAGTGAGAGTGTTCCAGTGAACTGACTGTGGAAAGAGCTTTAACCAATTACACAGCCTGAAATAACATCACACCATTCACAGTGGGGAGAAACTGTACACGTGTTCTCTGTGTGGACGAGGCTTCAACTGATCATCCAACCTGGAGAGACACAGGGACACCTGCACCATGGAGAAACCGTGGAAATGTGAGGAGTGTGAGAAAGAATTCGATTACCCATCCCAGCTGGAAAAACATCACACTGGGGGATGGGGGTCAACCAGTGCCAGTTCAGCATATTGTCAGCTATTTTGATGGTTCACACAGCCCAACACTGCGTGAAAAACCCAAATTATTCTTCAGTCACACTGGGGGAGGCCATTCACTTGCTCTCGGTGTGGGAAGGGATTCACTCGGTTATTCCGAGTTCATGTTGAAGGTCGGCCATTCACCTGCCCTAAAAGTGGGAAGGGGTTCACTCACTTATCCCAATTACTGACACACCGGCGAATTCACACTGGGGAGAGGCCAGTTACCTGCTCTGACTGAGGGAAGGGATTCATTCGGTCAGTCCACCTGCTAACACACCGGAGAGTTCACACTGGGGAGAGGCCATTGACCTGTTCTATATGTGAGAAAGGATTCACTCGGTTCTTTGACCTCCTGAAGCACCAGTGAATTCACACTGAGGAGAGGCCATTCAGTTATACTTCCTGAGGAAAGAGATTCAGGTCTTCATTCAACCTCACTGTACACCAGCGGATTCACACTGGAGAGAGGCCGTTCATCTGCTCTAATTGTGGGAAGGGGTTCAATCAATCAGTTGGTCTACTGAGACACCAGCGAGTTCACACTGGAGAGAGGACGTTCACCTGCTCCGAGTGTGGGAAATGATTCACTGGGTCCTCTGACCTGCTGAAGCACCAGCGAATTCACACTGGGGAGAGGCCATTTACCTGCTCCAAGTGTGGGAAGGGATTCACTACATCACCTGACCTGCTGACACCCTGCGAGTTCACACAGGGGAGAGGCCATTTACCTGCTCTATATGTGAATGGCCTCTTTCCAGTGTGGGAAAGGATTCACTGGGTCCTCTCCTGCTGAAGCACCAGCGAATTCACACTGAGGAGAGGCCGTTCAGCTATACTTCCTGTGGAAAGAGATTCAGGTCTTCATTCAGCCTCATTGTACACCAGTGAGTTCACACTGGGGAGAGGCCATTCATCTGCTCCAAATGTGGGAAGGGATTCCCTCAGTCACCACATCTGCGTAGACACCAGTGAGTTCACAAGTGACTTCAGAGTTTGGATTCTGCTGTTATTTCTGCTGTTAATCACATCCAGGACTGAACTATGTTCATTCTGACAGTTGGGATTTGTTTCTGCTGATGTTAATAATCCCTGTTACTGGGCTGGTATATAATATTCTGGATCTATATCTTGGGGCTGCAGTGTCCCTTTAAGAGCTGCAGTCTCTGATCTTTCCCCACAATTCAGGAACTCATCAGAAATTAGTTTACAACAAGATTCTGAACTTTTACTTCAGGATTGTTTAGTAAGTTTTGTCCAATGGTGGAATCACATTAATATCATTTAAGGGGAAGCTGGACAAGCACAAGAGGGAGAAGGGAATAGATGGTTAGGATGGTAGATTTAGATCAGGATAAATGGGAGGAGGTTCTTGTGGAACATAAACACCAGCATGGACTAGCTGGGCTGAATGGCCTGTTTCTGTGTCATTTATCCTATGTAATTATACTCAGGCTCTGGTTCTAACGTTTAAACTATACCACCTATTCCTAGACTGCCTAACCAGCAGAAATAATTTCTGTTTACTCTCTGTTCCCCTTAATGTGCTCAATTCTGCTTTTACTGTCACTGTTAATCACATCCATGTTCAGTTGGGGTTTGTTTCTGCTGATGTTAATAATCCCTGTAACTGGGCTGGAGTTTAATATCTTGATGTTAAATAAATCAGCTTTGTTTCAAACACGCAGTATTTTAAGTCCTTGATTTCTCCAGGATAAGAGGAGACTGATTGGTGGCCTGTTACTGACTGCCCCATGTTTGGATCTTTTCCCCTTTCTTACTCGAGATTCTTTCAGTTCTCATACCTTTGCTTACTCTCACGGACAAGTCCCAGCTCCCTGTTCCTCCCAGAGATCCTCTGTTCACCTTGCGATTCAGGGAAGGTATCGCTATCAAAAACAGAAAATGCTGGAAATAAAATTCCATACTTTTCCAATTGCCAATTGATTTTCTCTGGGATTATTGTCTCCAGCCTTTCCCCACCACTGATGTGAAGTGGATTGTCCTGGAATAGCTGTGTTTTTGAACGGGGGTGCAACATTTACAATCCGTCAGTCCTTTGACACCACTACTATAAAAGGAGGATTGGAAGATTGTGACCAGAACCTCCACAAGTTCCATCTGAAGGATGCTGTCTCTGACAGTGCAGCAGTCCCTCAATGTCACACTGGAGTGTCAGCCTAGATAATGTGCTCAGGTTTATTAATATTTCCTCTTGTTATTGATGTGGATCATTAAGAAACAATGGACTCTTATGATGTCATCCTGTCCCAGTGCGATGATGTCATCCAGTCCCAGTGCGATGATGTCATCCAGTCCCAGTGCGATGATGTCATGAAGACTATTAAATACCAGTGGAGCCTTAGTGGTGAAAACAGTTTTGTTCGAGATGGCAGCAAGTCCATTACTGATAGATCAGCAAATGGAATTAATGGGAAAGAAAGTGAGGCAGCTCATGGACATCAGGAATAGTGTTGTGAATTATGAAGATGAGCAATGTGTATAGTATACATGTCCCCTCTCCCAAAAAGCTGCCCCCATCTCCCTACACTCTGCCCCCATCTCCCGACACCCTGCCCCCATCTCCCGACACCCTGCCCCCATCTCCCGACACTCTGCCCCCATCTCCCGACACTCTGCCCCCATCTCCCGACACCCTGCCCCCATCTCCCGACACTCTGCCCCCATCTCCTGACACTCTGACCCCATCTCCCGACACTCTGCCCCCATCTCCCGACACCCTGCCCCCATCTCCCGACACCCTGCCCCCATCTCCCGACACCCTGCCCCCATCTCCCGACACCCTGCCCCCATCTCCCGACACTCTGCCCCCATCTCCCGACACTCTGCCCCCATCTCCCGACACTCTGCCCCCATCTCCCGACACTCTGCCCCCATCTCCCGACACTCTGCCCGCATCTCCCGACACTCTGCCCCCATCTCCCGACACTCTGCCCCCATCTCCCGACACTCGGCCCCCATCTCCCGACACTCTGCCCCCATCTCCCGACACTCTGCCCCCATCTCCCGACACCCTGCCCCCATCTCCCGACACTCTGCCCCCATCTCCCGACACTCTGCCCCCATCTCCCGACACTCTGCCCCCATCTCCCGACACTCTGACCCCATCTCCCGACACCCTGCCCCCATCTCCCGACACCCTGCCCCCATCTCCCGACACCCTGCCCCCATCTCCCGACACTCGGCCCCCATCTCCCGACACTCGGCCCCCATCTCCCGACACTCGGCCCCCATCTCCCGACACTCGGCCCCCATCTCCCGACACTCTGCCCCCATCTCCCGACACTCTGCCCCCATCTCCCGACACTTGGCCCCCATCTCCCGACACTCTGCCCCCATCTCCCGAGCAGCCTGTCTCCACCTCTGCTGAACCCACACAGGATATACCATGTTGAAACTAGAGGAAAGGACTGGGTGAGAAATTGTAATTCACCAAGTGTGTGCACATGGGGGTTTAACAAAATATTAAGTTTCCTGTTTTTAACAACGACACATAAAATGTATTGATTGGAACCACTTCCAGCTCTTGTCCATTCTGACATCCCGTAGGCCAGCTCACCCTCTCACTGGGTTCATGCTGAATGTCAATCCAGGCTGGGAGCCATTGGGTGGATGTGCAATGGGTGGATGAGTGGGTGGAGGAATGTTCAGTTCACAGGGAGGGGGATGGGGGAGGGGGGTTGGTGCTGCTGGTGGGAAGTGTTCATTCTGAAGGAGTCCCACCTGAAACAGTGACTATTAACTTATCACTTTCTAATGGTGAGTGACCTGCTGTGTATTTCCCCAGGTTTGTTCTGTTCAGTATTTCAGTATTTATATATTTTCATTTTTGCTGAAACATGTTCTTGTTCTGACACTGAAATCCAGAGGATTTTAACTCTGTTACTGTCAATCCCCATCGAGTACACAGGAGGACTCAACTGGTCCAAATTTCTTATGGTATCAATAAACCAAGATCCTACAAGATGTTTATTTGGGGAATTGTTTTTCTCTGAGACCCAGGACAGTCAAACTGTGACCCAAAGTTCAGATTTGGGCTTTGAGCCTGGGCTATGGGGCCCACATACATGGAGCATCATCACCGGGTGTCCTTCATCTCCGATTTTAATCACTCCAGCATTGGTGGCCGGGCCTTCAGCTGCCTGGACCCTAAGCTCTGGAATTTCCACCCTAAACCTCTCTGCCTTTCTAATCCACTTTCCCCCTTTCAGACACTCGTTCGAACCGACTTCTTTGACCAAGCAGTTGGTCATCTGACCTAATATGTCCTTATGCCCCTGTGAAACTTCTTGGGACAATGTATTATGTTAGAAGCTCGATATAAATATAAGTTGTTGCATTTTCTGTTGTAATTCAGTCAGACCTGATCACTTATTGAGTCTGTATCAATGTAACTCAGATAGACACAACTTGTGTCATAGTTCAGTGAGACCTGATCACTTACGAGTGAGTGAGTCTGTATCAATGTAACTCGGATACACACAGCTTGTTGGAAGAGACCTGGGGAGAAGGAAGCTCTGAATTAATTACTGGACTTGCTGTTCGCTACAGTTGGGAAAAAGGTGATTCTTTCCACACATCCAAATGACTAATCAAGTCATCAAAGATGATTTGTTGTTTTGAGTTGAATTATTTGGTAGAATTAGAGTGAAGGAATGGGACTGACCCACAGCCTGAGTCACCACTTTAAGGACAGGAAAAGAGAAAATCTGGAGAAGAGAGAAGAATTAGTAGGTGACTGGGCACTGAATCTGGAACAATGAGCAGAGAAGGGGAGGAGTGTGTGGGACAGGGGTTTATAGACTTGGGGGAATGAAAGGAGAAAGAATATTCCATAGAAACTAGAATTGTCTGTTCTGAATTTCTATCCTAAACTGACAGTAAACACTTCTGTAAAATCTATTTACAGGGGATTAGAGGGAGAGGATTTTCAGATGGGAAAATCAAGCCAAAAATCTTGCAAGATCTTATAGAATCACTGAATTCATAAATTATCAGCCTCTGATTATGGAAGGAAAAATGTTTGTCTGTTCTGTCTGCGGGGAAGATTCACATCATCAGTGTGACTGGAAAATCACCGGGACACACACACACACACACAAAAAGTTGGAATCACATCTCGGGGTCAAACCTGACATCACGTGTGCGAAATGTCTGGTTTACATTCAGACGGTTGTGAGGAAGAAGAATGGAGTTGATAGCTCGGGAATGAAAACAATGGTTTCAGTCTTCCCAATGTTTAATTGGAGGAAATTTCTGCACATTCACCACTGGATATCAGACAAACAATCTAATAATTTAACAAAAGTGGAGAGAGGTGGTGGTGAGTAGAGCTGGGCACTGTCAGCGTCCATGCGATAACTGACACTGTGTTTTCAGATGATGTCATTGTGGGGAGAATGTTGATGAGAAATAAGAAGAGGCCAAGGCTCGATCCTTTGGGGACACCAGAAGTGGGAGTGGGAAGGGAAGACGTTCCAAGTGATTCTCTGGTTATGATTAGACAGAGAAGAATGGAACCAGGAGAGAGCAGCCCCACCCAGCTGGACAACAGTGGAGAGGTGTTGGAGCAGAATGGTGTGGTCAACCTTGTCAAAGGCTGCAGACAGGTTGAAGCTTGTGTAAATCAGTCTAAATTTGAGAGATATACATATGCAGTTTTTAAAAAAGCATATTTTCAGGATTATGTAAAGTTTTATGAGCCATAAAATGTTTGTAGAGGAAAAAACATCTTTCTGACTGTACATCATACCAATAGCTTCTGTTGAATACAGGTGAAACCATATTGCAGTGACTATGATAAAATCTGCTTGTGTGTGTAATTGGCCGTCATGTATATGAAATATCCTGTACACGCAGAAATGGAATTTCAAGATTTTATTTAGTGAAGAATTATAGAGTTATAAAGAGAATTATTAAGAGTTAATTATACATGAGTCCAATTTACAATGTAGACTTTACATTATATTAAATTTCCATTGAGCTTAGAGCAAGTATTTAGCTGCTTGAAGTGTTCTCTGCAGAATAATGATTGTCCAAACTGTCGGTTTGAAGCCTCCTCCCTGTTCAACATCTCCTGTAACCCCCAGATTTTCACTCCAGGGTCACACCAAGTCTGAGACATTAAAATGGGGTTTCACCAGGAAAAGGTTTGGGTAGTGCTGGATTAATAGACTCAGCGCATTGTGTTTCACACTAAACTGTTTTATTTGACTTTTATGTGAAGTATATTAACATTAGCAGCCCCGTTGACAGGGCCCTCAACCGTGTCCAGCCCATCTCCCGCACATCCGCCCTCACGCCTTTTTCTCCTTCCCAGAAACATGATAGGGTCCCCCTTATCCTCACTTATCACCCCACCAGCCTCCGCATTCAAAGGATCATCCTCCGCCATTTCCGCCAACTCTAGCATGATGCCAATACCAAACACATCTTCCCTTCACCCCCACTGTCGGCATTCCATAGGGATCGTTCCCTCCGGGACACCCTTGTCCACTCCTCCTGAAGTATTCGTTAACACTCTAGAAATGTCCTCTGGCTCCACCCATAGATTGCCCCCTTGGTCCCTAATGATAACGATAGTTAACGAAAAGCTGTTCCCATTAACTGATTGTAAAATGATTACGGGGCACAGATTAAAGATTTTGGGCAAGATCTATAGGGGGAATGAGAGGAAGAAATTTTACACTGTGAGTGTTAATGACCTGGAACTCAATGATTACACTCAGAGGCTGATAATATCCAGGTCCTGAATTTCTATCCTGGACTGACAGTGACATGTTTGGGAAACGGTTTGTACAGAGCATTAGAAAAGGATGATCCAGGTCCTGATGAATCGAGTGACTCTGTCATATCTAAATGCGATGTTGGTCTTGACATTCCCGTCTGTAAACCCTCCTCTTCTAATCCCCTGTAAAAGGAGTTTCCAAAATCCATCCCTGTTAGTCCAGGATAGAAACTCACAACATTCGCTCCTCCTGCTACCTGGACCAGGATGACCACGCATGCGCCCTGATGCACATTGCCCCCTATAAAGATGGCGGCCATTACCCCGGGCCTGGCGAAGGGAGAAATCCAGACTTTTTCGGCTCGTTCTCTGTAAACACAAGACCGGTAGCTTGTTATTTGGGGTCTGCGGCCTGCACTGTGTCTTTATGAAGCCTCCCTGTCCACTCCGCTGGCTCCATTCTTCCTCACACACCCATTAACTCTGTTAGTTTGCTCCACTCGACATTCTCTCACCTGCTCTGAGCAGCTCAGTCACAGACCAGCACTGCGCATGCTCATGAAACAGGTAATGCGTGTGTGCGGGGAGCTGCTGTTGTGGGGATAGGGCACTTTCTGCTCCCCTTTGAATGCTGAGTAGCCCGGCTGCCATTGAAAGTCCATATTTCTGAATAGGAAATTATTATTTGTGATCCACTGACGATTGGAGCCACAGGGTCAAGATATAACAATGTTTTTTGATATCAATTGACATAATAAAATGCACTGGTCTTCCGCCATAGTTCTGTGCCAGGTGTAATTAACAGCAGAACAAATCCCTAGTTAGACGTGAACTCACTGGAATCTCAGCAGGCCGTGTGAACGAGTGATTTTTCATTCCATACACAGAACATTTACATTCTGTCGCAGTTAGGATGTAACAACTCAACAGGTGAACGATCATTTCACGGTGTGATTTTACCCATAAGTTTCCAGCTCACACAGGGATCTCAAACCCTTCAGATAATGAGTTCCACATTTTCAACCATCTACAGTTATCAAAAAGTGGGTGCTGTGAATCTGAAATTAAAATGGAAAATGCTGGAATTTTTAGCAGACTTGGTAGTACCGGTACAGTGAGGAATATAGCATCAGAGAACAGTCCTGAAAACTTAATGCTTCTCAATGCAGATGCTCCTAGATGTGCTGAGTGTTTCTGGCACATTCTGCATTATCTCTGGTGAATGAAAATTGATCATTATTTCCACATTAGATTTATTAGTGACTAACTTACATTTATTTCCATCCAATCACAAGTGGAAATATCTTCCACGTGTCCATCCTGTCAAACCCTTTCACTATCTTAAAGTCCTTGGTCAGTTCATCTCTCACTCTCTTCTCCAAACAAAACCTTTGCAAACTGCTGAATCTTTGTTGATTGATATAACTTTCCAATTCTGGCATCATTCCAGTAAATCTGTTTTGCACCTTCCCCAGTGCTTCTCCATCCAATTTAACATATGGAGACAGAGTTAATCTGAGCATCAACATCACTATTGCTCCAAATTCCTGTATGTTGGAAGGATCAGTACGGCAGTGGGAGAGAGGACTGTGGTTTCGAGCTGTTATTCATCATTCTTTATTTGAGAGATTCTCTCACTAGAATATTTGGACACTAAGGGAATCAATGGATATGGGAATGGGGCGGGAAAGTGGAGTTGAGCTGAAAGATCATTTAATGGTGGAACAGGCTCAAAGAGCCGTATGGTCTACCCCAGCTCCTATTTCCTGTTTTCTTATGAACATCACTGTGAATCATTTCCATACAAGCACAGCAGATGCAGCGTCCGCCCTTCACCTCTTCCCTTCCCACATTCCAGGTCCCCAAACATACTTTCCAGGTGACACAATGAGAAAGGTCAGCGACCTGAAACATTCCGTCTGCTTGGTCGACATGAAACTAAACTCATGATTAATTCCTCCTCAGTAACAGGGAGTGGATCAATAGCACCACTACGTACCAAGCTGGTCGATTCCTAAAAGGCATAGCTGCTAGACTGGGTCTGTGACAAGTCATGAGAGAGTCTTCAAGAGAGAAAAACATACTTGACCTCATTCTCATCAGTCTGTCTGCTGCAGACGCATCTGTCCATGACAGCATCAGTAGGAGTCACCTCCTACGCAGTCGTTGTGGAGGCGAGGTCTCATCATCACATTGAGGATACCCTCCACTGTATGGTGTGGCATTACCATTGTGCTAAATAGCATAGGTTTCGAACAGATCTAGAAACTCAAGGCTGGGCATCCATGGGGTGCTGTGGGCCATCAGCAACAGCAGAATTGCACTCAACTGCAATCTGTAACCTTATGACCGGCTTACCACTGCCCCCCCACCACCCACTCTACCAGTACCACTAAGCCAGGGCATCAATCCTGGTTCAATGAAGAGAGCAGGAGGGCATGCCAGAAACAGCATCTGGCATACACAAAAATGAGGTGTCAACCTGGTGAAGCTACAACATAGGACGACTTGCAGGCCAAACAGCGTAAACGACATGTGACAGACAGAGCTAAGCGATTCCACAACCAATGGATTAGACCTAAGCTCTGCAGTCCTGCCACATCCAGTCGTGAATAGCGATGGACAATTAAACAACTCACTAGAGGAGGAGGCTCCACAAATATCCCCATCTTCAATGGTATTGAAAACTTGGACTCCAGAACTTGCTGCACCCATAGCCAAGTTGTTCCAGTACGGCTACAACACTGGCATCTACCCAGCAATGTGGAAAATGGTCTGGGTATGTCTGTACACATAAAGCATGATAAACCCAATTGGACCAATTACTGCCCTATCATTCTACTCTCGATCATCAACAAAGTAATGGAAGGGGTCATCAACAGTGCAATCAAGTGGAACTTGCTTAGCAATAATCTGGTCACTGGTGCCCAATTTGGGTTCTGCCAGGATCACTCAGCTCCTGACCTCATTACAGCCTTCGTTCAAACATGGATAAAACAGTTGAACTCCAGACATAAGGGCAAAGTAACTGCCCTTGACATCAAGGCAGCATTTGACCAAGTGTGGCATCAAAGAGACCGAGCACAACTGAGGTCAATGGAAATGAGGAGGGAAACTCTCCATGGGTTTGAGTCCTGGGTGGTGGTTGTTGGAGGTCAATCATCTCAACTCAGGACATCGCTGCAGGTGTTCCTCAGGATAGCGTCCTCGACCCAACCATCATCAGCTGCTTCATCAATGACCTTCCTTCCATCATAAGGTCAGAAGTGGGGATGTTCACTGATGATTACACAATGTTCAACACCATTCGTGACTCCTCAGGTACTGAAATAATCCATGTCCAAATACACCAAGACCTGGAAAAACTTGGTGGATGAAATATAATTTGGGAATATGTGAGATTATGCTATTTGATGGGAAGAATAGAGGAGCTGAATATTATTTAAGTGGAGAAAGACTGCAGAAGGCTGCAGCACAGGGGGACTTGGGAGTCCTTGTGCATGAATCCCAAAAAGCTAACATCCAAGTTCAGCAGGGAATAGGGAAGGAAAATGGAATGTTGGTCTTAATTTCAAAGGGAATGGAGTATAAAAATAGGGAAGTCTTGCCAAAACTATACAAGGCAGCAGTTAGACTGCCCCAAGAATACTGTGAACAATTTTGGTCCCCTTATCTAAGGAAAGATATCCTGGCATTGGAGGCAGTCCAGAGAAGGTTCATTCGGTTGATCCTGGGTATGGAGGGATTTTCTTAGGAGGAGAGGTTGAGTAGGTTGGGCCTGTACTCACTGGAGCTTAGAAGAATGAGAGGTGACGTTATTGAAACATATAAGATTCTTAGGGGGCTTGACTTGGTAGATGCTGAGGGGTTGTTTCCCTTTGTGAGAAAGTCTAGGACTAGAGGGCATAATCCCAGAGTAAGGGGGCACCTATTTAAAAAATAGACAAGGCAGAATTTCTTCCCTCAGGGGATAGTGAATCTGTGGAATTCTTTACCACAGAGGGCTGAAGAGGCTGGGTCATTAAGTATATTTAATGCTGAGATAGACAGATTTTTAATCAGTAAGGAAATCAAGGTTATGGGGACAAGGCAGGGAAGTGGAGTTGAGGATTATCAGATGAGCCATGATCTCATTGAATGGCGGAGCAGACTCGGGCCAAATGGCCAGCTTCTGCTCCTACATCTTATGGTCTTATGGACAATACCCAGGCTTGGTCTGGCAAGTGGCAAGTAACATTCATGCCACATAAGTGCAAGGCTATGACTATCTCCAACAAGAGAGAAGCTAACCAACTCCCCTTGACATTGAAACGCATTACTACCATTTAATATCCCATTTTCAACATCCTGTGGTTACCATTTACCAGAAATTGAATTGGACCAGCCATTTCCATAGTCCAGCTACAAGAGCCGATCAGAGGCTAGGACTCCTGCGGCAAATATCTCACCTCCTGACTCCCCAAAGCCTGTCCACAATCGACAAGGCACAAGTCAGGAGCGCGATGGAATACTGTCTACTTGCTAGGGTTAGTGCAGCTCCAAAAACACTCAAGAGCTCGACACCATCCAGGACAAAGCAATGCATTGGATTGGCACCACATCCACAAACATTCATTCTATCCACCACCAACGCACAGTCGCAGCCAGTGTGTACCATCTACAAAGTGCACTGCAGAAACTCACCAAGGTTCCTTAGGCAGCACCTTCCAAACCCACGACCACTACTATCTAGAAAGACAAGGGCAGCACACACATGGGAACACCACCACCTGGAAGTTCCCCTCCAAGTCACTCGCCATCCTGGCTTGGAAATATATCGCCATTCCTTCACTGTCACTGGGTCAAAATCCTTGAACATCCCCCAGCATCTCATGAATGAATTTTAAAAAATCAGTTGGAAAGACAAAGCTTCCACCCGGGATTGAACCAGGGACTTTCTCATGTAAAGTAAACGGGATAATCAGTGATAAAAACAAAAAAACTGCGGATGCTGGAAATCCAAAACAAAAACAGAATTATCTGGAAAAACTCAGCAGGTCTGGCAGCATCGGCGGAGAAGAAAAGAGTTGACGTTTCGAGTCCTCATGACCCTTCAACAGAACTTGAGTTCGAGTCCAAGAAAGAGTTGAAATATAAGCTGGTTTAAGGTGTGTGTGTGGGGGGCGGAGAGATAGAGAGACAGAGAGGTGGAGGGGGTGGTGTGGTTGTAGGGACAAACAAGCAGTGATAGAAGCAGATCATCAAAAGATGTCAACGACAATAGTACAATAGAACACATAGGTGTTAAAGTTAAAGTTGGTGATATTATCTAAACGAATGTGCTAATTAAGAATGGATGGTAGGGCACTCAAGGTATAGCTCTAGTGGGGTTTTTTTTTATATAATGGAAATAGGTGGGAAAAGGAAAATCTTTATAATTTTTGGAGAAAAAAAAAGGGAAGGGGGAAACAGAAAGGGAGTGGGGGTGGGGGAGGGAGCTCACGACCTAAAGTTGTTGAATTCAATATTCAGTCCGGAAGGCTGTAAAGTCCCTAGTCGGAAGATGAGGTGTTGTTCCTCCAGTTTGCGTTGGGCTTCACTGGAACAATGCAGCAAGCCAAGGACAGACATGTGGGCAAGAGAGCAGGGTGGAGTGTTAAAACGGCAAGCGACAGGGAGGTTTGGGTCATTCTTGCGGACAGACCGCAGGTGTTCTGCAAAGCGGTCGCCCAGTTTACGTTTGGTCTCTCCAATGTAGAGGAGACCACATTGGGAGCAACGAATGCAGTAGACTAAGTTGGGGGAAATGCAAGTGAAATGCTGCTTCACTTGAAAGGAGTGTTTGGGTCCTTGGACGGTGAGGAGAGAGGAAGTGAAGGGGCAGGTGTTGCATCTTTTGTGTGGGCATGGGGTGGTGCCATAGGAGGGGGTTGAGGAGTAGGAGGTGATGGAGGAGTGGACCAGGGTGTCCTGGAGGGAGCGATCCCTATGGAATGCCGATAAGGGGGATGAAGGGAAGATGTGTTTGGTGGTGGCATCATGCTGGAGTTGGCGGAAATGGCGGAGGATGATCCTTTGAATGCGGAGGCTGGTGGGGTGATAAGTGAGGACAAGGGGGACCCTATCATGTTTCTGGGAGGGAGGAGAAGGCTTGAGGGCGGATGCGTGGGAGATGGGCCGGACACGATTGAGGGCCCTGTCAACGACCGTGGGTGGAAAACCTCGGTTAAGGAAGAAGGAGGACATGTCAGAGGAACTGTTTTTGAATGTAGCATCATCGGAACAGATGCAACGGAGGCGAAGGAACTGAGAGAATGGGATGGAGTCCTGACATGAAGCGGGTGTGAGGAGCTGTAGTCGAGATAGCTGTGGGAGTCGGTGGGTTTGTAATGGATATTGGTGGACAGTCTATCACCAGAGATTGAGACAGACAGGTCAAGGAAGGGAAGGGAAGTGTCAGAGATGGACCACGTGAAAATGATGGAGGGGTGGAGATTGGAAGCAAAATTAATAAATTTTTCCAAGTCCCGATGAGAGCATGAAGCGGCACCGAAGTAATCATCGATGTACCGGAGAAAGAGTCATGGAAGGGGGCCGGAGTAGGACTGCAACGAGGAATGTTCCACATACCCCATAAAGAGACAGGCATAGCTGGGGCCCATGCGGGTACCCATAGCCACACCTTTTAGTTGGAGGAAGTGAGAGGAGTTGAAGGAGAAATTGTTCAGCATGAGAACAAGTTCAGCCAGATGGAGGAGAGTAGTGGTGGATGGGGATTGTTTGGGCCTCTGTTCGAGGAAGAAGCTAAGGGCCCTCAGACCATCCTGGTGGGGGATGGAGGTGTAGAGGGATTGGACGTCCACGGTGAAGAGGAAGCGGTTGGGGCCAGGGAACTGGAAATTGTTGATGTGACGTAAGGTGTCAGAGGAATCACGGATGTAGGTGGGAAGGGACTGGACAAGGGGAGAGAGAAGGGAGTTGAGATAACGAGAAATGAGTTCTGTGGGGCAGGAGCAAGCTGAGACGATCGGTCTACCGGGGCAGTACTGTTTGTGGATTTTGGGTAGGAGATAGAAGCGGGCCGTCCGAGGTTGGGCGACTATCAGGTTGGAAGCTGTGGGAGGGAGATCCCCAGAGGAGATGAGGTCAGTGACAGTCCTGGAAACAATGGCTTGATGTTCAGTGGTGGGGTCATGGTCCAGGGAGAGGTAGGAGGAAGTGTCTGCGAGTTGACGCTCAGCCTCCACGAGGTAGAGGTCAGTGCGCCAGACAACAACAGCACTCCGGCCCCCTTCCACAACTCTTTCTCCGGGACATCGATGATTACTTCGGTGCCGCTTCATGCTCTTGTCGGGACTTGGAAAAATTTATTAATTTTGCTTCCAATCTCCACCCCTCCATCATTTTCACGTGGTCCATCTCTGACACTTCCCTTCCCTTCCTTGACCTCTCTGTCTCAATCTCTGGTGATAGACTGTCCACCAATATCCATTACAAACCCACCGACTCCCACAGCTATCTCGACTACAGCTCCTCACACCCCGCTTCCTGTCTGGACTCCATCCCATTCTCTCAGTTCCTTCGCCTCTGTCGCATCTGTTCCGATGATGCTACCTACAAAAACAGTTCCTCTGACATGTCCTCCTTCTTCCTTAACCGAGGTTTTCCACCCACGGTCGTTGACAGGGCCCTCAACCGTGTCCGGCCCATCACCCGCGCATCCGCCTTCACGCCTTCTCCTCCCTCCCAGAAACATGATAGGGTCCCCCTTGTCCTCACTTATCACCCCACCAGCCTCCGCATTCAAAGGATCATCCTCCGCCATTTCCGCCAACTCCAGCATGATGCCACCACCAAACACATCTTCCCTTCATCCCCCTTATCGGCATTCCGTAGGGATTGCTCCCTCCAGGACACCCTGGTCCACTCCTCCATCACCTCCTACTCCTCAACCCCCTCCTATGGCACCACCCCATGCCCACACAAAAGATGCAACACCTGCCCCTTCACTTCCTCTCTCCTCACCGTCCAAGGACCCAAACACTCCTTTCAAGTGAAGCAGCATTTCACTTGCATTTCCCCCAACTTAGTCTACTGCATTCGTTGCTCCCAATGTGGTCTCCTCTACATTGGAGAGACCAAACGTAAACTGGGCGACCGCTTTGCAGAACACCTGCGGTCTGTCCGCAAGAATGACCCAAACCTCCCTGTCGCTTGCCATTTTAACACTCCACCCTGCTCTCTTGCCCACATGTCTGTCCTTGGCTTGCTGCATTGTTCCAGTGAAGCCCAACGCAAACTGGAGGAACAACACCTCATCTTCCGACTAGGGACTTTACAGCCTTCCGGACTGAATATTGAATTCAACAACTTTAGGTCGTGAGCTCCCTCCCCCATCCCCACCCCCTTTCTGTTTCCCCCTTCCTTTTTTTTCCCAATAAATTATAAAGATTTTCCTTTTCCCACCTATTTCCATTATATATAAAAAAAACCCCACTAGAGCTATACCTTGAGTGCCCTACCATCCATTCTTAATTAGCACATTCGTTTAGATAATATCACCAACTTTAACTTTAACACCTATGTGTTCTATTGTACTATTGTCGTTGACATCTTTTGATGATCTGCTTCTATCACTGCTTGTTTGTCCCTACAACCACACCCCCCCCTCCACCTCTCTGTCTCTCTATCTCTCCGCCCCCCACACACACACCTTAAACCAGCTTATATTTCAACTCTTTCTTGGACTCGAACTCAAGTTCTGTCGAAGGGTCATGAGGACTCGAAACGTCAACTCTTTTCTTCTCCGCCGATGCTGCCAGACCTGCTGAGTTTTTCCAGGTAATTCTGTTTTTGTTTGGGATAATCAGTGCACTAGGGAAATGAGTGTGAATCCCCCCCGGACAGAGGGGAACTGACCATCCATCTCTAGCTCTAATTCCCGAACAGAAAATGCTGCCAAGAATCAGCAAGTCAGGCTGAGTCCGTGGCCGCTCTCACCATTTGAAACCGTCACAATGCTCAGCTGATTAACGGCAGCTCCGGACCAATAGGGAGAGGGGGGAGGGACAGAAGGACTGAGCGGGAGCGGCTGGTCCTCCAACCAATCGGAGTGAATGAGGGGCAGGATTCGAGAGCTGAGGCTCCGCTCAGGCGCAGTGTCATTGTACCTGAAGCCCAGGGAGTGCGGGAGGTGAAGGAGGAAGGAGGCGGGAAAGGGTGAGTGACAGCCGAGTGCAGGAGAGAAATGGAGTCGATATGGACTGGGAGGTTTCATAAACACCTAGTGTAGGACTCAGGACCCTAATTAGGAACTCCCGGTCCCGCGTTTGCACTAAACAGGCAACAGCTGCGACTCTCTACATGTTCCAGGCCTGGATCAACGGCCGCCATCTTTATAGGGGAATGTGCAGCAGGGCGCATGCGCGGTCATCCTGGTCCAGGTAGCAGGAGGAGATAATGTGAATTTTTATCCTGGACTGACAGGGATGGGTTTTGGAAACTCCTTTTACAGGGTGTTAGAAGGGGAGAATGTACACACAGCAAACTCAAACCAAGAGAAGTGTTTGTTTCTTCTCAATTCCTTTCCTGGCCTGACTGTACTTTGTCTACTTTTTTGCAGGATATCACAACATGACTCTCAGACGGGACACACACAACAAATGTCACATCTAAGTGGGACTGAATAACTCCATTCATCAGGACCTGGATATTGTTGGCCTCTGAGTGAAAGTGTTGAGTTCCAGGTCATTGTGTCTCACTGTGTAAAATTACTTCCTCACATTCCCCACTGTAGATCTTGCACTAAATTTTAAATCTGTTTCTTGTAATCCTTTTACTATCAGTTATTGCAAATGGCTTTTCTTTATCTACCTTATCTAAACCTCCAGTAACTTGCGCACCTCTATCAAATCTCCCTTCAACCTAAGATATAAGCAAAATATCGCGGATGCTGGAAATCTGAAACAAAAACTGCACATGCTGGAAAAACTCAGCAAGTCTTACAGCATCTGTGGAGGGAAAGACAGAGTTAACATTTCAAGTCCTGATGACTTTTCTTCAGAGAGAAGAAGAAAATAATCTACCAGGCTCGAAGTGTTAACAATATCTTTCTCTCCACAGATGCTGTTAGACCTGCTGAGTTTTTCCAGTATTTGCTGTTTTTGCCCCCTTCAACCTACTTGCAAACAGCCTTCCTTTATCTATCTTATCTAAACCTATCATTAACTTGCACACCTCTATCAAATCTCCCTTCAATCTACTTGGCTTGAAGGAGAACCACCCCACTTTCTCCAACCATAGTGTCAGGAGTGTACACCATCTACAAGGTGCACTGCAGCAACACACCAAGGCTCCTTCGGCAGCACCTTCCAAACCCACGACCTCTAACACTGAGAAGGACAAGGGCAACAGATGCATGGGAACACCACCACCTGCAAGTTCCCCTCCAAATCACACACCTTCCTGACTAGGAACTATATCGCTGTGTGTCTCGGAGGGGAACTTGGAGGTGATGATATTCACATGTACCAACTGCCCTGGTCCTGTGAAGTGGTGGAGGTTGAGGGTTCTCCTTTCTCTCTTTCTCACTCTCCCTCTCTCTCACTCTCCCTTTCTCCCCCCTGTCTGTCTCTCTCTCTCTCTCAGCTTTAATGTTCACTTTGTCGTACTGCCGGTGTTATAAATTATTCATTAGCTCGGGTTCACAACCTGCCTTTGTGTTTTTGTGGATCCTCCCTCACTCCCTTTTTTCTGTTTTAAATCAATTTCACAGGTTATTAGAAGGGGAGGATTTGCAGTCCAGAAACTGAAACAAAACAACAGATCAGGATCTGAGAGAGTCTTTGGATCATTGGCCTTTGAACATGGAAGGAAAAAACACTGATCCCACTGGGAGGGAACTATGGAAATGTGGGGACTGTGGGAGGGGATTCAGTTACCCATCCCAGCTGGAAACTCATCGGCCCACTCACACTGGTGAGAGGCTGTTTACCTGTTCCGAGTGTGGGAAGGGATTTACTGTTTTATCCACCCTGCAGAGACACCAGTGTGTTCACAACGACAAGAGACCTTTTAAATGCACAGAGTGTGGGAAGTGTTATAAAAGTTCCCAGGAACTGATGTTCCATCAACGTGTTCACACTGATGAGAGACCGTTCAGGTGCTTTCACTGTGGGACTGGGTTCAAGACCTCATATTACCTCAATGTGCATCAGCGCAGTCACACTGGGGAGAGACCGTTCATCTGCTCCAAGTGTGGGATGGCATTCACTCAGTCCTCCAGCCTTCTGAGACACCAGCGAGTTCACACTGGGGAAAGACCATTCGCTTGCTCCGAGTGTGGGAAGGGATTCAGTCAGTTATCCACCCTGCAGACACACCAGCGAGTTCACACCGGGGAGAAACCATTCTCCTGCTCTGAGTGTGGGATGCGATTCAGTAGTTCAACCACCCTGCTGATACACCAACGAGTTCACACTGATGAGAGACCTTTTCAATGCCCAGACTGTGGGAAGAGCTTCAAACGTTCCCAGGAACTGATGTCCCATCAACGTGTTCACACTGATGAGAGACCGTTCAGCTGCTCTCAGTGCGGGACTGGGTTCAAGTGGTCATCTCAACTCACTGAACATCAGCGAGTTCACACTGGGGAGAGGCCATTCACCTGCTCCAAATGTGGGAAGAGATTCACTCATTCGTCCAACCTGCGGAAACACCAGCGAGTTCACACTGACAAGAGACCTTATAAATGCCCAGACTGTGGGAAGTGCTATAAAAGTTCCAGGGAACTGATGTCCCATCAACTTACTCACACTGACGAGAGACCATTCAAGTGCTCTCACTGTGGGACTGGATTCAGGCAATCATCTCAGCTCACTGTACACCAGCGAGTTCACACTGGGGAGAAGCCGTTTACCTGCTCCAAATGTGGGAAGAGATTCACTCAGTCATCCCACCTGCTGAGACACCAGCGAGTTCACAAGTAACTACAGTGATGGGATTTTGCTGTTAATCACATCCAGGAATGAACCAGGTTCATTGGATTATGTTTCTGCTAAAGTTAATAAACTCCAGCCCAGTTACAGGGGCTGTTATCAGAAAAATAGTCTAATACATCAGCTTTGTGTTAAATACACTGTGTCAAATATTTTTAATATCTCTAACATAAGTTAGTTCCTTTTGAAGGGCTCTCCCTCTCCCCTGTCTCCTCCATCCTCACCTCCAACAACAAGTGTGAGAAGCTCATGGAGCTTCTTTGTCACAAAGATTGAGACAATCCGATCAGCTGCCTCTGCTGCTTCCCTCCCTTCCACTAGCCCACCGGGACAAACTGCCCCTAAAGATCCCCCTTGTCTGATCCCTGAACCCACATCTTTCTCCAGTTTCTCTCCCATCTAACCCTCATGCCCTCTTGACCCTATTCTCATTAAACTGCTGACCATCCAACTTCTCCATCTTAGCTGATATTGTTAATGGTTCTCGCTCTCTTTTGATACTGTCTCTCTCACTTTTAAATCCACCATCCTCACCCATTCTAAAAAAAAAGCAACTTTTGACCCCACTGTCTTTGAAAACTACTGCCCCATCTCCAACCTCCCTTTCCTCTCCAAAGCCCTTGTACTTGGTGTCCCCCAAGGATCTATCCTTGGCCCCTCCTATTTCTCACCTACATGCTGCCACTCAGTGACATCATCCCAAAGCACCATGTTAGTTTTCACATGTACACTGACAACACCCAGCTCTACCTCACCACTCTCCCTCTCCATTCCTCCACTGTTACTAAATTATCAAACTGCTTATCCCACATCCAGTACTGGATGAGCAGAAATTTCCTCAATGAAAAATTGGGAAGACCAAAGTCATTGTCTTTGGTCACCACTACAAATTCTGTTTCCTAACAACCGAGTCCATCCCTCTCCCTGGGAACTGTCTGAGGCTGAACCACACTGTTCTCAATCTTGTTGTCATATTTGACCCCAGGAGGAGTTTCTTACCACATATCCACACCATCACTAACACCAGGTATTTCAATCTCCATAACATCGCCTGACTCCACCTAACCCCAGCTCATCTGCTGAAACTTTTATCCGTGTCCATGTTACCTTTAGACTTGACAATTCCATTACATTCCTGACCAGCTTCTCACATTCAACCCGTCCCCCACACAGAAACATGAGATCATCCAAAACTCTGCTGTCCATGAGCTTTCTTACATCAAGTCCCCATCACCCCTGTGCTCACTGACCTACATTGGCTCCTGGTCAAGCAGTGCCTTAATTTTAAAGTTCATAGCCTTGTTTACAATTTTCTCCATGGACTCGTCCCTCCCTATCTCTGTAATCTCCAATCACTCACCCTCTGTGATATCTGTGCTCCTCTCATTTTGGCCTCTTGAACATCCCTGATTTTAATTACTGCACCATTGGTGGCTGTGCCTCGATGTAAAACCCTGAAATTCCCTCCCTAAACCTCTCCACCCCCTCCAGCTCTCTCTCCTGATTAAAGATGCTGGTTAAAATCTGCCTTTCCAATCAAGATTTTGTCCATTTACTCTAATATCTCCCTTTGTGTCTCTGTGTCATTTTTTTTCTTTATGAAACTCCTGTGAAGAACTTTGGAACATTTTAATACATTAAACGTGTTTTATAAATACAAGTTATTTCTGTTTCAGTTTGATGCACAGTAAGATTCCATAAACAGCAATCAGACTAACTGATTAATCCAGTTTTTTTTGGTGGTGTTAGTTAAAGCATGAATGTTGGTCCCACTGCACCAGGAGAACTCCCCTGTGGACAGGACATGGAGTAGTTGATGTCTCCTGAGCTGAGAGTGGAGCTGATTGAGCTGTTGGGCCTGTAGTGTACCTTGAAGAACCGCTGTCTTTTACCTACATCTAACCCATTAGAAATCCATGAAGTTTATGGATTCAAACAAAACAATAAATTATTCTCTCTTCATCAGTTCCATCATGAGTAAAACAGGTGTAAACAGAATATAATTTTTTTCCCTTATTACTGTGGGATACTGCGAAGCAGGCTTGTGCGGACTGTGTGTAGGTTGTGTGTGTGTGTGTGACTAATTTAATTAGACTGACAACAGTCAGACTGCAAGGTTTAAATCATGAAGAGGATTAGGTGCAAAAGGAGACATTTTTGAAGTGAAGGTGAGTGAGCTAAGATGGGATACCAGGAGATCCAGCATGAATAGGAATTTGCATTAGGAGATAAATGAGGAGATGAATTTTTAGCTATTGAATTTTAAAGAGATAAAAAAGGAAGTCTTACAACTGGCAAAGAGCATAAATAAATAAAACAAAGTTATTAAGTTTATTTTTCCCTAAATAGTAGCCATAAAATCAACATGAAAGCTTTTAGATTCTGGGAAAGGTAACCTTCAAAAGAAAGTTAAAAACATTTATGAGGGGTTTGGCCATGTGAACACAGTCCTATGAAGGAAGCAGCTTCTCACCACCCCAGAGGAGTGTCTGGTTGTTCCAGACAGCAAGGTTTTCTTACAAGACTTGGATTTCCATTGTTGACTGAGATGGAGAGAGAAGCTTGTGAAATACCTCCCCTATAGCAACAGTGGGTGCCTTGCAGGAATATTACTGGATGTTTTAAGATTAAAAATCTATCGGGACCGTTGCCTGGAAATGGGTGTTTATTTGTGAGTCTAGCTAAGTGGAAATCTTTTGGGAAATGATATAAAATGAAGTTAACTGTATAACTGTAATCTTATGTGTTTAAGTTTTCTTTTCTTCTGTTAATAAATGTTTTAATTTAATATTTAAAATCCCCAAAAGCGGTGGTGGAATCTTTACTTCTGACTTCAGTACACATACCTTCTCATAATAAATACAAATTGCAAAATTATTGTGATAGCCTGACCAAGTTTTCCTTTGGGATTTGGTCAGCCCGGCAAATACCACTTACCATATCACAACACAGGGGAAAGCAGCAATATTCTGGCCCTGACCTCTCCAATCACCCGCTGCCAGCAGAGAGCAGTGACAGCAGCTTCAATCAGCGGGATCCTGCCCATCCCTGGGAAGCGAGATACTCCAACCCGGGTCAAACCTCCCAATACACCCAGCACAGGCTCAGGAAAATGCCGGTAGGTTATATCCCTGTCACCAAACCTCCGAGCAGCATTTACAGAATACCCGGGTGAGTGAGTCACAAATAAATGTCACACCAACTTTCTCAATCCTTTCAGTTTATTGAAAAGCTGACTGTTGTGAATCTGAAAATGAGCACCACGGGATTTGTGTTACTGAGTGACTTGTTTTCCATTGGTTGTCCGTCAGATTTTCAATTCAATTTGTGTTGGATATTGAAGCAAATCTGATTTCAAAATGAGAACACAAAGCAGGTAAAAATTAATCCCAGGAAAAAATCCTGAGGAAAATGGATCACAATGTTTGGAAGGAGGTGCAGCTAAGAAGCAGAAGCTGTGAATGATGTTATTGATGATTGAGTGGAAAGCATTGGACCCTTGGGCATCTGGTGGTCAATTTCCTTCTCAGCCATTTCATTCAGTTATCTCATTGTGATAACATCTGGATATAACATTTCCGATTGCCTGACTAACTCAGTTGGTCGAGCATAGAAACATGGAAAATAGGAGCAGGAGTAGGCCATTTGGCCCTTCAAGCCTGCTCCTCCATTCATTATGATCATGGCTGATCATCCAACATCAATAGCCTGCTCCCGCTTTCTCCCCATATCCTTTGATCCCTTTCAGCTATATCTAACTCCTTGAAAACATACAATGTTTTGGCCTCAACTACTTTCTGTGGTAGCGAATTCCACAGGCTCATCACTCTCTGGGTGAAGAAATTTCTCATCTCAGTCCTAAATGGTCTACCCTCTATCCTTAGACTGTGACCCCTGGTTCTGGACTCCCCCAACATTGGGAACATCTTTCCTGCATCTACCCTGTCTAGTCCTGCATGAGTCATTTCATCTCAGGGTTGTGGGTTTAAGTCTCACATTGGGTGCTGTTTTTAAACTTTTCTCCTTTTCCAGGTGAACTCCAGCTCTCCATTCTTCCAGCAGTGTCACCCCTCAAAATGAGGCTTTCTCCATCCTGCTTTGTTACTATCACCGATTCAGAAACTGAAGGACGGCATTATGACCACTCACCCCAGGGTCAGAAACTAGCTGTGCAGCTTTAGGGCCTGGATAACATCCAACAGGGGGCCCCCCTCCTGTGTTCCACCGGACGGCAGCTGGGGCCAGTCTGAGGATCCAAATAAGAGTCACAGGAGCTGGAGTACTGAACCCAGCCAGAGTAGAGGGAAGGAGAAAACTGGGAGTGGAGAAAGGAAATGGGGGAGATGGTGCTATGCATTTGGATTTCAGCTGAGGGAAGGTGGAGAGTGTGTGTGACAGAGATTTACAGCTTTTGGGGAACAAGAGAGGAAAAAATGTTCCATAGAAACTAGAATTGTTTGTTCTGAATTTCTATCCTGTACTGACAGTGATGCCCTTTGTAAACTCCATTTGCAGGATATTGGAGAGAGGGGATTTTCAGTCAGGAGACTCCAAACAAAAACCTTGGCCTGATTTTACAGCAGAGGATCTCAAACAGAGGGTCGCGATTCCCGGTGAGGTGGGGGGCTGAGGAATTGGGGCTGTGAGCTCCGAGGCAGCAATGGGGGATTTGGAACAGAGACTCAGTCCAGCTATCGGGTTCGAGGCTCTAGGACACGTGCGTTTCTTTTCCTGCCAGTGGTCCGGGTGTCGAGAGAATGAGGTTCGAGGCCCCATCACTCACTCCAGCATAAAGGTCAGTGAATAAATGACATCGCACCCCCCATTCTGTCTGTCACAACTCTTCCCCACCCCCCATGATTCTTAGCCCTTCTCAATGCTTCCCTCACCCCTCACAACTCTTACACCCCGTTCTCCCAATTACCTGGTTTCTTTATGGGGTCTGTGATCTGTGTGTGGACGGGGCTTCAGCTGATCATCCAACATGGAGAGACAAAAGGAAACCCACCTAATGGGAGGTCACACAGCAACTTAGAGGAAGACTTGAGTTCAGGCCTAAGACAGGAGAACGTCAGTGATAGTTTGGCCTGGTGGACTAGTGGAAGGAAGGGAAGCAGCAGAGGCAGTTGATTAGATTGTCTCAATTATTTTTATTCATTCATGGGATGTGGGCATCACTGGCAAGGCCAGCATTTATTGCCCATCCCTAATTGCCCTTGAGAAGGTAGTGAACTGTCTTCTTGAGCAGCTGCAGTCCATGTGGTGTAGGTACACCTACAGCGGTGTTAGGGAGGGAGTACCAGGATTTGACCCAGCGTTAGTGAAGGAATGGTGATATATTTCCAAGTCAGGATGGTGTGTGACTTGGAGGGGAACTTGCAGGTGCTGGTGTTCATGTGGATCTGCTGCCCTTGTCCTTCTAGATGGTAGTGATCGTGGGTTTGGAAAGTTCTCTGAAAGAAGCACCATGAGCCCCTCACACTTGTTCTTGGAGGTGAGGGTGGAGGAGACAGGAGAGAGGGAGAGCCCTTCAAAAGGAACTAACCTGCGTTAGAGATGTTAAAAGATTCAACACACAGTATTTAGCACAAAGCTGATTTATTTGACTTTTATACAGAATATTAACACCTATAGCTGGGCTGGGGTATATTAACATCATCAGAAACAGATCCCAATGCACATGGTTCAGTCCTGGATGTGATTAACAGCAAAATCCAATCATTGGAGTTGCTTGTGAACTTGCTGGTGTCTCAGCAGGTGGGATGACCAAGCAAATCCCTTTCCACACTCTGAGCAGGTGAACGGCCTCTCCCCAGTGTGAATTCACTGCTGTGCAGTGAGGTCAGATGATCGCCTGAACCCAGTCATACAATGAGAGCACCTGAATGGTCCCTCATCAGTGTGACAACGTTGATGGGATATCAGTTCCCAGGAACTTTTAAAACCACTTCCCACAGTCTGGACATTTAAAAGGTCTCTCCCCAGTGTGAACTCGCTGGTGCTTCAGCAGGGTGGATGAATGAGTAAATCCCTTCCCACACACGGACAGGTGAATGGTCTCTCCCCAGTGTGAACTTGCTGGTGTGCAGTGAGGTGAAATGATCGCTTGAACCCAATCCCACAGTGAGAGTACCTGAATGATTTCTTGTCAGTGTGAACACGTTGACGGAACTCTTATAGCACTTGCCGCAATCTGGGCATTTCAAAGGTCTCTCATCAGTGTGAACTTGCTGGTGTTTTAACAGAGTGGATGAATGAGTGAATCCCTTCCCACACAAGGAGCAGGTGAATGGTCTCTCCCTGGTGTCACTACGCTGATGTGTTTCCAGGTCAGAAGGGGATCTGAAACCCTTCCCACAGTCCCCACATTTCCACGGCGTCTCTCTGTTGTAACTGCACTTATGTTTTGACAGGCCAGATGTTTGGCTGAAGCCTCATCCACAAACAGAACACATGTATGGTTTCTCCCCACTGTGAACAGTGCTTTTTCCTGCCATGTTCAAAATCTGATGATATTCAGCAAATGATAAACTGGGTGACTCCATCAGATCCTGATGTGATGTTTGGTTTCAGTTTCCCAACTGCAAATCCTCCCATTCTCATATTCTGTCAAACTGATTTCAAACAGAAAAAGGGAGTGAGAGAGAACCCACAAAAACACAAAGGCAGGTTGTGAAATTGAGCTGAATGAATCTGGTAATTTGTGGGGCCAGCACTAGGAAAAAGCAACCATGAAAACTGCTGGATTGTCTTGAAAACCCAACTGGTTCACTCATGTCCTTCAGGGAAGGGCAGCTGCTACACAGTCTGTGCCCATTCTAGGTTTTGTCAACAAATTTCAAATAGTGCCTGAACACCAACATCTCAGTCATTTATATCTGTTAAGAAGAGCAGGGTTCCTAACACTGACTCCTGGGGAACTCCACTATAAACCTTCCTTCAGTCTGAAAAACATCCATTAAACAATGTCACTCAGCCAATTTCATATCCATGTTGCTGCTGTCCTTTTCATTCCAAGAGCTATGACTGCTATTCCAACACCCTCTCCTTATCAATCTTAAATCCCACAAATGTTTGAACTACCTCCTCTTTCACCATGTCCTGTGTAGTATCTTCTTGCTTGGTAATGACAGGTACAAAATGTTTATTTAATACCTCATCCATGCCCACTGCCTCCATGTACAAATTGTCCTTTTGGTCCCCACTCAGCCCTACTCCTTCTTTTACCACCCTGCTAATATCTATAAGCCTACCAAGACATTTTGATTTCCTTCTATATTAGCCAGTCTCTTTCCATACTCACTCTTTACTTCTCTTATTTGTTTTTTCAATTTCCCTCTGAACCTTCTCTATTCAACCTGGTTCTTGGTTTTTTTATCCACTTGACATGTGTCATTAGCACATTTATTCATCTCCATCTTAATCTCTATCACTTATATCATTGAGGGGGCTCTGGATTTGTTTGCCCCACCTTTTCACTTCTGCGGAAATGTCCCTTTACTGTGTCTGAACTATTTCTTCTTTAAAGACAACCGAGTGCTTAGTTAGTTTTTCCTGACAACCTTTGATTCCAGTTTACCTGAGTCAGGTCCATTCTTAAACCATTGAAGTTGGCTTTCTCCCAGTAAATTATTCCTACTCCTTCCTTAAATATTTGCCCACACACAGAACAGATAAACTGTTTACCTCCCAGATTCAAAGTATGATAATATTCAGATCCTGATGAACCGAGTGACTCTGTCAGGTCTTGATGTGATCTTTGTTTTGAGTTTCCCGTCTGTCAATCTCTGCTTCCAAAAGAAATTTACAAAATCCATCACTGTCAGTCCAAGAATAGAAATTGAGAAGGAACTAACATTTCTCTTGGTTTGGGTTTGCTGTCTGTGAATCTGAACCTCTGAACCAGAATGACCGCGCATGCGCCCTGCTGCACATTGCCCTAAAAACTATGGAGGCCGCGCATGCGCTCTAGCGCTACTGGCCCCTATAAAGATGGCGGCCTTTAACCCGGGACTGTCTTCGAGGGAAGTCGCGGCCGCAGCTGCCTTCGTCCCGTCTAGTACAACCGCGGGGTCTGTAGCTTCATTTCGCGGTTTCACGCCTCCACTGGGTGTTTATAAAGCCTCCCCGCCCACTCCGCCGCCTCCATTCTCTCCAATCACCGGCTCCATTCACTCGCCTGTTTTCGCCATTTCTCGCCCCCTTCGAATAGAAATAAGTAAACTTTACTACGCATGCGCCATTCAGAGACCGCAATGCGCATGCTCCAGTCGCTATCCGGCACAGCGCCTGCGGTCCTATAGTGAAGATAGGGCACATTCTGGCCCCCATTGCATGCTGGACAAAGCCGCAGCCATTGAAGGCCCATTTTGTTTCATAGAATATTATGTTTTACAATCCAGTTGGAGGCACAGGGCCAAGACCACCACCAAACACATCTTCCCTTCACCCCCCCGGAAGTATTCCGCAGGGATTGTTTCCTCCGGGACACCCTGGTCCACTCCTCCATCACACCCTACACCTCAACCCCCTCCCACAGTACCTTCCCATGTAACCACAGAAGGTACAACACCTGCCCCTTTACTTCCCCTCTCCTCACCGTCCAAGGGCCCAAACATTCCTTTCAAGTGAAGCAGCATTTCACTTGCACTTCCCTCAATTTAGTCTACTGCATTCGTTGCTCCCAATACGGTTTCCTCTACATTGGAGAGACCAAACGCAGACTGGGTGGCCACTTTTCAGAACACCTTCGGTCTGTCTGCAAGCATTACCCAGACCTCCCTGTCGCTTGCCATTTCAACACTCCACCCTGCTCTCATGCCCACATGTCCGTCCTTGGCTTGCTGCATTGTTCCAGTGAAGCTCAATGCAAACTGGAGGAACAGCACCTCATCTTCCGCCTAGGCACTTTACAGCCTTCCGGACTGAATACTGAGCTCAACAATTTTAGATCATGAACTCTCTCCTCCATCCCCACCCCCTGTCCGATTTTCCCCCTCCTTTTTGTTTATTCCAATAATTTATATAGATTTTTCTTTTCCCACCTATTTCCATTATTTTTCAATGTATTTCCATCCATTGTTTTATCTCTACCTTTTAGCCTTTTTCAATTCCTTCACCTCACCCCACCCCCACTAGGGCTATCTGTACCTTGCTCGTCTTGCTTTCTACCCTTAACTAGCACATTCCTTTAGATAACATCACCATCTTCAACACCTCTTTGTCCTTTTGTCTGTGACATCTTTTGGTTATCTCCATCTATCACTGGTCCTCTATCCAACTCTTCTTGTCCCACCACCTCCCCCTTAATCCAGCTTATATTCCACCTCTTTTCTATTTTTCCTTAATTCTGTTGAAGAGTCATACAGACTCAAAACGTTAACTGTGCTCCTCTCCGCAGATGCTGCCAGACCTGCTGAGTTTTTCCAGGTATTTTTGTCTTTGTGTTATATAAAATTGTTGCGTCGATTCAAATATCAATCAAAAAGCACTGGCCCTCCATCATAGTTCTGTTCTAGGTGTAATTAACAACAGAACAAACATCTACAGTTAGATGTCAACTCATTTAAACTCTGTCTTGTCAGTAAGAATGTAGCAATTGTGGATCAAATCCCTGGAACTTTTAAATTGGAGTGTTAACAGGTGGGCAAAATGAGTAACTCCCTTTGAACACATGAAGTATCTGAATAGCCCTCTCTCTGATGTGGCTGTGCTGTCGTGTCAGTAAATGGGACGACTGAATGAATCCCTTTCCACATTCAGCTGGTGAACGATCTCATTGTGTGATTTTACCCATGAGTTTCCAACACACACTGGATCTCAAACCCTTCTGAAAATGAGCTCTACATTCTCAACCATCCACAGTTAGAGAAAGTCGGGCATTGTAAATCTGAAAAAGTAACAGAAAATGCCAGAATTTCCAACAGATCTGGTGGCGTGTGTGGAAAGCTAAACATATTTTACATTTCAGATCTATGACTTCCCATCAGAATTGCACTGCATCAGTGCGCAGATCTGAAAACTTAACTCAGTTTCCTCAATCCACAGATGTTCCTTGGTGTGCTGAGTATTTCCAGCACTTCCTGCATTATCTATGGTTAAAGCAGTTGTTCCCGATTTGTACAACAGATTTATTATTTACATACAAACATAAAAACATACGAATGAGGAACAGGAGGAGGCCATTCGACCCCTCGATCCCATTCAACAAGATCAAGCTGAATTATTGGAACCTCAAAACTCCACATTCCCACCTACTCACTTTCACCACCTCACTTATTAAGAATCTATCTGCCTCTGCCTTAAAAATGTTCAAAGATTCTACTTCCACCATCTTTTGAGGAAGAAAATAACAAACACTCATGACCCACTGAGGGAGAAAAAAAAACCTCATCATATCTGTCTTTATTCCCATCCATCCACAAGTGGAGACAACTTCTACTTATCTACCCTGTCAAACCCTTTCATTATCTTAAAGGTCTCGTTCAGGTCATCCCTCACTCTTATAACCTAGGCAAAACCTTTTCAACCAGTTCAATCTTTTGTGATTGATATAGCTTTCCATTTCTGCCATAATTCCAGTCAATCTTTTAAGCACCTTCCCAGTGCTTCATGAAGCATCTTATAATATGGAGACAGCTAACTGAGCATCAGCGTCACTATTGTCCCAAATTCCCATTAGTTGGAAGGATCAGTCTTGCAGTGGGAGAGGGAACTGTGGTTTCGAGCTGTTATACACCATCCTCTTTCAGCCATTCTCCCATTAGCTGAAAATAATATGAGATGAAATGACCAGATCCAAGGAGCCGCTCTGTAACATTATGAATCATCTAAGTTGTCTCTCACCTTGACAGTGCAACAGAGCGCAGTTTTCATTCTAAATCCGCCAATTATACCATTAAGAATACCTGTCAGAGAATGACTGAATTTCAGCACGGGGCCAGTGGAAAGCTCAGTTAACATGATTACCAAGCAGTGAAGAGATGAATTTGCAATTCATGTGCACCTTGTTTGTACATTTTCCAGTTTTAAAAAAATTCATTTGTGGGACGTGGGTGTCAATGGCTAAACCAGCATTTATTGCCTATCCCTAATTGCCACTTGAGTTGCTGGTGGAGAACTGCCTTCTTGAACCACTACTGTTCCTATTGTGTAGGTAAACCCACAGTCCTGTTAGGATTTTGACCCAGCGACAGTGAAGGGATGGCGATATTTTTCCAATTCAGGGTGGTGAGAGGCTTGAAGGGGAACTTCCAGGTGGTGGTGTTCCCATATTTCTGCTGCCCTTGTCTTTCTAGATGTTAGCGGTTGTGGGTTTGGAAGGTGCTGGTTAAGGAGCCTTGGTGAGTTGCTGCAGTGCACCTTGTAGATGGTACACAGAGCTGCCACTGTTCGTCAGTGGTGAAGGGAGTGAATATTTGTGGATGTGGTGCCAATCAAGCAGGCTGCTTTGTCCTGGATGGTGTCAAGCTTCTTGAGTGTTGTTGGAGCTGCACTCATCCAGGTAAGTGAAGAATACGCCATCACACTCCTGACTTGTGCATGTAGGTGGTGCACAGGCTTTGGGGAGTTAGAAGGTGAGTTACTCATTGGATGAATCCTAGCCATTGACCTGCTCTTATAGCCACAGTATTTGTATGGTGAGTCTAATTCAGTCCCTGATCGATGGTAACCCCCTGGATGTCGATAGTGTGGGATTCAGTGATAGTAATGGCATCGATCATCAGGGGACGATCTCCTGTTGGAGATGGTCATTGCCTGGCACTTGTGTGGCGCAAATGTTAATTGCCACTTGTCAGCCCAAGCCTGGATATTGTCCAGGTCTTGTTGCTTTTGGGCATGGAAAGCTTCAGGATCTGATGGGTCATGAATAGTGCTGAACATTGTGCAATCATCAATGAACATCCCCACTTCTGACCTTATGTTGGAAGGAAGGTATTTGATGAAGCATCTGAAGATGGTTGGACCGAGGACACTATGCTGAGGAACTCCTGCAGTGGTGTCCTGCACTGAGATGACTGACCTCCAACAACCACAACCACCTTCCTTTGTGCTGTGTATGACTCCAACCAGCAAAGAGTTTTCCCCTGATGCCCATTGACCCCAGTTTTGCTCGGTCTCCTTGATGCCACACACAGTCAAAGACTCACTTGATGTCAAGGGCCGTCACTGTCACCGTATCCCTGGAGTTTAGCTGTTTTGTCCATGCTTGAACCAAGGCTGACATGAGGTCAGAAGGTGCGTGACCCTTGCAGAACCCAAACTGAGCATTGGTGTGCAGGTTATTGCTAAGCAAGTGCCGCTTGATAGCACTGTTGATAACCCCTTCCATCAGTTTACTGATGACAGAGAGTAGATTGATGGGGCGGTAATTGGCCGGGTTGGATTAATAGTTTCATTAAGTCTGTCAATTTCCATCTTGAATCTCAAAATGAAGAGCAATAGACTCAGTGTCTAGATATTTGGACACTAAGGGAATCAATGGATATGGGGATAGGACGGGAAAGAGGGGTTGAGGTGGAAGATCATTTAATGGTGGAGCAAGCTGTTCCTATTCCTAGAGTTCTTATGAGATCACTGTGTCTCATTTCCATGAAAGCCCAGCAGATGCAGCACCCACCCTTTCAGTTCTGCCACATGTTCCAGGGCCCCAGACAGACTCTCCAGGTGACACAGTGATATACTTGTACTTATTTGCATTTTGTATTGTGTATTCACTGTTCACGATGTGGTCTCCTCTCTGCTGAAGAAACTAAATCCCGATTGGATGACTGCTGTTGTGGACCATCAGCAGTCTGCAAGTGTGGTCCAGAGCTTCTGATTACTTACCTGTTTATTTCTCTACTGCACTCCAGCTCTGACCTCCAGCTCTGACCTCTCTGTCCTCATCCTGCTGCACTGTTCAAATGAAGATCCAGGGAAGCTGAAGAAACAGTGGCTCGTGCTTCGGTTTGCCTCTTTGCAATGTTCCAGACTCAACATTCACTTGAATAATTTTTGATCTTATTTTTTTCAGACAGTAGCTGCTGGTACATGTTCTGCTGTTACCATTTATATCTCCTCTGCCCCTGTCTTCTGCTTCTTCACTTGCCCATCAGTTTATTTCCTTATCTAATCGTCACCCAATGTGGCCTCGCACCATCATCCCCTTTGTCATTTAATCACTTCCAGCCTTCCATCCTATCATAAGACTGTCTCATGTCTCCTTTCCCCGACTCTGGACTTTTTTGTAATCTATTAAATCTCTAAATTCCACTTTGGATAAAAGGTCACCAACCTGAAACATTCACTCTGGTTCCCTCTCCACAGAAGCTGTTTGACCTGCTGAGTGTTTCCAAGATTTTCTGTTTTGAGCTCGGATTTCCAGCACCTGCAGTATCTTATTTCTGGGTCACTGTGGATCAGTTTTCTCTGATTTATCGTTCCCTATTTACAGGTGAAGAAGTGGCTTTTACAGAATGAGACAATAACTGACCCCTTGCTCGACATGAAACTAAACTCACTGTTAATTCCTCCTCAGTAACAATTGTAAACACAAAGCTTCCAGCCGGGATTGAACCGGGGACTTTCTCATGTAAAGTGAACGTGATAATCAGTGCACTAGGGAAATGAGTGTGAATCCCCCCCGGACAGAGGGGAACTGACCATCCATCTCTAGCTCTAATTCCCAAACAGAAAATGCTGCCAAGAATCAGCAAATCAGGCTGAGTCTGTGGCCACTCTCACCATCTGAAACCGTCACAATGCCCGGCTGATTGACGGCAGCTCCGAACCAATAGGAAGGAGGGGGCGTGACTGGAGGACTGCGCGGGAGGTGCTGGTCCTCCAACCAATCGGAGTGAATGAGGGGCGTGGCCGGGCTGGGAGTGAAGCATGCGCAGTGTGAGTAATGTCGATGGAGGGATGCTTCTTTCTCGGATCCGGAATCGGTGAAGAAGTGAATGGCGGAGCGGAGGGAGCGATGGGTCCGGTGGGTGGGTGGGGCGGCTTCGTAAACATGTTGTGTAAACCGCAAACCCAGAAAAAGAACTTCCCGGTCCTCGGGGGACCGTCTCCCCATTTGCACCGAGCGAGGCTGCAGCTCTTATTTCTTTCTTTATTGCACAACAAAAACAACCCAAATCTCCCCAACCTCTCTTCATAACTTCAATGTTTCATCCCAGGCAACATCCTGGTGAATCTCCTCTGCACCCGCTCCAGTGCAATCACATCCTTCCTGTAATGTGGCGACCAAAACTGCACACAGTACTCCAGCTGTGGCCTCACCAAGCTTCTATACAACTCCAACATGACCTCCCTACTTTTGTAATCTATGCCTCAATTGATAAAGGCAAGTGCCCCAGCTGCCTTTTTCACCACCCCACTAATATGCCCCTCTGCCTTCAGTGATCTATGGACACACACGCCAAGGTCTCTTTGTTCCTCCTTCAAGTGTCTTAAAGGGGGAAAGTGTGGTAGGGAGAGAATCTCAAAGCTTGGGGACAAGGGAACTGAAGGCACGGTCACTAATAGTGGAGCGATTAAAATAGGGAATGTACAAGGCCAGAATTAGAGCAGTGCAGGTATCTCAGAGGGTTGTGGGGCTGGAGGAGATTACAGAGATAGGGAGGGGCGAGACCATGGAGGGATTTGAAAACAAAGATGAGAATTTTCAAATCAAGTTGCTGCTTGACTGGGAGCCAAAGCAGGTCAGGAAGCAGAGGGGTGTTAGGGGAATTGGCCTCACTGCGAGTGAAGACATGGACAGAAGATCTTTGGATGTCTTCAACTTTACGGAGGGTAACGTGGGCGACCAGCCAGGAGTGTGTTGGAATAGTCGAGTCTGGAGGTAACAACAGCAGCGATGATGGCTTAATCTCAGGCTGTTCCCAGAGAGAGGGATGAGTTGGTATCTGGGAAATGACAATTGGAACAGAGACCGAAAACAGTGTCTTCAATCTTCTCAGTGTTTATTTGGAGTTAATTAGTCACCAGGAAGAGAAGCAGGAACCAGAATGGGGCATGAGACTGATCCCAGTTTAACTTAGAGAGAGAGAGAGAAGGAAGGAAGGAAACCCTGAGAGGTTTGGATAAACCACCTTCACGATCACTCATTAAATCTCCACACAGTAAGTTTTGGATACAAGGTTAACGTCTGCTATTTTGTATGGTTGGTCAGGGGACTTCAGATTAAAGATTTGTCACGAGTAATGACTGAAGTGAATGATCAAACATATTGTCACCTCCAGTTGTAGAAATCTGTTAAAAAGATACAGAAATAATTGTCCAAAACTCTGCTTGGTTTTCAGCACAGAGAGGGGGGAGATTGCGTGGGATGGGGATTTGCAGCTTTAGGGGAACAAGAGTTGAAGAAATGTTCCACAGAAACGAGAATTGTCTGTTTTGAATTTCAATCCTGTTCTTACAGTGATGACTTTTGTAAACACCTCTTACAGAGAATTAGAAAGGGAGGATTTGCAGACGGGAAACTCAAACCAAACATCACATCAAGATCTGACACAGTCACTCAATTTATAAGACCTGAATGTCATCGAGCTTTTGAATGTGGAAGGAGAAATGTTTGTCTGTTCTGTTCGTAGGAAAAGATTTCAAATGTTAGTGTGACTAGAAAAGCACTGAGACACACACACACACACACACACACACACACAGTGTTCCAGTGAACTGACTGTGGAAAGAGCTTTAACCAGTTACAAAGCCTGAAAATAACATCACACCATTCACAGTGGGGAGAAACTGTACACATGTTCTCTGTGTGGACGAGACTTCAACTGAGCATCCAACCTGGAGAGACACAGGGACACCCGCACCATGGAGAAACCGTGGAAATGTGAGGACTGTGGGAAGGGATTCAATTTCCCATCCCATCTGGAAAACCATCGACGCAGTCACACCGGGGAGAGACCGTTCACCTGCTCCATGTGTGGTGGGAAGGGATTCACTCAGTTATCCAACCTGCTAACACACCAAGTTACACACTGCAGAGAGACCATTCACCTGCTCCAAATGTGGGAAGGGATACATTCGATTATCCCACCTATGCACACACCAGTGAGTTCACAGTGGAGAGAGGCCATTCACCTGTTCTGTATGTGGGAAAGGATTCACTGGGTCCCCTAACCTGCTGAAGCACCAGCAAGTTCACACTGAGGAGAGGTCGTTCAGCTGTACTTCTTGTGGAAAGAGATTCAGGTCTTCATTCAACCTCAGTGTACACCAACGAGTTCACACTGGGGAGAGGCCGTTCACCTGCTCTAAGTGTTGGAAGAGATTCACTCAGTTGTCTAGCCTGCTGACACACCAGCGAGTTCATTCTGCAGAGAGACAGTTCACCTGCTCTGTGTGTGGGAAAGGATTCACTGTGTCCACTGTCCTGCTGAAGCACCAGTGAATTCACACTGAGGCGAGGCCGTTCAGCTGTACTTCCTGTAGAGATTCAGGTCTTCATCCAACCTCAAAGTGCACCAGCGAGTTCACACTGGAGAGAGGAGGTTCACTTGCTCCAAGTGTGGGAAGGGATTCACTCAGTTATCCCACCTGCTGAAACACCAGCAAGTTCATAAGTGACTGCAGGGATTGGATTCTGCTGTTAATCACATCCAGAATGAAAAGTCTGACAATATTAGGCTGGTTTTCTGCTGATGTTAACAATCCCTGTAACTGGGCTGGTGTTTAATATTCTGGATCTGTAGCTGATTGTGTTTTCGGGGCTGCAGTGTCCCTTTAAGAACCGCTGTCTCTGATCTTTCCCCATAATTCAGGAACTCTCATCAGAAATTAGTTTACAACAAGATTCTGAAATTTTACTTTGACCCTAAATCAATCTTTGGTACGAACTCTACAATTCAGTGTCTGAGAGGTTCCACTAATTAACATCTCCAATTAGAAAGTGCTGATTAATCCTTGCTGACAATTCTTACTGACTTGTACATTACTCACAGTGACACCTCCGTTATCCATCAGAAAGAAGGGGAATGGGAATTGGTGGAGAATTGAGAGTTCCAAAATGTTACCTCTCCCACCTGGTATAGAAATCCCCTCGGCACAGGAATGGAGACAAGTTCAGTTCAAGTAACGGACTGTAAGTAATCATTGTCTAATAACCCTATAAAAAGGTTAAAATAGGCTCTTGAGAGCAAAGAGATTTTGAAGTGATCTGTATTGGCTTCAGCCCAACACTCACACTCCCCACACCAGTTAACCGTTCAGAAGAGACTGCCACCACCAGCTACGGAGACCAGCACTCACTCTGTGTCCTCCGGGACCAGTAATCCATTCTAACCTGTCATGGGTCGTGTGTTTCTCGTGTCTATTTAGGTTCTGCATCATGTTTAAACTGTCGCTTCTCAATAAACAATTTTAAAATCACTTCTGTGCTCAACCCCCTTTTCAGGTAATCTGTGACTCCCGAACCTCAATCTTACAAGTGGTGTTAGCAGTGGGATCAGAGCGATCGAGATCATAGGCTTGAGAAGCAACATACTTACTTAAACGTGAATGGAGAAGTTCCTAAGTGAAGCCAGGAGTATACAATGGGATTGACACATTACAGGGAGCGACTGATAGATAGTCTGACAGAGAAAACAGGCAGGCCAGGGGTGAGAGATATCCTGGGGATTGGAGAAAAGTGTGACTGGTATTACGAGTATATCCTCAATAGGATTTCTAAAGAGGGTCAGAAAGGACAGATTAAGTTGAAAAAGGTCCAGAATGAGTTAGAAAATACCCGCAGGTGAATAGAGAGCTAGAGAACCTTTAAAGTCAGTGCATGAAATTTTGTTTGAACCAGATATATTTACGACATGCCAATAATTTAGATTGTGTGAGATGATCGGCAGGTGGGGAGGATGAATCTAAGACAATAGTTATGACATTTTAACAGAAAAGTTTTGATATTTATTCTTGGTGGCTGCTCAATAGTTTGTGTTGCTGATTCTGATCATTCTCGTAGCTTTAGTATGTTATCTACAGTTTGTCATCAAGAAATTAGGAAAACAAGCTCGTAGCTTAGAAATAGTGAGGTTAGTCAGGAATCAGTTGTGAGAAGTCAATAAGGATATTCCCTTCTCAAGATGGGGAGATCTGAGAATTAAGAGGCAAGGTCCCAGACAGCGGTTCTTCAAGGTACACTGCAGGTCTGACAGCTCAATCAGCTCCACTCTCAGCTCAGGAGAGCTCAACACCTCCACCTCCTGTTCACAGGGGAGTTCTCCTGGTGCAGTGGGACCAACATTCACTTTACCTAACACCACCAAATAAAAACAGATTAATCAGTTACTTGTATGATTGTTGTTTGTGGAATCTTACTTTGCACATCTGGCTGTCATGAAACAGAAGCAACTTGTCTTTATCTAACATGTTTAATGTAATAAGGTGCTTCAGAGGAAGTTTGTAAAGAAACATTTGACACCATGTTACAGAGGGCGATATTAGGGTAAATGGACAAAACTGTGATTGGAAAGGCAGATTTTAACCAGCACCTTTAATCAGGAGAGAGAGCTGGAGGGGGTGGAGAGGTTTAGGGAGGGAATTTCAGAGCTTCACACCGAGGCACAGCCACCAATGGTGCAGTCATTAAAATCAGGGATGTTCGAGGCCAGAATGAGGAGTACAGATACCTCAGAGGGTGAGTGACTGGAGGTTACAGAGATCAGGAGGGATGAGGCCATGGAGGGATTTGTAAACATGGACGTGAATTATAAACTGGAGGCATTGCTTGATCAGGAGCCAGTGTAAATCAGAGAGCACAGGGCTGATGGGTGAATGGGACTTGGTGTGATAAAGCTCACGGTCAGCAGAGTTTTGGATGATCTCATGTTTCCGTGTGGGGGACAGGGTGAATGTGAGGGGCTGGCCAGGAATGTATTGGAATTGTCAAGTCTAAAGGTAACACAGACATGGATGAGTGTTTGAGCTGCAGATGAGCTGAGGGTGGGGTGGAGACAGGCGACGTTATGGAGATTGAAATATCTGGTGTTAGTGATGGTGTGAATATGTGGTCAGAAACTCCTCCTGGAGTCAAATATGACACCGAGATTGTAAACAGTGTGGTTCAGCCTCAGTCAGTTCCCAGGGAGAGGGATGGACTCAGTAGTTAGGGAACGAAATTTGTAGCGGTGACCAAAGACAATGGCTTTGGTCTTCCTGATTTTTAATTGGTGGAGGTTTCTGCTCATCCAGTACTGGATGTGGGATAAGCAGTTTGATATTTTAATAACAGTGGAGGAATGGAGAGGGATGGTGGTGAGGTGGAGCTGGATGTTGTCAGTGTACATGTAAAAACGAACATGGTGCTTTTTGATGATGTCACCGAGTGGCAGCATGTAGATGAGAAAGAGGAGGGGCCAAGGATAGATCCTTGGGGGACACCAAGTACAAGGACTTTGGAGAGGAAAGGGAGCTTGGAGATGTGTGAGGTGATGCATTTTGGGAGGACTACCAAGGCAAGAGAGTACATGATGAATGGTAGAATCCTAGGAAGTACAGAGCATAAGAGCAACATTGGTGTGCATGTCCATTGATACTTGAAGGCAGCAGAACAGGTAGATAAGGTGGTTAAGAAGGCATATGGGATACTTGCCTTCATTAGTCGAGGCATTGAATATAAGACCAGGGAGATTATGATGGAGCTGTATAAAACATTAGTTAAGCCACATCTGGACTACTGTGTGCAGTTCTATAGGAAGGATGTGATTGCACTGGAGAGGGTACAGAGGAGATTCACCAGGATGTTGCCTGGGCTGGAGAGTTTCAGCAATGAAGAGAGACTATATAGGCTGGGGTTGTTTTCCTTGGAGCAGAGAAGGCTGAGCGGGGACCTGATTGAGGTGTACAAAATTATGAGGGGCATAGATATGGTACATAGGAAGAAACTTTTTCCCTTCGTGGAGGGGTCAGTAATCAGGGGGCATAGATTTAAGGTAAGGGGCAGGAGGTTTAGAGGGCATTTGAGTAATTTTTTTTCACCCATAGGGTGGTTGGAATCTGGAACAGACTGCCTGAGGGGTGATAGAGGCAGGAACCCTCACAACATTTAAGAATTATTTAAATGAACACTTGAAAAGCCACAGCTTACAGGGCTACAGACCAAGTGCTGGAAAAAGGGGTGAGAGTAGATAGGGGCTTGATGACTGGCATAGACACGATGGGTTCTGTGCTGTAAAACTCTATGACTCTGGTGGTAGTTTGCAAAGATGGTGGGGGTCAAAGGTTGCTTTTTTAGGATGGGTAATGACGGTGGGTTTAAAGCTGGAGGAGCAGTAACAAAAGAGAGAGAGAAAAATTGACAATATCAGCTAACAGGGAAAAGTTGGATTGTCTGCAGTTTAGTGAGCATAAGTGTTAAGGGAGCAGGAGGTGGTTCTCATGGACAAGATGAGCACTGAGAGGGCATCAGGAGAGATGGGAAAGAAACTGGAGAAAGATGTAAGGTCAGAGCTCAGACAAGGGGGAACTTAAAAGACAGTTTGTCCCAGTGGGCTAGTGGAAGGGAGGGAAGCAGCAGAGGCAGCTGATCGGATTGTCTCAATCCTAGTGACAAAGAAGCTCCATGAGCTCCTCACACTTGTTGTTGGAGGTGAGGCTGGAGGAGACAGGGGAGAGGGAGAGCCCTTCAAAAGGAACTAACTTGTGTTTGAGACAATAAAAATATTTGACAGTGTATTTCACATAAAGCTGATGTATTTGACTTTTATTCAGAATGTTATACCCTAAAACTGGGATGGCATTAATGAACATCAACAGAAACAGACCCCAGTGAACATGGTTCAGTCCTGGATATGATCAACAGCAAAATCCAATCTCTAGTTTCTTGTGAGTTCTCTGGTGTCTCAATAGGTGGGATGACTGAGTGAATCCCTTCCCACACACGAAGCAGGTGAACAGTCTCTCCCCAGTATGAATGTGCTGGTGTACAGTGAGTTGAGATGATTGCCTGAACCCAGTCTCACACTGAGACCACTTGAATGGTCTCTCGTCAGTGTGAACACATTGATGAGACATCAATTCCCTGGAACTTTTCTAGCACTTTCCGCAGTCTGGGCATTTAAATGGTCTCTCGTCAGTGTGAACTTGCTGGTGTCTCCGCAGATTGGATGAATGAGTGAATCTCTTCCCACATTCGGAGCAGGTGAACGGCCTCTCCCCAGTGTGGGTGGTTCATTGAGGTCCCACAGTGAGAGCACCTGAACGGTCTCTCGTCAGTGTGAACACGTTGATGGGACATCAATTCCTGAGAATGTTTAGCACTTCTGGCAGTCTGGGCACTGAAAAGGTCCCTCATCAGTGTGAAGTTGCTGGTGTATCTGCAGGGTGGTTGAACTACTGAATCGCATCCCACACTCGGAACCAGTGAATGGCTTCTCCCCAGTGTGAATTCGCTGGTGTTTCTGCAGGGTGGATAACTGACTGAATCCCTTCGCACTCGGAGCAGATGAATGGCCTCTCTCCAGTGTGAACTCGCTGGTGTGTCAGAGGGTTGAAAGACCGGGTGAATGCCATTCCATACTTGGAGCAGGTGAACGGTCTCTCCCCAGTGTGACGGTGCAGGTGTACAATGAGGTGACATGAGGCCTTGAATCCGCTCCCACAGTGAGAGCACCTGAATGATCTCTCATTAGTGTGAACATGATGGGACATCAGTTCCTGAGAACTTTTAAAGCACTTCCCACATTCTGAGCATTTAAAAGGTTTCTCATCAGTGTGAACCCACTGGTGTCTCAGCAGACTGGATAAACCAGGAAATCCTTTCCCACACTCGGAACAGGTGAATGACCTCTCCCCAGCGTGAACACGCTAATGTGTCAATAGGTGGGACAACCGAGTGAATCCCTTCCCACACTCAGAGCAGGTGAATGGTCTCTCCTGAGTGTGACTGCGCCATTGAATTTCCAGCTGGGATGGGTAACTGAATCCCTTCCCACAGTCCCCACATTTCCAACAGTTTCCTCCCAGTGTGAACAATGCTTTTTCCTTCCATGTTCAAAGGCTGATGATCTTCAGGTCCCGATGAATCCAAAGACTCTTTCAAATCCTAATCTGTTGTTTTGTTTCAGCTTCCCAATTGCAAATGCTCCCCTTTTATTACCCTGTGAAATTGATTTAAAACAGAAAAAAGCGAGTGAGAGAGAAATCACAAAAACACAAAGGCAGGTTGTGAAATTGAGCTGAATGAATCTGGGAATTTGTGGGGCCGGCACTAGGAAAAAGTGACCATGAAAACTGCTGGATTATCATAAAAACCCAACTGGGTTCACTAATGCCCTTCAGGGAAGGGAACCTGCCACCCAGTCTGGGCCTACACAAGACTTTAGCCCACAAGGGAGGAGAGGGAAAGAGAAAATGGGGGAGAGAGAAAAAGAGAGCAAGAGAGAGAGGTGGAAGAAGCAGAGGGACTTTATTTATCTAGAGCTTGACCAGAACTCTGACAGAATCGCCCAAACGCTCAATCTCCACCACTCAGCAGGACCAGGGTTGCAGGTGCATGTGAACACCATCACCTCCAAGTTCCCCTCCAAGACACATGGCGATATAATTCCAAGTCAGGATAGTGTGTGACTTGGAGGGGAACTTGCAGTTGATGGTGTTCCAGGCGTCTGCTGCCTTTGTCATTCTGTGTTAAAGGTCACAGGTTTGGAAGGTGCTGCTGAACCAGCCTTGGTGTGTTGATGCAGTGCATCTTGTAGATGGTATACACTCCTGACACTGTGGCTGGAGAAACTGGGGATGCCAAGTAGGTTGAAGGGAGATTTGACAGAGGTGTGCAAGTTAATGGTAGGTTTAGATAAGGTGGATAAAGAAAAGCCATTCACAATAGTTGACAGTAAAAGGATTACAAGACACAGATTTAAAATTTGGTGCAAGACCCACAGGGGGATGTGAGGAAGAAATTTACACAGTGAGTGGTAATGACCTGAAACTCAACACTTACACTCAGAGGCCGATAATGTCCAGGTCCTGATGGATGGAGTGATTCAGTCAGGTTTTGATGTGATGTTTGGTTTGAGTTTCCTGTCTGAGAATCACGGTGTAATCACCTGCAGAAAGTGAACAAGAGGCATTACTGTCAGAGGGCGGCCCTTACCCCGGGTCTGAGATCGGAAGAGGCCGCAGCTGCTGTCGGTTTGATGCAAACAGGGACCGGGAGTTTCCAATTCGGGTCTTGTTTATGAAACCTCCCAGTCCGCACTGACTCCATTTCTTTGCTGCACTCGGCTGTCACTCACCCTTTCCCGCCTCCTTCCTCCTTCAGCTCCCGCACTCACCGGGCTTCAAGTACAATGACACTGCGCCTGCGCGGGGCCTCAGCTCTCGAACCCCGCCCCTCATTCACTCCGATTGGTTGGAGGACCAGCAACTCGCGATCGGTCCTCCAGTCCCGCCCCCTCTTCCTATTGGTCCGGAGCTGCCGTCAATCAGCCGGGCATTGTGACGGTTTCAAAGGGTGAGAGCGGCCACAGACTCAGCCTGACTTGCTGATTCTTGGCAGCATTTTCTGTTTGGGAATTAGAGCTAGAGATGGATGGTCAGTTCCCCTCTGTCCGGGGGTGGGGGAATTCACACTCATTTCCCTAGTGCACTGATTATCACGTTTACTTTACATGAGAAAGTCCCCGGTTCAATCCCGGCTGGAAACTTTGTGTTTACAATTGTTACTGAGGAGGAATTAACAGTGAGTTTAGTCTCATGTCGAACAGGGGGACAGTTATTGTCTCATTCTTTAAAAGCTCCTTCTTCACCTTTAAACAGGGAACGGTAATTCAGGAAAAACTGATCCACTGTGAACCCAAAACAAGAGACTGCAGATGTTGGGAATCCGAGCTCAGAATAGAAAATATTGCAACCTCAGCAGGTCAAAAGGTCAAACAGCTTCTATGGAGAGGGAAACAGAGTAAATGTTTCAGGTCGATGATCTTTTATTCAAACTGGAAGAATATAGATATGGGGACAACGTGTCAGGAGATGGGGGCAGGGCGTCCGGAGATGGGGGCAGAGTGTCGGGAGATGGGGGCAGAGTGTCGGGAGATGGGGGCAGAGTGTCGGGAGATGGGGGCAGAGTGTCGGGAGATGGGGGCAGAGTGTCGGGAGATGGGGGCAGCAGGTCGGGAGATGGGGGCAGCGTGTCGGGAGATGGGGGCAGCGTGTCGGGAGATGGGTCAGAGTGTCGGGAGATGGGGGCAGAGTGTCGGGAGAAGGGGGCAGAGTGTCGGGAGATGGGGCCGAGTGTCAGGAGATGGGGGCAGCAGGTCGGGAGATGGGGGCAGCATGTCGGGAGATGGGGCAGAGTGTCAGGAGATTGGCACAGAGTGTCGGGAGATGGGACATATACTGTACATATTTCTCATCTTCATAATTCCCAACACTATTCCTGATGTTCATGAGCTGCCTCACTTTCTTTCCCATTAATTCCATTTGCTGATCAATCGCTAATGGTCTTGCTGCCATCTCGAACAAAACTGTTTTCACCATTAAGGCTCCGCTGGTATTTAATAGTCTTCATGACATCATCGCACTGGGACTGGATGACATCATAAGAGTCCATTGTTTCTTAATGATCCACATCAGTAACAAGAGGAAATATTAATAAACCTGAGCACATTACCTAGGCTGACACTCCAGGGTGACATTGAGGGACTGCTGCACTGTCAGAGACAGCATCCTTCAGATGGAACTTGTGGAGGCTCTGGTCACAATCTTCCAATCCTTCTTATATAGTAGTGGTGTCAAAGCACTGACAGATTGTAAATGTTACACCCCTGTTCAAAAACACAGCCATTCCAGGACAATCAGCTTCATTTCACCGGTGGGGAAAGGTTGGAGCTAATGATCCGGGAAAAAATTAATTGGCACCTGGAAAAATATGGATTATTATTTCCAGCATTTTCTGTTTTTGATAACGATGCCTTCCCTGAATCGCAAGGTGAACAGAGGATCTCTGGGAGGAAAATGGAGCTGGGACTTGTCCGTGAGAGTAAGCAAAGGTATGAGAACTGAAAGAATCTCGAGTAAGAAAGGGGAAAAGATCCAAAAATGGGCAGTCAGTAACAGGACACCATTCAGTCTCCTCTTATCTTGGAGAAATCAAGGACTTAACATACTGCATGTTTGAAACTAAACTGATTTATTTAACATCAAGATATTAAACTCCAGCCCAGTTACAGGGATTATTAACATCAGCAGAAACAAACCCCAACTGAACATGGATGTGATTAACAGTGACAGTAAAAGCAGAATTGAGCACATTAAGGGGAACAGAGGGTAAACAGAAATTATTTCTGGTTAGGTGGTTTAGGAATAGGTAGTATAGTTTAAAAGTTAGGACCAGACACTGAGTATAATTACATAGGATACATGACACAGAAACAGGCCATTCGGCCCAGCCAGTCCATGCTGGTGTTTATGTTCCACAAGAACTCCCTCCCATTTGTCCTGATCTAAATCGACCATCTTAACCATCTATTCCCTTCTCCCTCTTGTGCTTGTCTAGCTTCCCCTTAAATGATATTAAATGTGATTCTACCATTGGACAAAACTTACTAAACAATCCTGAAGTAAAAGTTCAGAATCTTGTTGTAAACTAATTTCTGATGAGTTCCTGAATTATGAGGAAAGATCAGAGACTGCAGTTCTTAAAGGGACACTGCAGCCCCGAGAACACAATCAGAAATAGATCCAGATTATTATACTCCAGCCCAGTAACAGGGATTATTAATATCAGCAGAAACAAACCCCAACTGTCAGAAGGAACATAGTTCAGTCCTGGATGTGATTAACAGCAGCAATAACAGCAGAATGTGAACTCGCTGGTGTCTACGCAGGTGTGGTGACTGAGTGAATCCCTTCCCACACTCAGAGCAGGTGAATGGTCTCTCCCCAGTGTGAACTCGCTGGTGTGTCAGGAGGTGAGATGACTGCGTGAATCCCTTCCCACATTTGGAGCAGATGAATGGCCTCCCACCAGTGTGAAGTCGCTGGTGTACAATGAGGCTGAATGAAGACCTGAATCTCTTTCCAGAGGAAGTACTGTGAATTCACTGGTGCTTCAGCAGGTCAGAGGACCCAGTGAATCCTTTCCCACATACAGAGCAGGTGAACTCGCTGGTGTCTCAGTAGACCAACTGGTTGAGTGAACCCGTTCCCACATTTGGAGCAGATGAATGGTCTCTCTCCAGTGTGAATTCACTGGTGTACAGTGAGGTGGAATGAGGACTTGAATCTCTTTCCACAGGAAGTACAGCTGAACGGTCTCTCCTCAGTGTGAATTCGCTGGTGCTTCAGGAGGTCAAAGGACCTAGTGAAACCTTTCTCATATATAGAGCAGGTGAACGACCTCTCCCCAGAGTGAACTCTCTGGTGTGTTAGCAGGTGGGCTGACTGAATGAATCCCTTCCCACAGTCGGAGCAGGTGAATGGCCCCTCCCCAGTATGAACTCACTGGTGAATCAGTAGTTGGGGTAAGCGAGTGAATCCCTTACCACATTTCGGGCAGGTGAATGGCTAACCTTCAATGTGAACTCGCTGGTGTCTCAGCAGGTGGAATGACTGAGTGAATCCCTTCCCACACTCGGAGCAGGTGAACGGCCTCTCCCCAGTTTGACTGAGGCGATGCTTTTCCAGTTGGGATGGGTAATCGAATCCTTTCCCACAGTCCTCACATTTCCACGGTTTCTCCATGGTGCAGGTGTCCCTGTGTCTCTCCAGATTTGAAGATCAGTTGAAGTCTCGTCCACACAGAGAACACGTGTACAGTTTCTCCCCACTGTGAATGGTGTGATGTTATTTCAGGCTGTCTAACTGGGTAAAGCTCTTTCCACAGTCAGTTCACTGGAACACTCTTACTCGGGAGTTGTGTCTCGGTGCTTTTCCAGTCACACTGATGTTTGAAATCTTTTCCCATAGACAGAACAGACGAACATTTCTCCTTCCACATTCAATTGCCGATGATATGCAGGTCCTGATGAATCGAGTGACTGTCAGATCTTGATGTGATGTTTGGTTTGAGTTCCCCGTCTGCAAGTCCTCCCCTTCCAATACCCTGTAAAAGGAATTTACAAAAGTTATCACTGTCAGTGCAGGATAGAAATTCAGAACAAACAATCCTAGTTTCTCTGGAACATTTCTTCCACCCTTGTTTCCCCAAAGCTGCAAATCCCCGTCCCACACACTCTGCCTCCTCCCTGTGCTGAAATCCAAACAGATATTTGGACAATTCTTTTCGTATATTTTTAACAAATTTATACAACTGGAGAAAACAATATGTTTGATCATCCACTTCAGTCATTTATGTGACAAAACATTAATCTGAGACCCCCTGACCGACCATACAGAATAGCAGACGTTAACCTTGTGTCCAAAACTTACTGGGTGGAGATTTAATGAGTGATTGTGAAGGTGGTTTCTCCAAACCTCCGAGGGTTTCCTTCCTTCCTTCTCTCTGGGATCAGTCTCATGGCCCATTCTGGTTCCTTTTCTTCCTGATGACTAATTAACTCCAATTAAACACTGAGAAGACTGAAGACACTTTTCAGTCCCTGCTCCAATCTCCATTTCCCTAGCAATTCCATCCCTCACCCTGGGAACAGTCTGAGATTTAACCAGTCTGTTCACAACCTCGGTGTTACACTTGATCTCGAGATGAGCTTCTGACCTCATATCTCTGCCATCACTAAGATCGCCTGTTTCCACCTCTGTAATAGTACCCAGCCTCACCCTGTCTCAGTGCATCTGCTGCTGAAACCCGCATTCACGTCATTATTACCTCCAGACTCGACTATTCAAATACACTCCTGGCTGGTCTCCCACATTCTAACCTCCATAAATTTGAAGCCGTCCAAAGCTCTGCTGTCAGTGTCTTCACTCGCACTGAATCCCATTCCCCTAACACCACTCTGCTTCCTGACCTGTCTTGGCTCCCGGCCAAGCAACAACTTCATTTTTCAGTTCTCATCCTCGCTTTCAAATCCCTCCCCTCCCTTTCTCTGTAACCCTCTGAGATATTTGCATTGCTCTAATTCTGGATTCTTGCGCATTCTCTATTTTAATGGCTCCACCATTTGTGACCTTTCCTTCAGTTCCTTGATCCCCAAGCTGTGAAATTCTCTCCCTACACTTCTCCCTCTGTCTACCACACTTTCCCCCTTTTAGACACTTGAGTATTGCTAAAAAATGAGACATTCTGTCAAAACTTTTCATCTTGTACTTTTCAGGACAGACGCAAGAACACCAAATTTCAAAGATTATCAGTCGGGCTCATAATGTGGCTCACTTACACTTGCTAGAAGCTACATATGTTCATACACAGAGAACAGTCCACTGCAGGCAGAAGGAGCATGTTCAGGGATGTGGCCGTTTGTTGAATTTAACAAAAGCATGGAGGATGATAGCTCTTTGGTGCATTCTCCATGTCAATGCCTTGACCAATCAGAGCTCACTGGCCAAACCGTCAATACCCTTTCCTCGTGCAGCATAAATTGTTGTTTGCTCAGAAATTTGGTTTTCTTACATCTGTCCGGATGAGTGCAACATGAAAACCTTCAACAGATGTCACTTTTCAGCAATACTTAGATTCTGTACGAATGAGTGACTGTGGGTTTACAATTCTATTGCTGCTGATCTAAAAGTCCTGGTGAATGCACATTTTATGACTGTCTCCTTCGGTCCATGGTGGAAACTGCCCCTAAGGGCGAAAAATGCGCCCGGTAGCACATTTGCCCCACCCCCCTTTTTCCTGGGAGTAGGGCGCATGCGCATTGTTGTATGTTACCCCCCAAGAGATGGTGGTCGCACATGCACCCATCACTACATTGACCTCTATAAAGATGGCGGCCGTTAACCTGGGCCTTTCTCCCGCAGCTCCGAGCAAACCCAGGACTGGTGGCTCCTTATTGAGCATTTGGGGCCGGCACCGTGAGTTTATGAAGCTTCCAAACTCACCCGACGGCCCTATGTCTGTTCACGGATTTATTTTTGGCTCAGAATCCAGACTCGGTCTTTTTAAAACAAAAACAAAAATACCTGGAAAAACTCAGCAGGTCTGGCAGTATCTGCAGAGAGGTACACAATTAACGTTTCGAGTCCTAATGACCCTTCAACAGAACGAAGGAAAAATAGAAAAGAGGTGAAACATAAGCTGGTTTAAGGGGACTGGGACAGGTAGAGCTGGATAGAGGGCCAGTGATAGGTGGAGATTGCCAAATGCTGTCACAGATAAAAGGACAAAGAGGTGTTGAAGGTGGTGGTATTATCTAAGGAATGTGCTAATTAAGGGTAGAAAGCAGGACGAGCAAGGTACAGATAGCCCTAGTGGGGGTGGGGTGGGGGGAGGGATCGAAATAGGCTAAAAGGTAGAGATAAAACAATGGATGGAGATACATTTAAAAATAATGGAAATAGGTGGGAAAAGAAAAAGCTATATAAATTATTGGAAAAAAAGGGGGGGATTGGAAAGGGGGTGGGGATGTCGGAGCGATTTATATAGGTTCAGCGCATCATCCCACCTGCTGAGATACCAGCGCATTCCCACTGGCAAGAGACACTTTGATGGACCAGGGTGTGAGGAGTGCTTTAAAAGGTGTGGAGAACCTTGTGGGAAGGTTTTCTAATGCTGTAGGCGGGGGTATAAACTAATTTGGCACCGGGTTGGGATACTGAGTCGAGGTATAGTAGGGGGTGATGTACAGACAGATATATAAGAAAAAACAAGTCAGTCTGGAAGGTAGAGTGTACATCGTCAAATTAAGGCACAAGGGAACATAGCAAGGCTGGATGGCATTTATTTTAATGCAAGGAGTGTTGCGAGTAAGGCAGATGAGTTGAGGATGTTGATTAAGACATGGAGATATCATTGCTACCACGGAGACATGGCTGAGGGAAGGGCAGGACTGTCAGCTCAATATTCCAGGGTATAGAATCTTCACGCGAGACAGGAAGGGGGGGCGTGGGGGGTTGTAAAAAAGGTGGCGGTGTCACAATATTGATCAAGGAATCACTTACTGCAGTAAGGGGGGATGCTAACTTAGAAGGTTTAAATGAGGCCGTGTGGGTAGAACTTAAAAATGAAAAGGGGGCAATCACGTTGGGAGCATACTATCGATCCCCAAACAGTCAGGGAGAGATAGAAGGCCAAATATGTAGGCAAATCTCAGAGAAGTTTAAAAATAATAGGGTAATAATAGTGGGGGATTTCAACTTCCCCAATATTAACTGGGATAGACAAAGTGTGAAAGGCTTAGAGGGGGCTGAATTCTTAAAATGTATCCAGGAGAGGTTTTTAAGCCAGCACATAGAAAGTCCTATGAGAGAGGGGGCGGTGATAGACATTCTTTTAGGGAACAAACCTGGGCAAGTAGTCAAAGTGTCAGTGGGGGAGCATTTCAGTGATCGTGACCACAACTCAGTAAGGATTAAGGTGGCTATGGAAAAGGACAAAGGTGGATCGGAAATAAAGGTTCTGAATTGCGAGGGAAGACCGATTTTAATATGATAAGACAGGATCAGGCCAAAGCGGGCTGGGAGCAGATACTTGTAGGAAAAATTACATCAGAGCAGTGGGAGTCATTCAAAAAGGAAATAGAGAGAGTGCAGGGCCAACATGTTCCCATAAAGGACCATCAATTCCAGAGAAACCTGGATGTTGAGGAACTTACAGGATTAGATAGGGGAAAAATAAGGAAGCTTATGGTAGATATTGAGGGCTCAAAACAGTGGGAGCCCTCGAGGGGCATAGAAAGTGCAGGGGGCTACTTAAAAAAGAAATTAGGAAGGTGAAGAGGGGGCATGAAAAACACTGCTGGGTAAAATAAGTTAAAATCTAAAAACATTTTATAAGTATATTCAGGGCAAGAGGATAACCAGGGAAAGATTAGCACCCATAAGTGACCCAAATGGCAATCTGGGTGAGGAGCTGGAAGATATAGGTGAGGTTTTAAATGAGTACTTTGTATCTATATTAACTATACAGAAGGACGATGCAGCTATAGACATCAGGGAGGGGGACTGTGATACACTTGAACAAATGAGTATTGAGAGGGAGGAGGTATTAACAGTTTTATTGGGCCTTAAAACTGGATTAATCCCCAGGCCCAGATGAGATGTATCCCAGGTGCTGTGGGAGGCAAGAGAGGAGATTGCAGGGGCCCTGACATTAATTTTCAAATCCTCTAAGGCCACAGGAGGGGTGCCACAGGACTGGAGGACAGCTAATGTGGTACCATTATTCAAGAAGAGTGGGAGGGATAAACCAGGGAACTATCAGCCAGTGAGTCTAACAATAGTGGTAAGGAAACTTTTGGAAAACATTCTGAGGGACAGAATTAATCCCCACGTGGAGAGGCAAGAATTAATCAAGGATAGTCAGCATGGCTTTGTCAGGGAGATATCATATCTGACAAATTTGACTGAATTTTTCAAGGAGGTGATTGGGTATTGGATGCGAGTAGTTCAATTGATGTAGTCCATATGGAATTCTGCAAGGCTTTTGACAAGGTCTCACATGGGAGACTGGTCAAGAAGGTAAGAGCCCATGGGATCCAGGGTAATTTGGCAAATTGGATCCAAAATTGGCTTAATGTCAGGAGGCAGAGGGTGATGGTCAAAGGTTGTTTTTGTGACTGGAAGTCTGTGTCCAGTGATGTACTGCAGGGTTTGTGCTGGGTCTCTTGCTGTTTGTAGTGTACATTAATGATCTAGACATGAATGTAGGAGGTATGATCAGTAAGTTCAAAGATGACACAAACATTGGTAGGTTGGTAACTAGCGAGGATGAAAGCCTTACTCTAAAGAACTATATAGATAGGCTGGTCAGATTGGCAGAACAGTGACAAATGGAATTTAATCCTGAGAAGTGTGAGGTGATGCATTTTGGGAGGGCTAACCAGGCAAGGGAGTACACAATGAACGGTAGGACTCTCGGAAGTACAGAGGATCAGAGGGACCTTAGTGTGCATGTCCATAGATCCTTGAAGGCAGCAGGACAGGTAGATAAAGTGGTTAAGAAGGCATATGGGATACTTGCCTTTAGTAGTCAAGGCAATGAATACAAGAGCAGGGAGGTTATGATGGAGCTGTATAAAACGTTAGTTAGGCCACATCTGGAATACTGTGAGCAGTTCTGGTTGCCACACTAGAGGAAGGATGTGATTGCACTGGAGAGGGTGCAGAGGAGATTCACCAGGATGTTGCCTGGGCTGGAGTGTTTCAGCTATGAAGAGAGACTGGATAAGCTGGGGTTGTTTTCCTTACAAAGGCTGAGGGGGGGACCTGATAGAGGTGCACCAAATTATGAGGGGCATAGATAGGGTGGATAGGAAGAAACTTTTCCCCTTAGTGGAGGGGTCCCTTAGATTTAAGGGAAGGGGCAGGAGTTTTAGAGGGGATTTGATGGAAAAAAAATACACCCAGAGGGCATGGGGTATTTGGAACTCGCTGCCTGAAGGGGTGGTAGAGGCAGGAACCCTCAAAACATTTAATAAGTATTTAGATGATCACTTGAAATGCCACAGCTTACAGGGCTATGGGCCAAGTGCTGGAAAATGGGATTGGAGTAGATAGGGGCTTGATGACCAGAGTGGATACAATGGGCTGAAAGGCCTCTTTCCGTGCTGTAAAACTCTGATGTCCCACCAACGTGTTTACACTGACAAGAGAGCGTTCAGATGTTTTCACTGTGGCACTGGGTTCAAACAATCAAAGGGACCTTATTCGACATGAGCACAGTCGCACTGGGGAGAGACCGTTCACCTGGTCAGAGCGTGGAAAGAGATTCACTCAGTTGTCCCATCTGCAGACACACTGATGAGGCCTTTGAAATGCCCAGATCGCAGCAAGTGCTAGAAATGTTTCAGAGAACTGGTGTCCCGTCAACGTGTTCACACTGACGAAAGACCGTTGAGGTGCTCTCACTGTGGGACTGGGTTCAGGCGATCCTCTGACCTCACTGTACACCAGTGAATTCACAGTGGGGAGAGGCTGTTCTCACGCTCCGAGTATGGAAGGGATTTGGTTGTTCATCCACACTGCAGAGACACCAACCAGTTCACAAGTATGAAGGAAAAACGCTGCAGATGCTGGAAATCTGAAATAAAAACACATGATAGAAAGATTCAGCAGGTCTGGCAGCATCTGTGGAGAGAGAAACAAACTTAATGCTTTGAATCCATGTGACTCTTCATCCTCAGAAGAGTCACATGGACTCAAAACATTAATTCAAGTTCACAAGTAACGACAATATTTGGATTTTTCTGTTAATCACATTTGGGATTGAACCATATTCATTGGGGTCTGTTTCTGCTGATGTTAATAATCTCCAGCCCAATTATAGGGGTTAATATTCTGGATAAAAGTCAAATTAGTCAGCTTTGTGTAAAACACACAGTGTGTCGAGTCTTTTTAATATCTCTACAGAAGTTAGCTCTCCCTCTCCCCTGTCTCCTCCATCCTCACCTCCAACAACAAGTGTGAGGAGCTCATGGAGCTTCTTTGTCACTAAGATTGAGACAATCCGATCAGCTGCCTCTGCTGCTTTCCACCCTTCCAGTAGCCCACTGGGGCAAACTGTCCCTCAAGATCCCCCATGTCCCACCCCTGAACTCACATCTCTATCCAGTTTCTCCCCAATCTCCTCTCAGTGCTCATCTCGTCCCTTCTGCTCCCTTGATCCTATTCCCACTAAACTACTGACCATCCAACTTCTCCATCTGGCTGATATTGTTAACACTTCTCTCTCTCTCTTCTGGTACTGTCATTCACACCTTTGAATCCACCATCCTGACCCATCCTAAAAACAGGATCTATCCTTGGCCCCTCCTATTTCTCATCTGCATACTGCCACAAGGTGACATCATCCAAAAGCACCGTGTTAGTTTTCACATGTACACCCAGCTCTACCTCACCATCATCCCTCTCCATTCCTCCACTGTTACCAAATTATCAAACTGCTTATCGAACATTCCATACTGGATGAGCAGAAATTTGCTCCTTTTAAAAATTGGAAAGATCAAAGCCATTGTCTTCAGTCACCACTACAAATTCCGTTCCCTAACTACCGAGTCCATCCCTATGAGGTAACATTGGGATATGTTGTCCATGTTTGTCAAGCCAGGAATCTTTATTCCTAAGCGAGAGGGAGAGCGAGAGAGAGAGAGAGAGAGAGCTATTTCTATAATATTCAGGAGATTTTATAACGTGATTGGACAGTGATTTCTCACAGATCTCCCCACCATGGGAAGGGAAAATCCTTACTGAGTTCTCACAACTGATTTCTGACTAACCTCACTATTTCTAAGCTCCGAGCTTGTTTTCCTAATTTCTTGATGACAAACTGAAGATAACATACTAAAGTTACTAGAATGATCAGAATCAGCAACACAAACCCTTGAGCTGCCACCAAGAATAAATGTCAAAACTTTTCCACTAAACCTTTATTCATCCTCCCCACCTGCCGATCATCTCACACAATCTAAATTATTAGCATGTCGTAAATACATCTGGTTCAAACAGAAGTTCATGCACGGACTTTAAAGATTCTCCAGCTCTGTTCACCTGCATCCACCTTGTGGATATTTTCTAAATCCAGATTCTATTTCCCTCTTCACTTTAACTTTACTCCCTCTGATAGGTACCAGTGTGTTTAATTCAATGCTGATTGTTTTATAGTTAGTTTCATGATAGAGTATATGTTAATGTTCTGATGATTTAAAACGTCTCATTCAATTTTCCACAATAATCACTTCATGTTGTTCTATTGTCAAGTAGCTGAGCATGTCTGGGACCTGCTTTTCAGTGCAGGGTCACCATGCATTTCCACATGTTAATTACACAACATGTGACATATCACATCTGCACACTCACGCTGTATCCTAATATCATGCTGCATGTGCCAACCTATGCAAGTCACTCTTGGCCTTTCAGGTGATCTTATCAAAATATCAATGGGGTGTCTGTCTGAAGATCTTTGCTGATCTACCCCTGCATGGTTTTGATGCCTTGGATAGTTGCCAGACTATCAAATTCAGTCTTTTTTAAATACAGAGGCAAGAACACAAACACGACCAAGAGAAATCCCTGTTTACTGGTCTCATCTGCACTTTCCTGACTTTCACTAGAATGTACAGGTATATCAGATTGAACTAGTCCATTGAATTATACCCAAGTGAATTATTCCGTTTCCCAATTGGTGGTGTGATTTTCTCTATCTTTTATTCTAAATACGTCATTCCATAACTTACCATTCTATCTCATTCAGGAGCACCGGAGGAACTTTACTGTCCCATTCAATACTCACATAATATGGTGTTTGTAGATCAGAGACAGAAGTACAGATACTTGTAATCAGATTGTAGATCACTCCCATTTCTCCCGTTCCCAGGCACTTTGTCTTGAACAATAACAAATGGGATGAAGCCAAATCTTTAAAAAGCAAAGCCTTTTGTTTAAATTGTCACCAGGCTGTCAGTGGAAAGTGTTTAACTTCTCAGCTTGTTAGCAAAGGGGCTGAAGAAACATTCTCAAATGTACACACTTGTGTCAACTTTATGTAGCTTCATTTTCAGATCAAGGATGAACCAACCCCATTTCAATCTTTGTTTTTCCAAGTCTCTTTGATTTTTCTCAGCTTTTCACAAATGTTATTTTTTCTTCTTTCTTCAGGCACCTTTCCAAATGACGGTAATAAAACTGAAGAAAAGTAAAACTGAAAGTTCGCTTTCACAGGCAAAAGGAGCTTCAACCTTCTGAGACTGAAAAGAGTTAAAGAGGGTGGAGCTTCCCACAGCTTGTGAGCTCCGGAACACAACCTCAAGGCTGAAGCTTATCTTTAGGGAATCAAACTTTTCGATGCCTTTTACAATTGTACAAGTTCATTGTAATTCATACTTAAAGGTTTACTTTCACTCAGTCATTATAACCTTTCACTTTTCTCAGCACAGAACCTGGCAGCATTTTAGATTCAATCCCAATTGTACACTTCTCTTGTAGCTGGTGTATGGAGGAGATCATGTCCACTGTAGATCTGCCAGCACAGAAACAGCACTGTGCTTCTGGATACACTCGGTCTGCAAGTAGATGGAGTCTTTTAAGCCTGACCCTAGTGAAGGACGTCCCTGTGATGCTGAGGAGTGAGATGTCCCTGTAGTTGTTGCAATCTCCTGTCACCTTTCTTTTTGTACATTGTGATCATTCTTCAATCATTCGTGTCGTGTGGAATGGATCCTACCTCCCAACAGAGACTGAGGAGGTCATGAAGCTGTGACAGTAGATGGGACTTTCTGGGCTTGAGCAGTTCAGCTGGAATTCCATCCTTGCCAGGTATCTTTCTGCTTGCTCAGCAATTCATGGCCTATTTCAGCTCAAATGATGAGGGTCCTCATCCAACTCAACCATGACAGAAAGCTGCAGGAGAGTCAAGGGAGACTGGGAGATGTCCTTCTCACGGGAGTACAGCCCACAGTAAAGTTCAATCCAGTGGGACATCTGTTTACTTCTGTCGGTGAGAACTTTACCATCTGTTGATTTCAGGGGATAATTTTGGTGATGGTCGGACCAAGCGCCCTCCTGTTCCCATCACACACAGCAGGCAGATTTCCATTGTCACAAGCAGTTTGGATTTCTTGACATAGGTTGATCTAGTGTTTATTTGCACAGTATCAGTGGAACCTCTCAGACACTGAATTGTCGACTTTGCTCCAAAGGTCAATTTAGGATTGAAGTAAAAAGTCTTAATTTTATTGTAATCGAGTTCCTGTAGAGAGTTCTTGAATTAAGAGGAAAGATCACAAATGGTGCTTTTAAAAAGGGACACTGCAGCTCTGATAATCAGTGACAGATCCAGAATATTAAACTCCAGCCAGTTATAGGGTTGTTAATATCAGCAGAATCAAAGCTAATACTATCTGACTATCAGTCCTGGATGTGACTAACAGCAGCAATAACAGCAAAATCCAATCCCTGCAGTCACTTGTGAATTCGCTGGTGTGACAGCAGGTTGGCTGACTGAGTGAATCCCTTCCCACACACAGTGCAGGTGAATGGCCTCTCCCCAGTGTGAACTCGCTTGTGTACTTTAAGATTAGATGGAGACCTGAACCTCTTTCCACAGGAAGTGCAGCTGAATGGCTTCTCCCCAGTGTGAATTCGCTGGTGTGACTTAAGGCTGGCTAACTGAGTGAAACCCTTCTCGCACACTGAGCAGGTGAATGGCTTCTCCCCAGTGTGAATTCGCTGGTGTGACTTAAGGCTGCCTAACTGAGTGAAACCCTTCTCGCACACAGAGCAGGTGAATGGTTTCTCCCCAGTGTGAACCCGCTGGTGTGCAGTGAGGTCAGAGGAATGCCTGAACCTCTTTCCACAGGAATTGCAGCTGAATGGCCTCTCCTCAGTGTGAATTTGCTGGTGTTTTAGCAGGTTGGAGGACACAGTGAATCCCTTCCCACACACGGAGCAGGCGAATGGCCTCTCCCCAGTGTGAAATCGCTGGTGTCCACTCAGGTGGGATGAAGACCTGAACCTCTTACCACAGTAAGTGCAGCTGAAGGGCCTCTCCCCAGTGTGACCTCGCTGATGTGTCAGCAGAGTGGATGACTGAGTAAATCCCTTCCCACACACGGAGCAGGTGAACGGCTTCTCTCCAGTGTGGATACGTTGATGGCTTCTCAGCAGAGATGGATAATTGAATCCTTTCCCACAGTCCTCACATTTCCACGGTTTCACCATGGTGCTGGCCCCAATGTGAGTGCGTCAATGAATTTCCAGCTGGGGTGGATAACTGAATAGCTTCACACCGTTCTCACATTTTCTCATCCACACCCAGAACACGTGTACAGTTTCTCCCCACTGTGAATGACGCAATGTTTTTTCAGGCTGTGTAACTGGTTAAAGCTCTTTCCACAGTCAGTTCACTGGAACACGCTCACTCATGTGTCCGTGTGTGTCTCGGTGCTTTTCCAGTCACACTGATGTTTGAAATCTTTTCCCACAGACAGAACAGTCAAACATTTTTCCTTCCACATTCAAAGGCCGATGATATTCAGGTCTTGATGAATTGAGTGACTGTCTGATCTTGATGTGAAGCTTGGTTTGAGTTTCCCATCTACAAACCTTAATACTTGATGATCGTCCCCTTCTAATACCCTGTAAAAGGAGTTAACAAAAGTCATCACTGTCAGTCCAGCATGGAAATTAATAATTGACAATTCCACTTGCTACGGAATATTTCTTCCTCTTGTCTCCCCTCCCCCAGCTCCAAGCTGTAAATCCCAGTCCCACACACTCTATCTCCTCTCTGTGATGAAATCCAATCCCATCATACAATCACCACCATTTCTTTGTTCCTCTCTCAGTTTTCTGTCTTCCTCGGCTCTGGCTGCATTCAGTTCTACAACCCCACTGCAAAAGGAGTTCAAAATCCATTAGAGTCAGTCCAAGAGTAGAAATTGAGAAAAGACAAACATTTCTCTTGGTTTGAGTTTGCTGTGTGTAAATCCTCCCCTTCTAACCCCTTGTAAAAGGAGTTTCCAAAATCCATCCCTGTCAGTCCAGGATAGAAATGCACAACAATCTATTCTCCTGCTACCTGGACAAGGATGACCGCGCATGCGCCCTGCTGCACAGCCCCCTTCACCCCCACCCCACCCCCCACCCCCCCCCCCCCCCCCCCCCCCCCCCCCCCCCCCGCCCCCCATAAAGATGGCGGCTGTTACCCCGGGCCTGGCGAAGGGAGAAATCCAGATTTTTCGGCCCGTTCTCCACAAATACAAGACCGGTACCTTGTTATTTGGGGTCTGCGACCTGTACTGTGTCTTTATGAAGCCTCCCTGCCTACTCCGCTGGCTCCATTCCTCCTCACGCACCCACTAACTCTGTTAGTTTGCTCCGCTCGACATTCCATCGCTCTGAACAGCTTCAGTCACAGACCAGTAATGCGCATGCTCCAGGCACATACCGTAATGCGCATGTGCAGGGAGCTGCAGTGAGGATAGGGCACATTCATCTCCCCTTTGAATGCTGGGTAGCCCCACTGCCATTGAAAATGCTTTTCTTTTGCACGGCAAATTATGTGATCCGATGACGACAGGAGGCCAGGGCTAAGATATAACATTATTTATCAATTGTTGTAATAAACCAAGTGCACGAGTCCTCTGCTATAGTTCTGTCCCGGAAGTAAATAGCAGCAGAACAATCCCTCACAGTTAGATGTAAACTCCATGGAGTCTCAGTAGGCGGTGCGAACAAATGATTTTTTCTTCCCATACAGAGGACTTTCAAACTTCGTTTTTGTTAGTAAAAGGAAAGCATATGAACATACGAATAAGGAGCAGGGGTAAATCATATGCCCCCTTGAGCCTGCTCTGCCATTTAATAAGATTATGGCTGATCTGACAGTAACCTCAAATTTGCATCCTGTCTACCGTCAATAACCTATCACTCCCTTGCTTATCAAGAATCTATCCACCTCTGCCTTAAAAATATTCAAAGGTTCTGCTTTCACCACGTTTTTAGGAAGAGAGTTCCAACGAATCGTGGTCCTCTGTGAGAAAAAATGTCACCTAATCTCCATTTTAAATGGGCGAACCCTTATTTTCAAACAGTCAGGGAATAATTAGATTTCAGCACAGAGCCAATGGGAAGTTCAGTAAACATGATTGCCAAGCAGTGATGAGTGAAGTTGCAATTCATGTGAATTTTCCAGATTAAAACTTGAATGGAATCTATCGTTCTCCATCATAAGAGTATTCAAGATGGAAAACCATAAGTATTTAGACACTCAGGGAATCAATAGATATGGGGGTAGGGGTGAAAGTAGAGTGGAGCTGCAGGATCATTCAATGGTGGACCTGGAAAAATTTATTAATTTTGCTTCCAATCTCCACCCCTCCATCATTTTCACATGGTCCATCTCTGACACTTCCCTTCCCTTCTTTGACCTCTCTGTCTCAATTTCTGGTGATAGACTGTCCACCAATATCCATTACAAGCCTACCGACTCCCACAGTTACCTCGACTACAGCTCCTCACACCTCGCTTCCTGTAAGGACTCCATCACATTCTCTCAGTTCCTTTGCCTCCATTGCATCCGTTCTGATGATGCTACCTTCGAAAACAGTTCCTCTGACATGTCCTCCTTCTTCCTTAACTGAGGTTTTCCACCCACAGTAATTGACAGGGCCCTCAACGGTGTCCGGCCCATCTCCCATGCATCTGCCCTCACGCCTTCTCCTCCCTCCCAGAAACATGATAGGGTCCCCCTTGTCCTCACTTATCACCCCATCAGCCTCCGCATTCAAAGGATCACCCTCCGCCATTTCCGCCAACTCCAGCATGATGCCACCACAAAACACATCTTCCCTTCACCCCCCTGGCAGCATTCCGTAGGAATCGCTCCCTCCGTGACACACTGGTCCACTCCTCCATCACCCCCTACTCCTCAACCCCCACCTACGGCACCTCCCCATGCATACACAAAATATGCAACACCTGCCCCTTCACTCCTCTCTCCTCACTGTCCAAGGGCCCAAACACTCCTTTCAAGTGAAGCAGCATTTCACTTGCATTTCCCCCAACTTAGTCTACTGCATTCGTTGCTCCCCATGCAGTTTCCTCCACATTGGAGAGACCAAACGCAGACTGGGTGACCGCTTTGCAGAACACCTTCGGTCTCTCCGCAAGAATGATCCAAACCTCCCTGTCGCTTGCCATTTTAACACTCCACCCTGCTCTCTTGCCCACATGTCTGTCCTTGGCTTGCTGCATTGTTCCAGTGAAGCCCAACGCAAACTGGAGGAACAGCACCTCATCTTCCGACTAGGCACTTCACAGCTTTTCAGACTGAATATTGAGTTCAACAACTTTAGATCTTGAACTCCCTCCTCCATCCCCACCCTCTTTATGTTTCTTCCCCCTCCCTTTTGTTTTTTCCAATAATTTATATAGATTTTTCTTTTCACACCTATTTCCATTATTTTAAAATCTATACCTTTTATGCCCTTTTAGTCTTATTTCACCCCACCCCTACTAGAACTATCTGTACCTTGCATGTCCTGCTATCCATTCTTAATTAGCACATTCTTTTAGATAATATCACCACCTTCAACACCTCTTTGTTCTTTTGCCTGTGACATCTTTTAATTATCTGCTCCTATCACTGCTTGCTTGTCCCAACAACCACCCCCCCACCCACCTTAAACCAGCTTATATTTCACCCCTCTCCTATTTTTACTTAGTTCTGTTGAAGGGTCATGAGGATCCGAAACATCAACTTTGTTCTTCTCCACCGATGCTGCCAGACCTACTGAATTTTTCCAGGTATTTCTGTTTTTATTTTGGATTTCCAGCATCCACAGTTTTTTGTTTTTATCACAGAATTCCCAAGCTGATCTTCCATGGGGAACTGTCTCAGGGCAAACAACATCAAGTTGTCATTACAACTGATACAAGGACACCCTAAAAAAGAGCCTTGCAAACTTCTGCATTGCAGACCGCCTCTCCCCTTGAAAACACTGCAGTCGACCGGATGAGTTCTGGCCTCTACCTTATAGGAAGGATGTGATTGCATGGCAGAGGAGTTTTACCAGGATACTGCCCAGTCTGGAGGGTCTGAGCTATGAGGAAAGATTGAGTCAGCTGGAGTTGTTTTCCTTGAAGCAGTGAAGGGGACCTGATAGAGGTGATAGATTATGAGGGGCATACTTGGGTGGATAGGAAGGCACTTTTTCCATTAGTAGAGGGGTCAATAACCGGGGAGGAGGGTGCATAGATTTAAGGTAAGAGGTAGAAGGCTAAGAGGGGAGTTAAGGAGAATTGTTTTTTTTCACCCAGTGGTGGGTGGTGGGAGCCTGGAACTCATGGCCTGAAAGGTGGTTGAGTCAGAAACTCTTGTAACATTTAAGAAGCGTTTAGATATTCACTTGCATTGCTTTAGCCTCCAGCGCTATGGGCCAAGCGCTGGAAAATGGGATTAGTGGAGTCAGATCTTTGTGAGCAGCATGGAAACAATGGGCCGAATGGCATTCTGTGCTCTAAACGTCTGTGAGTGTAGAAGTGGACGCAAAGCACTGAAAATTGATTCAGCGTGTTTTGAGGACCATCTACACTAAACTCAACATCCGACATGCCCAGAGGAAGGTCAGAGGTGGTACAGCTGCAGAAGTTAACCCAAGCATCACCAACAACAATATGAATGGCCAGCTCTGTGGACCTCCATGCTGATCCCACACCGAACTCTTCAGTCAAGAGAGGACCCACAGAAGATGATTAAATCATTTACAGTTTGGACACACTCGAACAATGAGGAGTTTATCCCAATATTATCCCTGTTCTCTGGATCAGGGGACTATACTTGTCTGTATTATTGCAGTGCTGTTGGTAAAATCAGTGTGAGACAATCCGTTGTTGTGAGCTCGATTATCAGGTGTCACAAACCACAAGATTCAATATTTAGAGTCAACAAGATGAACAAGGGAACACCAATAATCCAGCTCAATATTCACAGGAGAAAGTCTGCTAACTAATACGTCGAGTGGAGAGAACAGAGAAAGATCCCAACTGTAAGAAACCCTCAAATCATTTGGAAATATCTTTCAAATGCTGACAGATTCCAGTTGTCAGATTCCATAACATTGAAGTTAATGGAAGGTGAGAGAGCAGTTGTTCAAGAACTATAAAAAAACACTAGTTGGAGAACAGCTAGAGTACTGAGTCCAGTTTTAGTCAGAAAATTACAGGAAGGATGTGATCACACTAGAGAGGGCACAAAAGAGACTTATCTAGATGTTTCCAGGACTGAAGAATTTTAACTCTGGGGAAAGATTGGATTGGGTGAGGCTATTTTTTGGGACGGGGAGGAAGAGAGGAGATTTAATTGAGGTGTAGAAAATTATGAGGGTCTCTGAGAGCAAGGATAAGAAGGACCTATTTAATTTACAGAGTGGTCAGAACCAAGAGGATAGAGATTTAAAGTAATTAGTGGAAGGATTAGAGGGGAGTTCAGTAATGTTTTTACCCAGAGGGTGGTGAGTCTTGGAACTCGCTGACTGAAAGGCTGGTAGAGGCAGATTTAAAAAGGACTGGGATATACACTGGATGTGCTGTAACCTACGGACCAAGAACTAGAAAGTGGGATAAGTTCACTTTCGGCTGGTAGACACATGATGGGCTGAATGTCCTCCTCTGTGCTGTAAATTTCTATGATTCTGTGGTGACAAATGGTCCTCGTGTTTTTACCCGAGACAGACCTCAACTCAGTCATTTGCTCTAAGTGTTTTGAGGAACAACCTCTGTTCAGTCTGTGAGCTTGACCCTGAGCTGTCATTTTAATTCTCCGCCCCACTCCCACTCTGACCTCTCTGTCCTCGGCCTATTGCACTGTTCCAATGAAGCTCAATGGGAGCTCGAGGGACAGCAGCTTATCTTTCAATTCGGCACTTTACAACCTTCCGCACTCAACATCGAGTTCAGCAGTTTCTGCACCAACAGAAAGTTGTCAGGATCTGGAACATTCTACCTGAAAAGGTCATGGAACCTGATTCTATCAGGAATTTTAAAAGGGAGTTAACAGGGACTTGAGAATGAGGAATTTACAGGGTTACAAACAGAAAGTGGGTGTGTGGGACTAAACATGACTGCTCTTTCAAAGAGACACCACAAGCACAAAGGGTGGAATGGTCTCCTTCGGTGCTCTAACTTTCGATGATTCTAGGAGTTGGCCATTTAGCCCCTCGAACTTGTCTCAGCATGCAATCAGATCATGGCCGTTCTGTGACCCTCTGTCTCATGTCCCTCAATTTATACCTTGGGTTGAATATTGATCAAGGATGAACTACTAATTTAGGAAGAGAATTCCAAACTTCTCCCAACTTTCCCTGAAGAAGATTTTCCTAATCTCACTCCTGAAATGTCTGGCTCTAATTTTTAGAACATGTTCGTCAGTCCTGGATTCCCCAACCAATGGAAGTAGTTCCCCTCTATCTACCACACCATTTCCAACTAATATCATGAAAAGTTCGAGAAAAT